>NW_006408759.1:3822994-3976216 GCF_000296735.1 Chrysochloris asiatica
CTGTAGGATTAGCACAGGACTGTTAACTATAAGGACAGTGGTTCAAATTCACCAGCTGCTCCTCAGAAAACCTATACAGGGTCGCTGTGAGTTGGAACCGGCTCAACAGCACTTAAAACAACAACCAAACACACACACACACATATATATGTATGGCGGAGTCCTGTTGTGGCACTGTAGGTTAATGTGCCAGACTTAACAACAATAGTTCTTTGCCCATTCCTTCAATGTACCTTGGATTTCTTCCTTCATCTGTCAGTTTGTTCTACTGTGGTAGCTTATGAGTTGCTGTGATTCTGGAAGCTATGCCATGGGTATTTTAAATATCACGGGGTCACCCACGGTGGACAGGTTTCAGATGAGCTTTCAGATGAAGACAGATTAGGAAGAAGGAGAGATAAACTACTTCCAAATATTTAGTCACTGAAAACCTTATGAATAACAAAGAAACATTCATTTGTTAGACCATGTCTTTTCTAATGTTATTGGGCAAACGACTTGAAAAAAAAAAAAAAAGTGAAGTCTAACACAAGGTCAAGGAAGCCAATAAAGGTCTAGTTCAACTTCTTACTTTGCAAGAACAAGTGGAACTAAGCTATTACCCATGGCTGTTGTTACTCGGTGCTATTGAGTTGATTCCAACTAATAGCACCCATATGTTGTTGTTAAGTGCAGTTGAGTTGATTCTGACCCATAGTGAACCTGTATAGGGTTTCCAAGAAGTAACTAGAGAGCTTGAACCGCTGATTTTGTGATTCAAATGACTTTGCAGTCTGGCACATTAGCCCACAGAGCCACACTAGGACTCCAATAACAACCCTATGTTGTTGTTGTTGTTAAGTGCCATCGAGTCGGTTTCGACCCATAGCGACCCTGAATAGGGTTTCCGAGGCTGTAAATCTTTACGGGAGCAGATCGCCTCATCTTTCTCCCGTGGAGCAGCTGGTAGTTTCGAACTGCTGACCTTCCGGTTCGCAGCCCGATTCGTAACCACTACGCTACCAGAACAACCCTATAGGACAGAATAAATTGCCAAATCTTTTCTTCCCCGGAACAGGTAGTAGGTTCAAACTGCCAACCTTTTGGTCAGCAGCCAGGTTGCCTTTGCCAATGTAAAGACCAGCAAAATGTTGCCTGGGTTATCAGTTGAATAAAGACTTCTGTGTTATAATAATTTTGAAATTCAAACACACTGGAACTTTAAATTTTTGTCAAAACATAATGGCTTTTGGTCTGTTGATAGGATTTTGATAAAAGGTCAATACGAAAAGAGTGGGACGTCAGACTCAAAATGATGGTTTTCCAAAATGAGCTTGCTAGAAAAGATGATTGAGTGGCTTCTGAGACTCTCAGTCTCCAAACACAGAGGGGATACTGATGTTTGGAGGCAGAGGTATAGAGGGGCTATACCGCCCTATGGTTAGAATAGATGAAAACTAAAGTGTTATTTTCTACTCTAAAAGTTTGTTGTTATGCCCTATGACTCAGTCTAGACAGGTTAACTGCAGTTGGACTGGGCAGACTCAAGAAATCCAGGGTCTGAAACTAGCACAGCACACTTGGCTAGATAAGGAAAGAAAGATCTAGTTGCTGTGCTTGAAGAAAACACAGCATCACAGCAGATCATGGTAGAATCTGATCTGAGACAAAGGTGTTAACTCAGACACCAAGTGACATGGGGGCTGGGGCCAGGAGCATTCTAATACAGATGTCCAGTACGTATTGACAAGATGGACTGAGCACAGTGCCTGGCAACCAGGGGCAGATAAAGGCATGGGAGTCAAGCGCTAGGCAACCACTTGAAACAGTCACTGAGCTGGTGGTGGAACTACTAATGCAGGGATAGGGATCAGAGGCAGAACTTTATTCCTCTCATGTTGTCTAGTGTCTTTGGTTTGCTAAGTGGTTGTGGATTTCCAGCCTTAGAAAAGGGGAATTTGGAGAAAGAAGATGGAAGAAAGTGGAAAGAAACTGGCACGATTAGGTAGACATTTAGGGATAGGGCCCAAGAGCCTTATCAAGTTAGGGAGTAAGTATACTCATAGATTATAAAGAAGCATTGGGAGCGTAATGGGCTACACAATGGGCTGCTAACCAGATGGTCACAATTCAAAGCTACCAACTGCTCCACAGGAGAAAGATGAGGCTGATATGCTGCCGTAAAGATTTATAGTCTCGAAAACCCAAAGTAACATTTCTACTCTGCCCTATCTATGAGTTGAAATTGACTCAATCGCAGTAGATGGGTAGGCATTATATCATAAAGAATTATAAAGAATAATATGGGGATATAGCAAAATTAAAACTGTAGAATGAAGTCTCTCTATTCCTCTGTCTATGCCAAGGAGGGGTTCTTAAGATCAGGGTGAGGTTGACTTTACAGGTGGAAGTCAAATAGTGTCACTTGTGGAAAACATACAGAGAAAACAGAGGATGGGCTCAACAGCTGGATCTCTCCTCAAAATGCAGCTCAGCAAATAGAAAATATATAGGAAGCCAAGTGCTTAATTACTTCAGCATCTTCCTGTCAATAATTTATGAACCAGACACAGAAAGTTTAGAAAGTAGTTAGTTATGTTCAAATTGATGTGTTATGTTAGCCTGTGAGATGATATTTCTTATTTTTAACAGGATAAAGGAGGGGGATAGGGAAGGAAATGAGAAGCTGGTCAAAAGAAGTAATATACTATTTTTGAGATCCAGCACTGTATCATTCTAGGGGAGACTGTAGGACTTTCTTTAAAGACTTAAGAGTCAAACAGACTTTGGATCACATAATTCACATTAAAACATTAAACAAAAAAAAGACCATGAAATTTTTCCAACAAATTTGAAACCCTGTAATGTTATATCCTCATTTTTTTTTATAGGTCTAAGTTGTAGGTGCCCTGGTGTGGTGGCAATATGGGTTAATGCAAGATCAGTTTGAACTGTAAAGTAGGTGGTTCAAGGAGCAGTTGGGAAACCCTATACAGGATCATTGTGAGGCAGCACCAACTCAACAACACTTAAAAGCAACAAGTTATAGGTGTTGCAGTGTAGGATAAGTGCATCCACTGCTACCTCTGAGGTCAGTGGTTCAAGCCCACTATCCACCCTATATGGGGTTGTTATAAGTTGGAACCAACTTGATGGCATTTAAGAGTAACAAGTTATATAGGGAGGTTAAATAGCTTGCCCAAGACCACCAAGTGGTAAATTATGAAGCTAAATTATTAAAACAGGCAGACTGCAAAATTCATGCTCATAACCTATACTCTCTCTAGTACATCAAGATTTCCAAAAACATTGCAAAATAGGAAAACAGCAAACCAATATCCAATATGATCATAGATGCAACAAGTTTAAATGAAATCTTAGTAAGTTAAACCCAATAATATAAAATTATAATACATTATAACGAAGTGATATTTTTGCTAGGAATGCAATGGAACATTAAAAAATCAAGCAGTACAATTGACCATGTTAACACATTTTCAAAGAAGAACTACTGGGGTTCACTATTTGTGTTGCATAGTCTTATGGATTTTTGATAAATGAATTAATGTCATATATAGTAGTGTAGTGGTTACGAATCGGGTTGCAAACTCCAAGTTCAGCAGTTCGAAACAACCAGCTGTTCTGCAGGAGAAAGATGAGGCTTTCTGCTCCCATAAAGATTTACAGCCTCAAAAACCCTGTACAAGGTCTCTATGAGTCGGAACCGACTCCACGGCACATTAACAACAACAACCTTCACCCCACTACATTATCATACAAAATTGTTTCACTGTTCCCCCAAATACCCAGTGGTTCACCTGTTCATTTCCCACTTCACCCTGTTGTTGTTGTTAAATGTCATTGGATCAGTTCTCGGTCATAGATGGCAGCATGGGAGGCATGCAATCTCAGAGATTGCTCCTGGGCACTCATTACCTTCACTGTACCTTTTGAAATTATGCAGAGGGTAGGAAAGTATGATGTCCTTCTCCTAAGGCTGGTCCCTCTTGACAATATGTTCAAAGTGCTACATTCAGATGAAGTCTCGCCATCTGTGATTCTAGTGTTTGTAGAAACTTTTATTTGTAATAATCCAAAACTGAAAACAACCCAAATGTCATCAATGAGTGGATAAGTAAATAATTATTGTTGTTGTTGTTGTTGTTATGTGCCGTGGAGTCGGTTCTGATTCATAGCGACCCCATACAGGGCTTCTGAGGCTGTAAATCTTTACTGGAGCAGAAAGCCTCATCTTTCTCCTGCGGAGCTGCTGGTAGTTTCGAACTGCTGACCTTAACGTTCACAGCCCGATTTGTAACCACATACGCTATTGTTAAAAATGTGTTTTAGAGTTATAATCACCAAATTTCTGTGATCTAGAAAGAATGACAAGTTAAGAATGTATCTGGGATTTTGATTTGAGCATAGGCAGTCATTATACCATTAGCTAAGAAAGTATTCATGATTCAAAAAGCGGAAGTCCAGACCTATTTTCAAAATGTGCCCTTTCTCCTCAAATTCAGTCATAATGAAGACACATATGAAAGGATAAATGAATAAATTAGTGCTCAGATGAATGAATTAATGTGACCAAATACACTGTTGTTAGGTGTCATCAAGTCATTTTCAACTCATAGGAACCCTGTGTACAACAGACAAAACACTGCCCTGACCTGCTATGCTTAAGCACATTGTTGTAGCCACTATGTCAATCCATATCTTGGAGGGTTTCTATATTTTTTTCTGATGACTCTCTGCATAACCAAATAGATACCAGGATTACTTAAAATATAATCTGTTAATAAAATTAAAAGAAAATTCAATTCATTGCTATAGCCTTCATATATAAAAATTCATTTAGAATCTACTCATACTCCCATAAAATTAGAATATTTTAGCACTTTATTTTAGCACCTCTCAGACTGAATATATTAGAGGATATTCAGAAATGATGACAATAATAAGCAATTTCCAAGAGCGCTCTGATTTCTTGTTATTTTTTAAAGTAGATTTGGACCAAAGTGATCAGGAGGTGTATTTTAGTTTCTCACTTTATTGCTCCTAGCACACTGCCCAGCAAATAGTAGAAGCTCAGTGCATGTTGCATGGATGAGTGGATTATCAAAACTTTTTGAGGACCTGTAATAGAGAATAAATTATTATTATAATTCCACATATTTTCTCAATAGTCAAAATGGACATGTTTTCTTCTATTAAGAAAAACAAAAAGATAATAAAAGCACAACAAACATGAATTACTCCAACCCCACATGCTCCTCTTTTAAATTAAAAAATTTCACATGAATTTAAGATTTCTTATTTCCCAGAAACACTGATTTAAAATCTGCCTTTGGAGAGATATTTACATGTGAACATTTGTTGTAAAGTGCAACCTACTTCCTGCCTTGTCTTGTATTTCTGAGCATCCACTCACCAGAAAAAAATGATGAAATCTCCAGGTATCATTCCATCTAAGGGAAATGAAATCACTGGAACAAAACATGTTCCAAGAATCATCTGTCTATTTATCTAGCTGAGAGTTTATGTGTTACCTGTCATTTGGTTGCCACTTCTACAGAGTGCTGGGCTGGACTAAATAAGAGAAATACAGACTCTCGGAGCTAGAGAGGGACACATGAGTTCCCATAGTAAGTTCATTGCATGGGAACAAGATTACAGTTGTTCAAAGATCCCTAGAGTCAGAAGCCACTCATTGTGCCCTTAAGAACCAAACACAAATGAGCAGTATGGGGAATAATAATAGCAAGTATGACAACTGTACCAATCAGTACTTCCTTGTCTTACAAAATTGTGTCCAAGATTCTGTCCATGTTCCAGTAGCCCACACTTTAATTCTAACTTTGCTTCTAAACTACTTTGGGTCCTTTAACTTACATAGAAGAAGGACAGAAGAATTGATGCATTTGAGTTATAGTGTTGAGGAAGAATATTGAAAATACCATGGAGTGCCAGAAGAACAAGTAAATCTGTCTTGGAATAAATAGATCCAGAATGCTTCTTAGAAGTGAAGATGGTATGACTTCATCCCTTGTACTTTGGAAGGGCTAGTCTCTGGAGAAGAACATCATGCTTGGTAAAATGGAGGGTCAGTGAAACAAGATCCAACAAGATGGATTGATACAGTGGAGCAACAATGGGTTCAAACATAACAACAATTGTGTAGATGGCTCAAGTGAGCAATGTTTTGCTCTGTTGTACATAGGGTCCCGTTGAGTTAGAAGCAACTCAACAAGACCTAACACCAACACCAACAGCAACTTAAACACTTAAAAACACAAAAATAAGAACAGTAGCCATTGTGTGGATTTCAACTCAAGACAACCCATGTGCATCAGAATAGAACTCCAAAATCAGCTGAAATATGGTCAAAATCATATTTTGGCTCTCGTGGATTTGTTTTAATTTTCTTTAGCTTCAGTTTGAACTTTATAGGAACAACTGATGGTTTGTTCAATAGTGAACCCCTGGCCTTGTTATTGTCTGATATTATTGAGCTTCTCCACTGTCTCTTCACATAGGTGTAGTCAACTTGCTTCCTGTGCTTTCCATCTGGTGAGGTCCATGTGTATATTTACATTTTATATTGTTCAAAAAAGGTAATAGCAAAAAAAAAAAAAATTTGGTCTTGCAAAATTCTATCATGCTATCTCCAGCATCATTTCTATCACCAGAGACATTTTCCAACTACTGATCCTCCTTCTTTGTTTTCAACTTTCAGATTCCAATCACCAGTAATGATCAAGGCATCTTGATCATTTGTTTGATCAATTTCAGACTAAGGAAGTTGGTAGAATTCTTTAATTTCCTCATCACTAGCTTTAAGGGTTTGTATGCACATTTGAAAAATAATGGTATTTACTGGCACTATATCTGTCAATGTCCACTAATACATTTATAATGTTTTCATCTTATGACACTATATCTGTCAATGTTCCACTGCTATTCACAAGATTTTGCTTATGTCTGATTTTCTATTACTGATTGTTTGAATCTCTCTGTAGGGTTTGAATTGTTTCCAATGGTGTATCTATCTTACTTGATTGTTCTTATAGCGCTTTCCTGACTTCTTTCTTAGTTTTCTCAATTCCCTTGTAAAGTGTTTTGAAACATTTTATAATCATTTTTCTGAATTCCTTCTCAGGCATTTCCAAGGCCTGCCCTCCTTCCAGAATGTAATTCAGGTCTTCTTCTTAGGTCATTTGACTCAAACATTTTATCGTGTTTCTGGACATATGCTGATATGGTCATCTGCTTTTGTTTCTTGGACATGTTTAGTATTTATCTGTGGCCTTAGTACTTAACTGTGTGTTTTGGTATTTTTTTATGCTTTCTGATTGCCCCCAGGTAGATGTGATCAGGATGTTGGCTTCCCTTTTCACTCTTCTTTTTGCTTAACTCAGAGTAATTTTCTGCTTCTCTGGTGTTGTCTGCCTCTCTGGTGTATGGCAGTTGGTATTGGTTCTTATCTGGGTTGTGGGGTTTTATAGAGTGTGATTGTATCTTGATTATATGGCAGTAATTGCTGTCTCTTCTTGGGTAATAGAGGGAGAGAATGAGTCCCCCAAAAGTAAACAAACAAACAAACAAAAAACAAACAAACCAAACAAACAAACAAACAAAAACTAAAAAAAAAAAATCTAGATTAGATACTGTAGTGTATAATCACAGAAAAGGGAGAGGAGGTAGAGAAGGGAAAAAAAAAAAAATCTGTAGCCTAATATGAGTATATTTTTTTCTTTTAATGTTTTATTGTGAATTATGTGAGAACGTTAGCTTTACATTCAATCTATCGTATATCCTTTCATTGCCATGGTTACAATCCCCTCCATGCATCATCAACCAACCAAAGGGTATACCCTGCAAGCCTGCTCACTGGTCTTCACCACACAGCCCGTCTCCCTCTCCGGATCTAAATGGGTATGATTTTTTAATATCCTCTTTCAGCTTTTTGCCTTCAAGGCCACCTTATATATTTCAAGTTGCCACTGTTGGTTGTTATGCTGTTTTTCGGGATTCAGTTTTCTACCTGTTTTGTTTTTAAACTCTCTCTCCCTCTCCACACCCCTTGTTCTGTCCTTTTCCCTATTAGTAAACAGTTCAGGGCCAGCTGTGGCCGTTTTGAGAAACTTGTAGCTTTAAATGCTGAGGGTATCTGTGAGCATGCGTGGCAGACGAACCCATCAGTGGTGGAGGTGGGGGGTTTCCACTCACTCAGGTACCCCTACTAGTCAACAGAATGGTGGTGAGCAATCAGTGTGTGGGGAAGAGGTCAATGAACAGATACCAAAAAAGAAAAAACAAAAAAAATCAGAACAAAGCAAAACCGTCAACGTATATTGTCCACCTTTGCTCCGAGGTTTCTGTGGCAGTATTTCTTGGCTGGTCTGCTTGCTCCCCCACTTGGTCTTGCTGTTTGGTCTTCCCCAAGTTGTTGGCTCTGGAATGTTGAGCCTAAAGTATAGCATTTCTTACTTCTACTACAAGTTCCACTAGCTATAAGCCTTCAAACTTTTTAAATATTCCTAGATATGTGGTTCAGAGTTTTTGGAGCTCTACCCTGAACCCTCTTCGCCTGGTATTCTGTGGTATTGCTGACAGAGATCTGCATTGCACCTCTATCCTATCCACCATCAAGCCCTGCCTCTGTACTACAAAGTAAGATATATCTGAGGTGTTCTTTTTTTGCTTTGTTTTTTTAAGCTGTAAATTAATTGACTTAATCCCTGGTTTCTGAGCGTCCAGTCTAAGAGACACAAAAACAATATGTGCTTAAGGAAGATATGAACAACTGACTCCACATTAAAAAGGCATTCAATTTTGGAATGATTTATTTCCTAAGTTGTGTGGTGAATATAGAGATCTTAATTAAGCAATCATTTTTACTTTAATATTTACCTAAAGTATTTCATATTAAATAAACTTTAGACATTAAAAATGATAAAGCAGACTTGAGATCAAGTGAATTAATTTATAATTTTTACTATTTCAGTCCCTGGAACTGTGCTTAATTAACTTTACATTAAAATTAAATTGTTTGTGTACTGTAATTTGAGGGGCCTTTATGCAATCTTTCACATATATAGTGAAATTTTCCTTACATTTATTCATCCTTACATTCATTCAGCTCTGAATGCTGAATCTCAAATGCATCTAATCTGAGAAATATATATATGTAATTATCTATACTCTGTTTATGCAATCTGTCTTTCCATAGCTTTATTTACTTTTATTAAAGATCACATTGTACTTTGTATCTCCTTTTATATATTGAACTGTAATACTCATTCCACTAGCTAGTATGGTATTTGCACACATAAGGAACATGGTCATTTGGGTTATTGGTTGAACTATGAAATACCATTATATGCAGGAATAATTATGAAGGAAAATCAATTGCTATGTCAATCCTGGTTAACAAAACCCATTGATATCAATTCTGGTCATATTCACCAGAGATATCTATCTACCTTAATATTTATAATTTGGTCTAGTCTGCCTATCTATCAATCTATATATCTATCATCAAAGATGGAATCAAAAGTCCAACTCAATACATAATAGATTATATCCATATATTTTCTTTTATCTATAAAACCACCTCTCAGATTACAGTAAATTCAAGTAGTAAAGTAAAACTATTTTTAAATAAACTCAAGCAGCTCTCTGAGAAGGGACTTATAATAATCATCCTTAATTTCCTCATTACCAGGTGACTCTGTAGCTGTGACTCTGAAAAATTAAGATGGTTTCATTATATGACTTTCATTTTTTTGTGGCTTTCAAATACAAATAAGTTTGAAAACTCTTTTAGATTAATTTCAATCCTGATATATTAGAATAATAATTTCAGATAATAATTAATTGCTTCTTGATTTCTATTTCCTTATCATTTTCCCAGAGACAGAAGTTAGCAGGTCAGAAATTTTCTAGCAATGTTCCAAGAATATTGAAATATGAAAATAGAAGGCATGTAACATTTTAGTGAGTTGTTAAGTATTCCAAAGATCAACAATTTTCTCTTATTTTCGTTAGAAACTTTGATGAAGTGTCTATTTTTTATGCCATTCTGGGTGACAGGATAGAGTCACATGAGGACTTTCTTCTATTACCTGACTCACAAACAGACCCAGTTAGCAAGTCAGTCTTTTAGTCATCAATATGTCCACTGCAAAAAGACTTAGCATGTGTATTATTTCTTTCCTCCCCAATTAATAACTACACCTAATGAACTAATGCCTTATAAGGAAGATCAGTCAATATAATTATTACTCAAATTTACCCAACAACCACTAAAGTCAGTAGTGACAAAATTTAAGAATTATACAAACTTCGTCAGTCTGAAATTGATCAAACACACAATTAAGATGTATTGATCATTATTGGTGATTGGAAGGTGAAGGTTGGAAACAAAGAGGAAGGATCCATTGCTGGAAAATATGGCCTTGGTGACAGAAAGATCCTGGAGATCACATGATAGAATTTTGACAGACCAATGAATTCTTCATTGCAAATACCTTTTTAAAACAACGTAAACTGTGGACCTCACCAGATGGAATACACAGGGATCAAACTGTTCTGACTTGCATAGGATTTCCAAGGAGTGGCTGGTAGATTTGAATTACCAACTTTGTAATTAGCAGTCCAGGGCTTATCCTACAATGATCAAGAAACAATGGTGTTGAAGGAAGAAGTTCAAGCTTCACAGAAAGGAGAAAAGCCCCCAACAAGATATATTGGCATAGTGGCAGCATCAATGGGCTCAGACATAACAATTTTGAGGATGATGTAGGACCAGGCAGTGTTTTGTTTTGTTGTGCATAGGATCACTGTAAGTCGAAACCAACCTGACCACATCTCACAATAATAATGTCAACAGTGAATTAATCACAATTTGTTTGAAAGATAAAGACCATTCAAAGCAGGATGCTATCTCACACAAGATATGAAACTTAAATTTCTTCAATAGCCCTTTGGAAAACAGTTCCAAAGTCTGAGTAGAGTTCATCATTATTTTACTGAAGATGTTTTTGAGATTCTCAATCTTATATTCTAACATTTGTTAAAACTAATCTTGAAAATATTTTTTAAAAATGAATTAATGACGTGAAGCAGACTTGTAAAATGTGTATAGCCAGCAAAATACTTTTTAGGTATCAAAAAGATATTTTGACATTCTTTACTTGAGAAAATGATAAAACTAACCAAAACCTTATATACAATTGTCTAATTGGATCTAGCTGTATTAACTCTGAGGTACAGATGTTTCCATGGAAAATAGATTTTTGTCAGTAAAGAATTATATCATGAAGTGATATAAAACAAAACATTACTGAGCAATTCAAAAGAAGACTTGGGGAGCTAGGGAGCTGTATACATGTACCTGGATACATAGATTCCACATTGTAGAGATACTAGTCTAAACAAATTATGTTAAAAGTTTCTTGAAATTCCAATCAAGATACCACTGGCATTTTGTTTGTTTGTTTATTCCTTTTTTAAACTATCATAAACTATAAATTATACAACATTTGCCAACTCAACACTTTTATGTGTCCAGTGAAGTTTTTGAAATAAACTGAGAGGAAAATAAAAATGATCCAAGAGTTCATTTAGAATTATTAAAAAAGAGAGGATATAGATATTTCTAAATGTAATAGTTGTCATGAATGGGAAAACTTGTTCTACTAGATAGTAAAACATATTTCTAATATATATTTGTTAATGCCCTGTGCTACTGGTACAAAAAAAAAAAAAAATACATAAAATTCAGTATCCAAAAAAGGCCAAGAGCAACTCTTGCCATATAAAATAAGCAGCATATGATAATTTAAGTATTATAATTCAATGAGAAAAAGTAATCATCAATAGTGTTGTTATATAGTTCATTATGGATTCCTGGTATGGCACTGTGGGTTAATACGTCAGACTGCAAAGCCATTTGAACTGCAAGGTCGGCGGTTCAAGCTTACCAGCTGCTCTTTGGAAACAGGGTCGCTCTGGGTCGAACCTGACTTGATGGCACTTAACAACAACAAAAATAGTTCACATATGCTTGGCAAAAAGTAAAATTAGTTTTTTACCTAAGTAACACAGGCTTGAAAGGAGCTCTGATAGTTTAGTGGTTATGAATCAGGCTGCTAACCTCAAGGTCAGCAGTTCGAAACTACCAGCCATTCCTCTGAGAAAGATGAGGTTTCTGCTCCCATAAAGATTTCCAGCCTCAGAAACCCTATGCAGGGTCTCTGTGAAACAGAACCGTCTCTTTGGCACACCATCACCACCAATAACACAGGCCTGAAATCCTGGTATGGATTTCAGCCTAGACCGCAAGGTTGGTTTGAATCCCAAGATGACTGCTCAAACTCACTAGCAGCTCCTCGGAAATCCTATAAGGTCCTCGGAAATCCTATAAGTGTTGCTGTGAGTTAGAACTGACTCAAAGGCGCTTAAGAACAACACAGTCCGAGGATCCCTTGTGGTGCAGAGGTTAAAACAGAAAGGTTATCTTTCTCCCGCAAAAGCTGGTAGTTTCCAACTGCTGACCTTCTGGTTAGCAGCCCAACTCATAACCACTTCACTAGTGGAATGCTATCGCTCCTCTTCCAAGAAAATAAAAACAGCCATAGCTTTATGCCAAAGATTATGTTGTTGTTGTTGTTAAGTGCCGTAGAGTTGGTTCCGACCCATAGCAAATCTATATAGGATTTCTTATATAAGAAAGCGACTGGTGAGCTTGAACTGTCAACCTTGTGGTTTAAACTGACTTTGTAACCCAGGGCATTAACCCACACCAGGACTACATATAGCCAGAGATTACGTTGTTGTTGTTGCTGTTGTTGTTGAGTGCTGTCTAGTCAATTCTGCCAAAGATGATAGGACACAATAAAACCGTTCCACAGGATTTCCTAGGCTACAAATCTTTAAAGAAGCAGACTGCCTCATTTTTCTTCAGTGGATTGGAGCAGCTGGTAGGTTCAAACACATTTTGATTAGCAGCATAATGCTTAATCCACTGCACCACCAGTGTTCCTTTAAATAAGTAAGAAAGGTAAGGATTCTGTACATGTGATGACATCTGAAACGTATATTTTTTTTTACTTAGATAACATACTTAATGCTTTTCTCTCTGCATGTTTTGGTTTTGATTGCTGTGATGAGCAGTTAAGGCTGACTGAACCAAAAGACAGTACTTTAAAATATTAGTCTACTTTTTGTAAAAGGAACAAAGAGCTGATAAAGGTTTAGAAAAACTGTTGAATCTGTATGAAAGCACCATAGCCCACTAAAAAGGTGGGTAATTAATGCTGTTGTTGTTTTTGTTAGGTGCTGCTGAGTAGGCTCTGACTCACAGTGACCTGATGCACAGCAGAAGGAAACACTGCCAAGCCCTGTGCCATCTTCACAATTGCTCTTACACTTGAGCCCATTGCTGCTGCCACTGAGTTAGTCCATCTCATTGGGGGTCTTCCTCTTTTTTGCTGACCCTCCACTTTTACTAAGCATAAAGTGGTACAAATGGTAAATAATCATTTAAAATAAACTTATAACAATAACAACATACTTTATCAACTCTGGTGTGGTGCTGTAGGAAAAGCACTAGACTGATAACCACAAGGTCGGCAGTTCAAACCTAGCAGCTGCTCTTGGAAACCCAATTCAGGGTTGCTATGAGTCACAAACTCTACTTTACCAAATTGGAAGATCATTTTAAAATGATCATTCACAGCTTTGATAGATTAAGGCTCATGTACTGCTTCTGAGAATATCAATTTGTACAAGTTTCAGGAAATTAATTTGACAATTTGGCAATGTGTATTAATAGCTATAAAATGTTCATTCCATTTCATGCTATCATTCCACTTCCAAGAAAATAAATACAGACAAAGCTTTATGCCAAAGACTTACATCACACCATTTATAAGAGGAAAAAACCATTATGGGAATGGTTAAATAAACTGGATTATGATCTTGAAAATAAAATATGTTCGAAATGTGCCACTAAATTATATTTATGATATACCATAATATGGTGGAAATACTTAGACTACTAAATAGAAAAAAGGTTTTTATGTATAATACGTAATATAGTCTCAATCATGTTAAATATATATAATATGTATATATATATATACATATATATATATATATACATATATATATATATATACATATATATACACACATTTATGTAGAGCTATAAAGCTACTTATACAGAAGATTAGGAACTATAATTTCAAAAATGACATTATACAATTTTTACTTAAATTGCAAATGCAATTTTACAAATAATTGCTTTATTTCACAATCTACAAAACTGAACATTTGTACCTACTTCTCTAATTCTCACTGGTAAGTTTGAGAATTGATGAGGGTGTATGCATATTGCGGTGCAAACGCTCATGTTGTTATCAAAGCATTCAATTTAATGCCATTCAGAATAGGCGTCTCATGTCCTCATCCCCACGTCCGCCTCCCCCACCGTCATTACAGTCTGCACAGCTGCGGTAGTCTGCTTGGTGGTCTCCCAGAGGTGGTTGTGTTTCATTGTAAGGTTGTATTAGTGAACCCCCTGGGCTCTTATGTGAGGAAAGGCACTATATAAATGCAAAATAGTCAATTTTATTCATGCTGTCATATAAATAGAGATCTACTTTATGCTAGCAGTTTTTCAAGGAAACTGGCGATTCTTAGTATCAGACTTCTCACTCTCAGGGCCTCCATAACTTATTGCACAAAATTATTTTCCACCCCAGTACAACAGGTGCCTTCCAGAGTACAGAGCAGTCATTAGAAATGTCACCTTAAACCAGTGTTAGTCCACCCAGAGGACTGGATGTTCATCTGAATGGTTCAGACAATAGCTGTTTCCAGCTCACTCTGGTTCTGGCTGAAGGTGTGGATGTCTGGCTATATGAATACAATGAGCCAACTCTTTTCTACTAATCTTGTAACTGGTCATCTTTCTCAGTGGCAGAGTGAAGCGCACAGGCTTTGCAGTCAGACTGGACAGGAATTGAATCCTGACTGAGTCACCTAGAGAAATCTGTGTCTTCCCGTCTAGGTTCTTCATTTGTAAAAATGAGTGGATAACCACAAGGTTGGCAGTTCAAACCCACTAGCTGCTCCTCAGAAATCCTATACAGGGTTGCTGAGCCAGAACTGACTTGATGCACTTACCTTAACCCATTGTTGTTGTTGTTGTTGTTATGTGCTGTCGAATCAGTTCCAGCCCGTAACAATCCTGTATTGGGTTTCAAAGAAGATCATCAGGCCTTTCTTGGGAAGTACCTCTGGGTAAACTCTAACCTCCAACCTTTCAGGTAATATAGCAGAGTATGTTGATTGTTTACACTACCCAGCGACTCCTACAAAAAACAAAGCACTAATTCTTATAAAATACCAGATGTAGTGGTCTAATAGAGACTTCTGGAATCCCCAAACTATGGCCCTTCACGCCTGGAACTCAACATACCTCTAAGGATCATGTTTCAGCCAAACTACAGAACAATGACAGCAACATCCATCTGGAACAAGATCCTCAGGACCATCAACCATATGAGGCCAAAAGAACAACATTTGCCCAAACACCCAGTTCAAGACTTAAGAAGGGGCAGGAAAGAAGGAAACAGGAACCCAGGAATGAGGTGGAAGAGTGCTGTTACATTGAGGAAATTGTGTCTAATGTTAAGAAACAAGATGTACAAATTGTTTAATGGGAAATTAATTTGCTTTGTAAACTTTACCCAAACCATAGTAAATTGTTCACATAAAAGTTCAACATTGTTATCTATTATACTCAGTAGTTTTATTTCCCTCATTTATCATAAATCTGAGAACTGTATTTAGGACCCTATGCAATGGACTGAAGGTAGGGACAAGAGATATATTTGCCTTTTAAAGTTGTTGTTGTTAGGTGCCATCGAGTCGGTTCCAACCCATAGCAACCCTGCATAGGGTTTCCAAGGAGTAGCTGGTGAGTTCAAACGGCTTTACAGTCTAACACATTAACCCACTTTACCACACCAGGACTCCTCCCCTTAAAGTATCTGTCTTTTAAAGAATTTACAAGAGCTACAGCACCGTAGGATAAACACTCAACCTCAAGTTTGATTTGAACCACAAGGTTGGAGGTTCAAGCTCACCAGCCAGTCTTTGGAAACCCTAAACAGGGTCGCTATGACTTGGAACCAACTCGATGACACTTAACAACAACAACAAACAGAAAATTTGGAGCTAAAAATGACCTTAGAAACTAGCTGTTCCGTTCCCTTTATTTTTCAAATAAGGAAACTTCTTCAACTTGGCCAATGTGGTACCACAGCTCTCACTGACATGCTGAGGGTCTCAAAAAGAGTCAAGTACAGTTGCTATACTAATTTGAATGAAAGACAATTTGGGGTATAGGCCCCTCCTTTCTCTTTAGCTCTTTTCACCATTTAAAATGCTAAGATAAAGTTGTACTGTGGGAGGATCCACACTTTGTATATTGTGTTTCCTTTGCATCACCACCCACCATACTTTCTTATTCTTTTGCAATTTTATTTAAGTTGTAGTAAATAGATATATAATACAGTATTTGACAACTAAACATTTTTTTCATATACAATTCAGTGACACTAATTACATTAATCATGTTGTTCTACTTTAATCAATATTTATTGCCAAATGTTCTATCACCATTAATAGATACTCCATGCTTCCTAAACAATGTCTCCTCCTTTACCCCCCTCTCTCCTACCGTTGGTAAACACCAATAAACTTTGGTCTCTATACATTTGCCTACTCTAGATTTTTCATGTAAATAGGATCATACAATATTTGTCCTTTTGCAATCAGCATACTTCACACAGTATAATATTCTCATGGTTCACCAGAGCCATAATATGTATCAGAACTTCATTTCTCTTTTGCTTGTTATCTTGATCAATCTTGTATTCTTTAATCAGTGTTCTAGCAAGCTACCTCTATTCCTGAAGTGTTTGGAGCCATACCTTTTATTTTTCACCTCACCTTATCTTTTTACATTTTGAAAACCTTAAGAATGAGAGTGTGTATAGGAAAGACAGTTTTAAATATACATGTGGATGTGGCAAGAAAAGAGCCGCCATTACCCATTGTCATGGTTCTGATTCCACAATTCTCTCAAAAGAAAATTGCAAATTAGCCTAGGAATTTCTGCCTGCTCTCCCAAGGACTTCTTAAATTGTTGGTGTTGTTGCTGTTAGCTAACTCTGTTGAGTTGGTTCCTATACATCACAACCCTACGCATATAGAATGAAGCACTCCTGGGCCTGTGACATCCTTACAATCATGGCTACACTTGAGCCCATGGTTGCTGTCACTGTGCCAATTCATCTTGGTGGAGGTCTTCCTCTTTTTGCTGACTTTCCAACTTACCAAACATAATGTCCTTCTCCATGGTACTTTTAATATTCTTCTTCAACACTGTAACTCAAATGTATCAATGCTGCTACAACTTTGCTTAGTCATTGCTATGCTTTCACATACACATGACATTATTGAAAATACCATAGCTTGGGTCAGATACACCTTAGTCCTCAAACTGACATAATTCTTCCTGAACACTGTAAAGAGGTCTTGTGTAGCAGATTTGTCTATTGCAATGCAGTGTTTGACTTCTTGACTGCTGTTTTCATGAATGTTTATAATGGATCCAGGCAAAATGAAGTATTTGACAAGTTTTACCTTTTCTCCATTTATCATGATGTTATTTATTGTTCCAGGGGTGAGGATTTTTGTTTTCTTTATATTGAGTTGCAGCTCATGCTGAAGGCTGTGGTCTTTGACCTTCATAAGTCCTCTTCACTTTCAGCAAGCAAATTGTATTTACTATATGTATATTGCAGGTTGTTTATGAGTTTTCCTCTAATCCTGATGTCACTTTCTTTTTAATATAATCCAGTTTCTCAGATTATTTGCATAGCAAACAAATTGAAATAAGTATGGTAAAAGAGTATAACCTTGTTACACAACTTACCTGATTTTATACCATTCAGTATCCGCTTGTTTAGTTCAAATGACTGTTTTGTTTGTTTATTTGTTTGTTTGTTTATATACAGGTTCCTCCTGAGCTGGAATACTTATGCTTCACAATGCTATTCATAGCTTGTCATAATCCAAACAGCTAAAAGTCTTTGAATAGTCAATAAAGCAAAAGAAACATCTTTGTTCCACCACTCGTCTGTTAGTTTGTTATACTGTGGTGACTTGTGAGTTGCTGTGATTCTGGAAGATATGCCACCAGTATTTTAAATACCATCAGGGTCACCCATGCTAGACAGGTTTCAGATGAGCTTCCAGACAAAACAGACTAGGAAGAAGGAGTGACAGACTACTTCCAAATATTTAGTCACTGAAAACCTTATGAATAGTAGAGAAATGCTGTCAGATATAGTGCCGGAAAATGAGCCCCTCAGGTTGGAAGGCACTCAAAATGTGACTGGGGAAGAACTGCCTCCTCAAAGTAGGGATGATCGTGATGATGTGAATGGAGTAAAGCCTGTGGGAAAAAAACCCACGGGACTTTCATTTGCTGATGGAGTACAACTCAAAATGAAGAGAAACAGCTGAAAACATCTATTAATAATCGGAACATGGAATGTACGAAGTATGAATCTAGGAAAATTAGAAATTGTCGAAAAAGTAATGGAATGTATAAACATTGATGTCTTAGGCATTAGTGAGTTGAAATGGACTGGTATTGGCCATTTTGAATCTGATGACCACATGGTTTACTATGCTGGGAAGAACAAATTGAAGAGGAATGGTGTTGCATTCATTGTCAAAAATGCAAAAATGTACCTCAGTCATGAGGTACAACACTGTCTATGATAGGATAATATCCATGTACCTACAGGGAAGCCCAGTTAATACCACTATTATTCAAATTTACACACCAACCCCTAAAACCACTGAGGACAAAATAGAAAATTCTACCAACTTCTACAATCTGAACTTGATCAAACATGCAATCAAGATGTATTGATCATTACTGGTGATTGGAATGCAAAGCTTGGGAGCAAAGAGGAAGGATCAGTAGTTGGAAAATATGGCCTTGGTGATGGAAATGATGCTGGAGAATGCATGATAGAATTCTGCAAAATCAATGACTTGTTCATTTCAAATGCCTTCTTTAGACAGCATAACAGACGACTATACATGTGGACCTCACCAGATGGAATGCATAGAAATCAAATTGACTACATCTGTGGAAAGAGATGATAGAAAAGCTCCATATCATCAGTCAAAACAAAACCAGGGGCATATTGTGGAACAGACCATCAATTGCTCATATGCAAATTCAAACTGAAGCTGAAGAAAATGAAAACAAGTCCATGAGAGCCAAAATATGGCCTTAAATATATCCCACCTGAATTTAGAGATCATCTGAAAAACAAATTTGATCCATTAAACACTAAAGACCAAAGACCAGAAGAGTTATGGGATGACATCAATAACATCATACCAGAAGAAAACAAAATGTCATTAAAAAAACAAGAAAGAAGGAAAAGGCCAAATTTGATGTCAGAAGAGACACTGAAACTTGCTCTCTAGCATAGAGATGCTAAAGCAAATGGAAGAAATGAGGAGGTATAGAAACTGAACAGCAAATTTCAAAGATCAGCTCAAGAAGATAAAGCCAAATATTTCAACAAAATGTGCAAAGTCAGAAAACCCAAAAGGAAGAATCCGCTCAACATTACCCAAGCTGGGAGAATTGAAGAAAAAATTCAAGCCTCGACTTTCTTTATTGAAGGATTCTGTGGGCAAATTATTGAATGATGCAGGAAGCATCAAGAGAAAATGGAAAGTATACACAGAGTCACTGTACCAAAAGGAAATTGTTGATGTTCAACAGTTTCAAGAGATAGCATATGATCAAGAGCCAATGATACTGAAAAAGGAAGTCCAAGGTGCGTTGAAGGAATTGGCAAAGAACAAAGCACCAGAAATTGATGGAATAAAAATTGAAATCATTCAAGAAAGTGAGGCGGCACAGTAGGCACTCACTCATCTATGCCAAGAAATTTGAAAGACAACTATCTTACCAATGATTGGAAGAAATCTATATTTGTGCCCATTACAAAGAGAGGTTTCCCAATGGACTGCAGATATCATCAGACAATCTCTTTGATATCTCAGGCAAGTAAAGTTTTACTAAAGGTAATACAGAAATGGTTACAAGCATACATTGACAGAGAACTTCCAGAGATTCGAGCTGGATTCAGAAGAGGACGTGGAACAAGGGATATCATTGCTGATGCCCTATGGATCTTGGTAGAAAGCAGAGAATATCAGAAAGATGTTTTCCTCTGCTTTATTGACTACACAAAGGCTTTTGATTATGTGGATCCTGACAAGACTTAGATAACATTGCAAAGTATGAGTGTATGAGTATTCTGGAACACTTAATTTGCTCATGAGGAATCTGTACATGAACCAAGAGGCAGTTGTTATAACAGAACATGGGGACGCTGAATGGTTTAAAATTAAGAAAGGTGTGCAACAGGGTTGTATTTGTTCACCATACTTATTCAACTTGTATGCTGAGCAAATAATCTGAGAAGCTGGGTTTTATGAAGAAAACCATAGCATCAGGATTGGAAGAAGACTCATTAACAACCTGCTATATGCAGTTAATACAATCTTGCATGCTGAAAGTGAACAAAAGTTAAAATATTTACTGATGAAGATCAAAGACTACAGCCTTCGGTATGGATTGCATCTCAGTGTAAAGAAAACAAAAATCCTCACCACTGGACCAATAAACAACATTCTTATCAATGGTGAAAAGATTGAAGTTGTCAAGGATTTCATTCTTCTCTTCTTGAATCAACTATCAACACTCATGGAAGTAGCAGTCAAGGAATCAAAGGACGTATTGCATTAGGCAAATATCCTGCACAAGACCTTTTTAAAGTGTTGAAGAGCAAAGATGCCAGTTTGAGGACTAAGTTGCGCCTGACCCAAACCATGGAATTTTGAATAACCTCATATGCATGCGAAAGCTGGACCATAAATAATGAAGACCCTAGAAGAATTGATGTTTTTGAGTTATGGTGTTGGAGGAGAATATTGAAAGTGCCATGGGCTACCAAAAGAACCAACAGATCTGTGTTGGAAGAAGTCCAGCTAGAGTGCTCCTTTGAGGCCAGGATGGCCAAACTTCATCTCTCATACTTCAGACATATTATCAGGAGGGACCAGTTACTTGAGAAGGGTATCTTGTTTGATAGGGTGGAGGGTCAGAGAAAAAGAGGAAAATCCTCAGTGGGATGGATTGGCAAAGTGGCAGGCAGCATCAATGGGCTCGAGTGTGGCAACAATAATGAGACTGGCCCAGGTTCAGGCAGTGTTTCATTCTGCTGTGCATAAGTTTGCTATGATTCAGTACCAAATGGATGATATATAACGACAACAAAAACAAACATCTTTCTTATAAACGTGCAGACAAGATCCATCTTTCATCAACAATGACATCCTTCACTCTCAGTCCTCATCTGAATCTGGCTTGAACCTCTGCCAGCTCCCTTTGAATGTACTGTTGCAGGCATTTTGTAATTGTCTTTAGCAAAATTTTGCTTGCATGTGATGTTAATGATACTGCTCAGTGATTTGCACACTCCATTGGGTCACCTCTCTTTGGAATGGGCACAAATGTGGATCTCTTCCAATCAGTTGGCCAGGTAGCTGTCTTCCAAATTTTGTGGCATATATGAATGGGTGCCTCCAATGGTACTTCAGTTTGTTGAAAAATTTCTATTTATATTCCATAAATTCCCTCGGCTCTTGTTCTTTGTAAAAGGCTTCAATGAAGCTTAGATCTCTTCCTTCAGTACCATTAACTCAGTATCAACCATTTCTTTTTGGTAGAATGACTCCGTATTCCTTTCATCGTCTTTTGATGTTTTCTGCATCGTTCAATATTGTGCCCATAGAATCCTTCAATATTGCAATTTGAGGCTTGGATTGTTTCTTCAGTTCTTTCAGCTTGAAATATGCTGAACATGTTCTTCCTTTTTGGTTTTCTAAATCCAGGTCTTTGAACATTTCATTGTAATACTTGGCTTTGCATTTTCCAGCTACCCTTTGAAATTTTCTGTTCAGCACTTTTACCTCCTGATTTCTTCCATTTACTTTAACTGTAGAGCAATTTTCATTCCATTTAATGAATCTGTAATTAAAACATTCAGAGAAAGGAACTTTCCCCCTCTGTCTCAACTCTTTAGAAAGAAAACCTAATGCCTCTCCCTCATGCTTTCACTATTTACTACCCACCACTATCCTAGCTTCTATTTAAGAATGAAAAGTTACTTATTTTTTAGACAGAAATTAGGACATTAGTTAGTAAAAGGGTTTCTACCCACATATAGTCCAGGCATTTTAAGTTTTTATCCCATGAACCCCTTTGGCAATCTTGAGAAGTCTATGGACCTCAGAATAATGATTTTGAATGAAAAACCTAAAATACATAAATTACTAGGTAATCTCACTATATTATAATACTTATTAAGTTCTGGGAAAATGTGTTATAGAAATATATGTATGTGTTTTTATTAACACATTAAACAACAAGATCTCATGGTGGGTTTAATAACCACCTTCATGTTGAAAATATGATAATCACAAATATTATTTGCACGTTGATGCAACGACTACAATTTGACATAAAAATAACTGTGATTTTTTTTATGATAACCATAAATTCTGCTAATTCTACTGTGATTTCTTTCCTACATTCATAATGGAGGAAAACACCAACAAGATGAATTGACACATGGCAGCAACAATGGGCTCAAACCTAACAGCAATTGCGAGGATGATGCAGGACTGGTACGGTGTTTTGTTCTATTGTACATAGGTTCGCTGTGAGTTGGAACCAATTTGACAACACCGAACAACAACAAGGAGTCCTGGTGTGATGCTGTGGATTAATGCACTGGACTGCACAGTTGGTCTGAACTACAAGGTCAGTGGTTCAATCTCACCAGCGCTTCTCCTCAGAAACCCTACACAGGGTCGCTATGAGTCAGGACTAACTTGATGGCACTTAACAACAAAAAGAAGAAGATTTTAGAAGCTAGTGAAAATGAAGATGCAGTGTTTCCAGATCCACATCCAGGGACTCTGTGAATTCTACCCATGGAGGTACTCATCTCTGCATAATTTATTAGGATCTATAGCTGGGTTTCCTGCCACAGACCTAAATGGGACTGGTCATTCTGCCTTCTAACTCCTCTTCCTCTCCCGAAAACAGAACTGATGAACTAATATGGGGTTGTTCTTGGAGGCTGGTGATTTCTGCTTCTAAGTTCTTGCTTCAGGAATATCTGGGCATAAAGGTCTCAAATTTTAGATTTAGGTGTTATTGTTGTTAAGTGCTGTCAAATCAATCTCGACCGATAGCCACCCTGTATAGGGTTTCCAAGGAGCAGCTAGTGAGTTTGAACCACCGACCTTGCAGTTCAAATGACTTTGCAGTCTGATGCATTAGCCCACAGAGCCACACAAGCTTTAGGTGAGAGGGTAACAAATCAGCTCTTCTAGTTAGGAATGCTTTATAGGATATCTTGCAGTTTAGATACTATTTCATCCCTGCCCCCCCCAAAACAAAATATTCTTGAGCATATCTGGAAAATGCTCATACAGTCTCCACTTTAGAATGTTCCAGTGATAGTGATCACACTGTGTTTGAAAGAGGCAGCTTGGTTATTAATGGACATAATTATTGGAAGTTTTGTCTTGATAAGACTCAAAATTTATCACCCTATAATCCTAGCCCACACTAGTATACTGCCTGATACGTAGAAAACACTAATTTATTTCTTTTGCTGAAATAATATTTTCATTTTTAACTTCTGAGGGGGAAAAAAGGGCCTCTGCTGTTTTCCAGATGACAGTCCATCTAGTGTTTTCCTAAAGTGATAGGATCATTAAGTGCCGTGCCCCAGAAGACAGGGGTTCAGCATCTCATGACTAGCATTGCATTGACTTATTCAGTAAATGGAACCCTGCTGTGGCACTGTGGGCTAATGCACTGTACTGCAAAGTTGGTTTGAATCACAAGATTGGTGGTTCAAGCTCACTAGCTGATCCTCAAACACCCTCGATAGCACTAAACAATAACAAAAACATTCAGTAAATATGGAATCATGGTGTGGAGCTGTGGATTAATACACTGGACTGCAAGATCTGTTTTTCACAAGATTGGTGGTTCAAGCTCACTAGCTGATCCTCAAACACCCTCGATAGCACTAAACAATAACAAAAACATTCAGTAAATATGGAATCATGGTGTGGAGCTGTGGATTAATACACTGGACTGCAAGATCTGTTTTTCACAAGATTGGTGGTTCAAACTCACCAGTCACTCCCTGGAAACCCTATAGAGGGTTGTTGTGAGTCAGAACTGAATTGATGACACTCAACAGCAACAACATTCAGTAAATAGAATTATCGTCCATCTTAAAAAAAAAAAAAAATTGCTTTATATTATTAGGTTGGGAAAGGAGTCATATCAAACCCATAAAATTTTTCAAAATTTGAAATCAGTTTCCAGGAACATCACTAAAAAAAAAAAAAAATATCCCTTTCTCCAAATTAAATTTTCCAAATGAAATAGTTTACACTAAACAGAGAATGACAGAAAAATGGTGACTACAGCCTGCCAAAGGTGGAAAATTTGAGACCAAGGAAAACAAGGCAGTCCATCATGTTCCAGCTTTCACAGACTTCACTCTACAATGCTTTTCCTCCTTCATACCCAAACCCAACTGTCACTCATGCAGAGTTTTACGCCTACTAATAAATCTTTTGTTGTTCTCACTTGACTTAAATCTTTCTTAGAACAAATATAAATTTGTTAACAATCAACTGCTTTTTGTTCATACTCTCATGTGTTGTTGTTGTTGTTATGTGCCGTAGAGTCGGGTCCGACTCATAAGGACCATGTTTAGGGTTTCCGAGACTAAATCTTTACGGGAGCAGAAAGCTTGATCTTTCACCCGCAGTACAGCTGGTAGTTTCAAACTGCTGACCATGAGATTAGCAGCCTGATTTGTAACCACTATGCTACCAGAGCTCCATACTCCCATTATTGTTGTTAAGTGAGTGCCATACTCCCATACCAAGTTAAAATTGTAGGGTTATTTAAATTTGGAGTTTTAAATAAACAATAGTAAAAACAAAAAGAATTAAGACTGATTCAATCAATACTTGATTTATAATCAGCTGTTATTGTTGCTATTAAGTGCTATCGAGATGGTTCCAACTCATAGAGATGCTGTATAGCATTTCCAAGAAGCTGGTGAGTTTGAATCCCCAACTTAGTAGTTCAAACCCACCTTGCAGTCAAGTGCCAATCAGCTTTGCAGTCAAGTGCTAATCAGTTAGTGCTGTGTTGCTGTTAGATGCCATTCAGTCAGCACAGACCCATAGCGACCTTATGCACAGCAGAACAAACCACTGCCCAATCCTGGGCCAGCCTCACTATTGTTGTCACGCTTGAGTCCATCGATGCTGTCACTTAGTCAATCCATCTCACTGGGGGGTCTTCTTCTTTTTCTCTGACCCTCTACATTACCAAACATGATATCCTTCTCCAGTGACTGGTCCCTCCTGATAATATATCCAAAGCATAAGAGACGAAGTTTGGCCATCCTTGCCTCCAAGGAGCACTCTGGCTGCACTTCTTCCAAAATGGATCTATAGGTTCTTTTGGTAGCCCATGGCACTTTCAATATTCTCCTCCAACACCATAACTCAAAAGCATCAATTCTTCTATGGTCTTCCTTATTCACTGTCCAGCTTTCACATGCATATGAGGTTATTGAAAATACCATGGCTTGGGTCAGGCACACCTTAGTCCTCAAGCTGACATCTTTGCTCTTCAACACTTCAAAAAGGTCTTGTGCAGCACATTTGCCTAATGCAATACATCATTTGATTTCTTGACTGCTGCTTCCCTGAGTATTGATAGTTGATCCAAGAAGAATGAAGTCCTTGACAACTTTAATCTTTTCCCAATGATAAGAGTGCTGTTTATTGGTCCAGTGGTGAGGGTTTTTGTTTTCTTGACATTGAGATGTAATCCATACTGAAGGCTGTGCTCTTTGATCTTCATCAGTAAATGTTTTAAGTCCTCTTCACTTCCAGCAAGCAAGGTTGTATCATTTGCATATTGCACGTTATTAATGAGTCTTCCTCCAATCCTGATGCCATGTTTTTCTTCATATAACCCAGTTTCTTGGATTATTTCCTCAGCATACAGGTTCAATTAAGAATGGTGAAAGAATACAACCTTGTCACACAGCTTTTTAAAAAAATTTTAAACCATTCAGGGTTCCCATGTTCTTTTCAAACAATTGCTTCTTGTTCCAAGTACAGATTCCTCATGAGCACAAGTAAGTGTTCCAGAATACTCATACTTCGCAATGTTGTCCATAGCTTGCCATGATCCACACAATCGAAAGCCTTTGCATATTCAATAAAGCACAGGTAAACATCTTTCTGATATTCTCTGCTTTCAGTCAAGATCCATTGGACATCAGCAAAGATATCCTTCATTCCCCAGCCTCTTTTGAATCTCGCTAGAACCTCTGGAAGTTTTCTGCCAATGTATGGTTGATTGTAGACGTTTCTGTATTACATTCAGCAAAACTTTACTCACATGGGATATCAAAGAGATTGTCTGATGATTTCTGCGTTCTGTTAGGTCACCTCTTTTTGGAAAGGGCACAAATATGGATCTCTTCCACTCAGTCAGCCAGATAGTTGTCTTCCATATTTCTTGGCAGAGATGAGTGAGTGCCTCCTGTGCCGCCTCACTTTCTTGAAAGATTTCAATTTTTATTCCATCAGTTCCTGGTGCCTTGTTCTTTGCCAATTCCTTCAGTGCACCTTGGACTTACCCCTTCAGTACCATTGGTTCTTGATCATATGTTATTTCTTGAAACAGTTAAACATTAACCATTTCTTTTTGGTACAGTGACTGCGTATTCCTTCCATCTTCACTTGATGCTTTCTGCATCATTCAATAATTTACCCAGAGAATCTTTCAATAACAGAAGTCAAGGTTTGAATTTTTTCTTCAGTTCCCCCAGCTTGAGAAATGCTGAGAGTGTTCTTCCTTTTGGGTTTTCTGATTCCAGATCTTTGCACATTTTGTTGTAATATTTGGCTTTATCTTCTCGAGCTGATCTTTAAAATTTTCTGTTCAGCTCTTGGACCTCCTCATTTCTTCCATTTGCTTTAGCATCTCTACGCTGGAGAGCAAGTTTCAGTGTCTCGTCTGACATCCATTTTGGCCTTTTCCTTCTTTCTTGTTTTCTCAATGACTTTTTGCTTTCTTTTTGTATGATGCTCTTGATGTCATCCCACAACTCTTGTGGTCTTTGGTTTTTAGTGTTTAATGCATCAAATCTGTTCTTCAGATGATCTGTAAATTCAGGTGGGATATATTCAAGGTCATATTTTGGCTCTCGTGGATTTGTTTTCATTTTTTCAGCTTCAGTTTGAATTTGCATATGAGTAATTTATGGTCTGTTCCACAGTCTGCCCTGGCCTTGTTTTCACTGATGATATGGAGTTTTCCATCGTCTTTCCGCAAATGTAGTCAATTTAATTTCTATGTACTGCATCTGGTGAGGTCCATGTGTATAGTCATCTCTTATGCTGTCTAAAGAAGGTATTTGAAATGAACAAGTCATTGCTTTTACAGAATTCTATCATGAATTCTCCAGCATCATTTCTGTCACCAAGGCCATATTTTCCAACTACTGATCCTTCCTCTTTGTTCCCAACCTTTGCATTACAATCACCAATAATGATCAATACATCTTGATTGCATGTTTGATCAATTTCAGATTGTAGAAGTTGGGAGAATTCTTATATTTCATCCTCAGTGGCTTTAGTGGTTGATATGTAAATTTGAATAATAGTGATATTAATTGGGCTTCCTTGTAGGCGCATGGATATTATCCTATCACAGACAGCATTGTACCTCATGACTGATCTGGATATGTTCTTTTTGACAATGAATTCAACGCCATTCCTCTTCAATTTGTCATTCCCAGCATAGTAAACAATGTGGTTGTCAGATTCAAAATGGCCAATACCAGTCCATTTCAGCTCACTAATGCCTAATATATCAATGTTTATGCATTCCATTTCACTTTTGACAACTTCCATATTTCCCAGATTCATACTTCGTGCATTCAATGTTCCAATTTTCAATGGATATTTACAGCTGTTTCTCTTGATTTTGAGTTGTGCCCCATCAGCAAATGAAGGTCCTATGGGTGCCTTCCAACCTGAGAGACTCATTTTCCATCACTATATCTGACAGTGTTTCTCAGCTATTCATAAGGTTTTCAGTGACTAAATATTTCAAAGTAGTTCATCACTCTTTCTTCCTAGTCTGTCTTTGTCTGGAAGCTCATCTGGAACCTGTCACCATTGGTGACCCTGCTGGTATATAAAATACTGGTGGCAGAGCTTTCAGAATCACAGCTACTCACAAGCCACCACAGTACGACAAACTGATAGCTGAGTGGTGGCTGTTTGGTTTTAAGTGGAAACTTTCATTTTAAATTTTGAAGAGATCTGTGTGCATCCATAGTAGACCCCTCCAGGGGTGGGGGTAGGGTGTCCATTCACTCAGGCATCCCCTCTAGTCACCAGAATGGAGGTGCACAGACAGAAAGAGACCAATGAACAGATACCAAAAAAAAAAGAATGTCCACACCTGTATCTCTGCGATTCTGTCAGGCATTGGTGGCTGCTCTGATTCTTCCCCTGCTTGGTCTCTCTCAAGATGGTGGCTCTGGGAGCAGCTGAATGTCTTTAATTAGAAAGCAGTGGATTTCTTGATTCTGCTACAAATTCCCCTAGTTATAAGTCTTCCAAGCTTCTAAATATTCCTTTGTATGTGGTTCAGAGTTCTAGCACCATCCCCTGAGCCTGCTTGGTCCGGTATTCTGTGTTGTTGCTAACAGAGCCCCTCACTGCACGTCTACCAGATCCACCATATTTTTGTAGCAAGTGGTGTGTAAATGTATACAGTATAGGTCTTTACTTTAGATTTGGTCTAGAGATCAATTGCTCTTTGCTGATGTAAAAGCACTACATTGCCCAGGATTACTATGGAAAAACAATGCCTTCCCAGTTCTCTCTAGGTACTTGTATTGTTTCAGCCGTCTACATATCTTTTGCTGATTGTCTTCCATTTCCACAATAGTCTGTGATGGTCTTGAAGGACTAGTCTTTTCTTGTATCAAGATGATAAACTATTTCTAAAGAAGTTTCAGTTTGTTTATAATTATCCAAATGCAGCCTTTGAAATTTCAGGTGTTACTCTATGAATATAGCTCTTTCTACTTCTTTATTTTTTTATCTACTTCCTAATCCTTTATGTGTTTCCTGTCCTTATTTCCTTCTGATGAAGTTTATGCAAAAGACAGAACTTCAAGAATGGACTACAATCTCCTCCCCTTACAAAAATATCTTTCCAGATGGTACCTAGCTACTACTACCAATGTCTCTGAAAGTAATCATATTAGAAGGTCTTGGATAGAATGGAAGAAAACGTGCAACAAACTTAAAATTATATTTTCAAAAGAGACCAGGCTTATGTGTCAGAAAGAGACTGGAGGAACCTGAAACTGTGGTCCTCAACTATCCTTATGGTCTAGAAAGGAACTTAGCCTCGTGGTCCAATTTTCAGACACATACTAAGTAGGTATATAGTGGGACAACAGCACTATATGGTAAGGTATGGAATGGTCAAGAATTCAAAATCAAAGAGATGGGAAGGTGGGTGGAATGGAAATAGGAAGCACAGGGAGAATGCTGAATAACTGTTGTGCAGGAAGGGGATTACAAATCATTGAGATAAAGTAAAATGTATGATTTGTTGAATGTAAAACTGATGATCTTGTCTGTAAACCTTAACTGAATTTACAATAAAAAGTTTTTTAAAATGTCTTGTAGTTCTTGAACAGTAATGGAAGGAAACGAGAGATTTTACATACTTTATTTTTGTTTTTTTTTTCTGGTAAGATAACATTTTTTTCTAGTACATATGATATTTGAAAGTTCTCCTACCCTGATTCATAAATCATTTAATAGATGCATTTCCATATTATATTGCCATACTGTGTTGAACCATTAGTAGTCTGCTTGTGCAACCTCATCAGACAACAGGACTTCTAAACTCACAAGCCCTATGTAAAGCAGCGTTTCTCTTACTGGTTCTAGGACTTCCTGACTCACTATTCTAGCTTAAGTAGTATGGGACAGGGTACTCACATTAGATCCTAACACAATCCTTGTAATTCAACATATGCTTAATAAATGGTGCCAAATAAATAAATACATGAGAAGTAAGGCTATTCTTACCTGATACCTTTCATGGTCCAAAATAATATTTTTCTTATTTGCAAAAGCAAAAACATTGGAAAGCATTGCGATATATACAGAAGGCAGACAGGAACTATCTGTTATCCAAAATCCCAGACATGCTCATAGTTAATAATATAGGGTGTGGTACTGTAGGATAAGCACTGGATTGGTGAAAACACCAAGGTCGGTGGTTCAAACTCAAAACAGGGTCTCTGAGTCAGAACCAACTTGATGACACTTAGCTAAGACAATAACAAGAAGTCAAAATTGACTTGACAGCACACAGTAGCAACATTTTAATATGACAATATAATATACATGTACACACATGTGAGCAAACACATTGTTACAAACATGGAAGTACTCTACATATGGTTTCCTTTTCCACCACTTGTCAGTTTGTCGTACTATCATGGTTTGAGTGATGTTGTTATACTGGAAACTATGCCACTGGTATTTCAAATACAAGCAGGGTCACCCATGGTGAAAAGGTTTCAGCAGAGCTTCCAGATAAGGCAGAATACGAAAAAGGACCTGGTAACCTATTCCTCTGGTAGTGTAGTGGTTACGAATTGGGCTGCTAACCTCAAGGTCAACAGTTCAAACTACCAGTTGTTCCACAGGGGAAAGATGAGGCTTTCTGCTCCTGTAAAGATTTACAGCCTCGGAAACCCTGTGCAGGGTCGCTATGAGTTGGAACCGACCCAATGGTACTTAACAACACAACAATCTATTCCTAAAAGCTGAAGAATAAAGACTTCATGAATAGCATTGAGCCGTTATCTGGTACAGTACAGGAAAATGAGCCACAAGCATTGGAAGGCACTCAAAATATGACTGGGGGAAAGCTACATCTTCAAAATACAGTCAAACTTAATGACGTGGAAGATATCAGGTAAACATAGTCTGCATTTGCTGAAGTGGCAAATCAAAATGAGAAGTTTAAGCTGCAAACATCCATTAAGAATCAGAATGTGGAAGTACAAAACACGAATCTAGGAAAATTGGAAATTGTCAGAAATGAAATGGAACAAATAGAAATAAAGTGCTCCTGACCCGAGTCATGGTATTTTCAGTCAATATGCTCCTAAAAGCTGGACAATGAATAAGGAAGACAGAGAAAGAATTGATGCCTTTGAATTAGGTTCTTGACAGATAATATTAAATATACCATGGAATGCCAGAAGAAGTAACAAATTTGTACTGGAAGTACAGCCAGAATGCTCCTTAGAAGCAAAGATGATAAAACTTTGTCTCATGATTTGGACCAGTCCCTGGAGAAGGACATTATGCTTGGTAATGTTAGCAATGAGATAGATTGATACAATGGCTGCAACAATAGGCTTATACATAGCAATGATTTTGAGGATGATGCAGGATCCAGCAGTGCCTATTCTGTTGTTACTGTGAGTCAAAATCAACTACATCAGATGGCAACTAAAACCAACAGTTTCTTTTTACAACAATGGAGTAAGAATATTTCCATATACCATTTACCCCTCCTCACTAAGTTATCAGCTTGTTGCAACAATTAATTGTTGAAAATTTTATCATTTGCACCATGATTTGAAATATTATCAAATATGCAATTGTCATTTGCATATACATTAATTTCTGGATGCTCTATCAAGTTCATTTGATTTGGCTACTTACATATTAGTACTAATAGTTGGTGGTTTTAGTGTTTACCCCCCCCCCCCACACACACACACACATTCTGTTTTTACTTTTCAGGAATTTCTCATACAAACCTCAGAATCAGTTTGCCTGTCCCTAGCCACAAATAATAATCAGTTATTTATATTGAAATTATAATAAAATTTCTAATTATTGTAGACAACTGACATGCTCGCAATAATAAATATTCCTTTAAAAAATAGTATACTTTTCTGTTTACTTAAGATTTATTTATATTTATAGATGGGAGTTTTAGTGTTCTTTTAATGGTGCTTTGTTAAGTGCTGTCAAGTTGGTTCCAACCCATAGTGACCCTGTAGAGGATTTCCAAGGACTGGCTAGTGAGCTTGAACCACTGATCCTGTGTTCCAAACTGACTTTGCAGTCTAGCGCACTAACCCACAGCACCACACCAGGACTCCTCTTTAATGTAGATCCTGAATATTTCTTAATTGGCTTACCCTTAGGTATTTTATCATTTGTTGTTATTTCCAATGATGTATTTTCTTAAAAATGAGTATTGTTAGTTAGCAGAAATGTTCTATATGTTTGAGTATTAATTTTTATTCTGGATTTTCTTTTTATTGTTGTTAGGTGCCATTGAGTCGGCACCGACTCATAGCAACCTTAGGCACAGCAGAAAGAAACAATGTCGGATCCTGGGCTAACCTCTCTACTGTTGCCACACTTGAGTCCATCAATGCTGCCACCTAGCCAATTCATCTCGTTGGGGGTCTTCCTCTTTTTCTCTGACCCTCCATCTTACCAAACATGATATCCTTCTCCAGCGACTGGTCCCTCCTGACAATATGTCCAAAGTATGAGAGACGAAGTCTTATTAATTCTGACCATTTTTCTTTTCAACCCTTCTGAGGTTTCCACATAAACAGTCTTATCTGAATATCATAACAATACTTCCTCCTCCATTACAAGTTTTTTAGGAGCCCTCGTTGTTGTTGTTGTGAAGTGCTGTCAAGGCGGTTCTGACCCACAGTGATGCTGTATAGGGTTTCTGAGGAGCGGCTGGTGAGCTTGAATTTCCAACCTTGTGGTTCAAACTGACTGTGCAGTCCAGTGCAAAAACAGCACCACACTAGGATTCCTAGATGCTCTAGTGGCACAGTAGTTAAGCACTCAACTGTTAACTTAGAAAAGTCAATGGTTCAAACCCACGAGTGTCTCCATTGGAGAAAAGACCTAGAGATCTGTTCCTATAAAAATTGCAGAGTGGCTCTGTCTTAGAGGGTTGTTATACATTGAATTCTACTCAACAACACACAACATTGCTTGTTTTATGCCTTTCATTCCTTTCCTTTGTCTAATTTATTGGCTAATAAATCGACATTCTAGAATAGTGTGTAATGACAGCATCCATGGTAGACAGAGTTGTCTTGTTGTTGAGTCGATTCCGACCCATAGTGACCCTGTATAGGGTTTCTGAGGAGTAGCTGGTAAGCTTGAACCACCAAACTTGCAGTTCAAACGACTTTGCAGTCTGACGTATTAGCCCACAGCACCACACCAGGACTCCTATCTGATTATGTGCTGTGGAGACTTTTCCGACTCATAGCGACCCTGTACAGGGTTTCTGAGGCTGTAAATCATTCCGGGAGCAGAAAGCCTCATCTTTCTCCCATGGAACTGCTGTCCCTGAGGTTAGCAGCCCCATTGGTAACCCCTATGCTATCAGAGGTCCTATAATTTTCTTATACATAACTAATTTTAAGGAAACTGACTGGCAGCTAGTGTTTCTTCATTAAACCCTATGCGGGGGTCTTAATTAAGTTATACAAGTGCATGGAGACAGTGAGACAGAAAAAGAAAATGCAACAGGTGTAAACAGAAAGAGGAAATCCATCTATTTTTCTTGTTTTCATCAATATTTAATGGCATATTTGACCCACTGATTTTAGGCACTTTGGAGATTATCAAATTATTTTATAATACCATGTATCTTTATGTTTGTAGATGGTAATCATGCTAATCACAAATTCTTGGCTTAACCTAAATTAGTCAAGGTCCCTGTTTTAAATGTAACTATTTCATTATGCATATGGTTAGGTTTCCCGTTTTCTTAATCCCTAGAGTTCCTTATTTTTTAAATATACATTTCCTACTTTATATGGTTGATAAGTTTGGTTTTAATTCTGTCAGTGTGTTTTAAGGGTCTGAAGCCCTTGTCTTATTATCCCACAATGTAGTATGGATTTGTTGTGATCTGTATGTTTGTGATTTTACCTCAGCAATTTGAAAATTTGATGTCTCTTTCTATTTATTCTATTAGTGATCACTATACTTGAGATAATGTCCTTAAATCCCTTGAGTTATAATCTCTAGAAAAGGGATTTATGCACTGATACGATCCTCCATTTTTCACTTCTATTATTTTCTTCCATAGCCTGATCTCAGTCTAATTGTTATTTTTGTACATTACAATTATTTGCTTGAATATACAATTATATGCTTGATCCATCCAATGTTAACAACACATGAAAAAGATGAGAAAATTTACTTATTTATATGTGTATAACCTTTCACCCTCTCTCTCCTCCATACTTGTAAACTGATCATAATTACTTATGCTCATATTTTTCCATTTTATAATTTCTGAAATTGTTTAGCCGTAGTCTTTACTAAGCTGGAGACCTGGTGTGGGGCTGCAGAATAACGCGCTGGGCTGAAAGTTAAGTTTGAGTTTCAAGGTCAGTGGTTCAAACCAGCTGCTCCTTGGAAATGCTATACAGGGCTCCTATAAGTGGAACCGACTCAATGGCACTTAACAACAGCAAGAGCAACGTATTAAACTATTTGGCCAATTGATTGAAAGAGATCCATATTTGTGCCCATTCCAAAGAGAAATGACCTAACGAAATGCAGAAATCATTGCACAATATTGTTAATATCACACGCAAGTTTGAGGACTAAAGTGCACCTGACCCAAGTCATGGTACTTTTGATAATTTCATATACATGTTAAAGTTGAGCAGTGAATAAGGAAGAACATGGGAGAATTGATTCCTTGAATTATGGTGTTGGAGGAGAATATTGAAAGTACCATGGACTGCTAAAAGATCCAACAAATCTGTGTTGGAAAAAGTACAAATAGAATGCTCCTCAGAAGCCAGGCTAGTCACATTTTGTCTCTCATACATCTGACATAAAAGGGGCCAATCCCTGGAGAAGAATAAAATGTTAAGTAAAATGGAAGGTCATAGAAAAAGAGGAAAATCCCCAATGAGATGGACTAACACAATGGCAGCAGCAATGAGCTCAAACCCATCAATGATGGTGGGGATACCTGTGCAGAACCAGGTATTGTTTCACTCTTTTGTGCATGAGTTGGAATCGACTTGACGGTACTTAGCAACATACTAATTTAGGATGTTTTTTGTTGTCTACTTCATTTCCAAAAGTTTTCTATTGATTGTTCAGGTGTCTTAAAATACATTTAAAAATATTTAAGTACTGTTTTTCAAGCTCCAAATAGTTATTTCTTGCCTTAAATTGGCATTATTTCCTTTCCCTTTGTAAGAATTGTCCAATTCTTCATTGTCTTATATTCTATTATCATGGATGCCTAGTGCTCTGTGTTGCTATAGTTAAATCTAATGTTAAACTGATTCTTTGTTCTTGTTGTTGTTGTTGTTATGTGCTGTGGAGTCAATTCTGACTCATAATGACCCTGTACAGGGTTTCCGAGGCTGCAAATCTTTACAGGAGCAGAAAGCCTCATCTTTCTCCTGCCAAACAGCTGGTAGTTTCGAACTGCTGACTGTGAGATTAGTAGCCCGATGTAGCTTGAATTTTGCTTTCTGTATTAAAGGAGTCTCTTTTTATCATTGAGGTACAATAAGTTTGCCAAGCTTAATCTTGTGTTTGTCACCCAAAGTACTGAATCATATTTTAAGCCCAATATTTTGTTTCCTACGATGACCTTGAATTAGTTAATGTTTCATTGTCCTGTTATTTTCAACACTATACCTGTTACATCTTTACATGAATTCCATACTTACTATTTTAATGTTATTTCCATTCTATTGCCCTCTATATCCTTTACTGAGGTTTCAGGAATATCTATTGTCCTTTTATGCTACTATTATTAAGACTTTCATTTGTGAAATTTTCTCCTTCTCTTTTATTCCTGAACTGTGGCAGCTCAGTTTTCGTCCTATTCTGTTGTCTTGTCATTTCTTCTTCAGATCCTTCCATCCATTTTGTTTTTTAACCCTTGTACCAACAAGCCATTTTATCTTCATTTTCTTTGATTTCCTGGGGGATTGTTGATCTATAATTGACATCTGCTTTGTGATGTAATCTGTAAGATTTGTATTGTATTCTGTATCATGGTTTTACTTTGGATTTTCTTTTCATTTCTCACTTGTAGTATTTTATATACACAATATACTTCATTTTTGTGTATTACTTTGAATAAGGGGTATTTCTTCATACGATCACCTATTCCTTGATGTATCATATGAGGATAGAACAAGAAAACTGAGTTGAATTAACAAACAGCTTTGAGTCTGCAATCATTTCATTACCACAACTATCTCTTGTAAACATGCCTCTCCTCGAAGCTATCAGGCTACTCTGCTTTTGAAATCAGAGTAGACAGATTGGAATTCTGACGTCAACCCTTCGCTCTACAGCTTTGGGAAGTTATTTAGGCTCACTTAGCTCTGTGCTGTGTATTTAAATAATTTTATATAATAACACCACCCACTTCACTGGTTCTATTGAGAGGAAAAGGAGAAATTTCATGTAAAGCAGTTAGCAGCGTGCCTGATAATTTTTATTGTATTCTGAGCAAAGTATCTTATTATTTATGATTTATAAGATTTCAGCTGACTTACCAACTGCAAGAATGATTTCCATTTCTCCCTCAAAGAGACATGATGGTACAATAATTAAGCAACTCTGATGCTAACCAAGATGTTCACAGTTCAAACTCACCTAGCAGTTCTGTGGGAGAAAGTCTTAGTAATGTGTCCCCATAAAGATTAAAGCCTAGAAGACCTGATGTGGCAGTTCTATGAGTCAGAATGGACTCAATGACACTTAACAATAACATTTTCCCCACAATCTGTTACAAAGGGCAACGTGTCTTCCCACAATAAATGTGGGAGGAAAATGAGACTGTCTGCTCCCATAAAGACTTGTAGTCTCAGAAACCCTTTATAGGGACACTCTGAGTCTGAGTCAACTCCATGGCAGTGGGTTTGGGCTATAAATAATTACCACAAATTTAGTGTCTTCAGCAACACAACTTCATTATATTAAAGTTTGGAGACCAGGGTTCCAAAATAGGTCTCAGTGGCTAAAATGAAGGTGTCAGCAGGGCTGCATTCCTTTACTGTCATGCCTTTTCCAACTATGAGAAGCTGCCCACATTTCTTGGATCATAGCCCTCTCCATCTTCAAAGACAGCAAAGACAGCATTTCCCACAATGCCATCCCTCTGGTTTTCATGCTTTGACTTCCTTGTCCCAATTTCAGAACCCTTGTGACCACATTGGATCCCACTGGATAATCCAGGATGATCTCCTTAATTTAAAGTCAGTTGATTGGCCATTTAATTTCATCTGCAACCTTAACTCCCCTTGCCTTATGACTACATATTCACAGGTTCTAGGAAACCTCAGAAATCCTATACAGGGTTGCTATGAGTCCGAACCAACTCAGTGGCACTTAACAACAACAAGGGATAGGATATGAGCATCTCTCAGAGAGGGGGTTGGGAGAATATTATGCTTCATACCATATACCAAGAGTTTGCTTTTTGCAAAAAATAGTCTAATTTTTAGTCACATCTTCCTTTTACTCACTCTAAAGTCAGACTGGGTTTTTACTGACACCTTCTGCACACATACATTTTCATTCTAAGGAAAGGGATATTGATTTTTGTCCTTTAGGACATCTAGAAAGAAGACCTGGTTTCTCAATAGTTAATGTGCTCAACTGATAACAAAAAGCTAGGTGGTTTGAACTTACTATGTGCTCTGTGTGAGGGAGATGTGGCAGTCAGCTCCTGCAAAGATTTACAGCCTTGGAAATCCTATGGGACAGTTCTTCTCTACCCAATAGTGTCAAGATGAGTTAAAATCGATTCAATAGCAATGAGTTAGTTTTGAGGAGACCTGGTGGCACAATGCCACTGGTTCTGATCCACTAGTCACTCCATGGGAGAAAGATGAGGTTTTCTACTCCCAAAGATATTTACATCTTCAGAATCCCTATAGAAGGTCACTATGACTTGACAATTCACAATAATAAGAGCCTTCTTGGGGGAATTTTTGTACAGAGTCTAAGTTCTTAAGGGGATGAGTCTGCTCTCAGTCTCTTCCTTTGACTATATCTGCTTTCCATAGGCTCTGAAACCTTTTTACATAGTTTTGAGGTTGCAATTTCTTTCTATCTTGGCTTAAGATAGAGTGTTTTGGTTTTTTATTCATTTTGTTTTCCACTGATTTCACTTCACAGATAAAGGAAAGAAAGAGACGCATGGTAGTCTGCCACTTTTATCATACATACCCATCTAATTCCTTGAAGAATCTACCATGCTAAAGGTCCTTCCCCACCTTTCAGCTCTAATGCAAGTTTTCCCACTAATAATTATATTCTCTTGTCCATTTCAAGACACTCAATATCAGATTCAAAAGATTTGATGTCATAACACAAAGTGCAACATTATCTGAAAGTTCTCTACTCACATGCATGGTTTACAAATTATGATCACTTTTCATCTTTTCCCATTTTTAAAATATGATTTTTTTCTGTTTCTCATTGCTTTGATTTTCTGGAGAGAAAGAGTGATCATTTAATCTAATAGTATATGGACATATCACCATCCTACAAAAATAATTTTGCCTATTCTTTTCTGGATCAGTGAACTAATTGCTAAGAAATTTCACATATGGGAGATTGGAACAATAATTGTCTCCAGTTCCTCTGTTAATTTATTGCATCCACAGATCTTGCAATAGCAGTTGCTTTTATGCCAAACAGCTTATGTTCACCAACTTACAAGAATCCAAGGCAAAGGTGCATTTGGTAAGTAAATGATCCCCAAAATAGGTGAGCCTGTGGCCTCATGAACTAACTGTGCTTTCCACACTTATTAATAAGCATCATTTCCAAGCAACCAAGATGTATTAAGTTGGGAGTCCCTAAGTGCCAGAAGGGCCAGAAATAGCTTTGACTTTTCCTTTTTTTAATTTACCTTGTGGGGCTATGGGGAATGAGCAGTCCTTTAGTCTGTCAATATCACCAGCAACAGCACCACATGAAGACAGGATGAGGAGGGGAGGAATGAGGTGATGAGGGACGCTTAGCTGAGAAGATGGAATATCTATTTGACACAGAAGAGGGTCCTCAGAAATCTTCAGAGCTAAAATGTCAAAAGCAGCCACTGAAAAGAACTGAGTCATCAGAATTCTGACATTGACAGGGCAGTACTACATACAGTACATGTGACTTTTCATACCCACCAACTGTTATATCCGGAGATGAGGACATTTTCTGTTTTTGTCTTTAATCTTTAGTAAATTGAATTGCTTTACCTCTTGTTGTTCTCATCTCTATATTGTATTTTTCTTTATTCCTTTAATTCAAGAGATACATGCTGATACAGAGGATAGGCTAAAAGCTGTGTGTGCCTGAGTATCCTCATAAAGTAATTTTTTCTTATATAATTTGAAGAGCTATTCAGGTGATTAAATGAAAGAATGCATCAGCAGTACTTTAAAACATTGAAAATAATACAAATGCATGTTATTTCTCTTAAACAAAATTGCATTCTTGGTGTAAAATAGTACATAGTGAAGATAAAATACTAGCATTGTATCGATTATAATTTTATAACAAGGTAGAGATATCATGTATATAAAAAATATAGATCTCTATTTTCCATGCAGAATTTTCTTTCAATTTTATCAAATACTATAACTCTGAAATAGAAAGACCTAGTTACTGCTGCTTTCATGTCCTTATCTTATTTAGTAATGTTTTCAGGCAGGATTCAACCTTTGGCAAGGTTGTTGCTAAGCCAAGCATCGACTTCTAATTGGGAGGAAAATTCTCATGGTTTCAATTGAAACATGCTGTTATATTAACAATACAATATGGTGCTATGGGAATAACACCAGAGTCAAGGCTATCTCTCATAGGATCTTGTCAAAGTCCTGATATGACACTACAGGATAAGCACTGGACTGCAAACCACAAGTTGGCAGTTCAAATCCACAAACTACTCATAAACACTATAGAGGATCAAAAAATGTCAATATGGACTCATAGTGACCCTGTAGATTTCTGAGCAGCAGTTAGACAGTTTGAACAGCTGATTCTGGTTCACAGTACAGTGTTTATCTTACAGTACAGCACCAGGAATTCATATGAGGCTATTGAAAATACCCCAGCACTCATCTGTCAGTTTGTCATACTGTGGTGGCGTGTGACTTGCTGTGATTCTGGAAGATATGTCACTGGTATTTTAAATACCAGCAGGGTCACCCATAGTGGAAGGTTCCAGATGAAGACAAACTAGGAAGAAGGAGTGACGAACTACTTCAGGATATTTAGTCACTGAAAAACTTAAGAATAGCAGAGAAACACTGTCAGATATAGTGCCCTCAGGTTGGAAGCCACTCAAAATACAACTGAGGAAGAGCTGTCTCCTCAAAGTAGACTTGACAGTGGTGACACAAATGGAGTAAAGCCTATGGAGCCTTCATTTGCTTATGGGGCACAACTCAAAATGAAGAGAAACAGCTGTAAACATCCATTAATAATTGTAACATAGAATGTATGAAGTATGAATCTAGGAAAATTGGACATTGTCAAAAATGAAATGGGACGCATAAACATCGAAATCTTAGGCATTAGTGAGCTGAGATGGACTAGTATTGGCCATTTTGAATCTGACAACCACATGGTTTACTATGCCAGGAATGAAAAATTGAAGAGGAATGGTGTTGCAGTCAATGTCATAAAGAACATACCCAGATCAGTCATGAGGTACCATGCTGTCTGTGATAGGATAATATCCATGCACCTACAGGGAAGACCAGTTAATACCACTATTATTCAAATTTATGCTTCAACCACTAAATCCAGTGAGGATGAAATAGAAGAATTCTACCAACTTCTTCCATCTGAAATTGATCAAACATGCAATCAAGATGTATTGATCATTACAAGTGATTGGAATGCAAAGGTTGGGAACAAAGAGGAAGGATCAGTAGTTGGAAAATATGGCCTTGGTGATAGAAATAATGCCAGAGATCACATGATCAAATTCTGAAAGATCAATGACTTGTTCATTTCAAATACCTTCTTTAGACAGCGTAAGAGATGACTATACATGAGGACCTTACCAGATGGAATACACAAATCAAATTGACTACATCTGTGGAAAGAGATGATGGAAAAACTCCATATTATTGGTGGAAAAAAAGGCCAGGGGCAGACTGTGGAATAGACCATCAGTTGCTCATATGCAAATTCAAACTGAAACTGAAGAAAATGAAAACAAGTCCATGAGAGCCAAAATATGACCTTGACTGTATCCCACCTGAATTTAGAGATCATCTGAAGAATAGATTTTATACATTAAACACTAAGGACCGAAGAACAGAAGAGTTGTGGGATGACATCTAGAACATCATCCGTGAAGAAACCCAAAAGTCATTAAGAAGACTAGAAAGAAAGAAAAGATCAAAATGGATGTCATGAAGAGACACTGAAACTTGCTCTCCAGCACAGAGATGCTAAAGCAAATGGAAGAAATGAGGAGGTACAAGAGCTGAACAGAAAATTTCAATGGTCAATTCAAGAAGACAAACTTAAATATTACAATGAAATGTGCAAAGATCAGGAGTGAGAAAATCAAAAGGGAAGAACATGCTCAGCATTTCTCAAGCTGGGGGAACTGAAAAAAAAATTCAAGCCTCGACTTCCTTTATTAAAGGATTCTCTGGGTAAATTATTGAATGATGAAGACAGCATTAAAAGAAGATGGAAGGAATACACAGAATTGCTGCACCAAAAGAAAATGGTTGATGTTCAATCATTTCAAGAGTTAGCACATGATCATGAGCCAGTGATACTAAAGGAAGAAGTCCAAGGTGTATTGAAGGAATTGGCAAAGAACAAGGCACTGGGAATTTATGGAATAAATTTGAAATCTTTCAAGACAGTGAGGTGACACTGGAGGCACTCAGTCATTTATGCCAACGAATTTGGAAGACAACTATCTGGCCAACTGATTGGAAGAGATCTATATTTGTGCCCATTCCAAAGAGAGGTGACCCAAACAGGATGCAGAAATCATCGGACAATATGTTTGATATCCCATATAGGTAAAGTTTTACTAAAGGTATTACAGAAATGGCTGCAAGCATTCCAGAATTTCAAGCCAGATTCAGAAGAGGACATGAAACGAGAGATATTGCTGAAGTCTGATGGATCTTGGCTGAAAGCAGAGAATACCAGAAAGATGATTACCTATGCTTTATTGACTACACAAAGGCTTTCAATTGTGTGGATCATGACAAGCTATGGACAACCTTGTGAAGTATGAGTATTCTGGAACACTTAATTGTGCTCATAAGGAATATGTACATAGACCAAGAAATAGTTGTTCGAACAGAACATGGGAAAACTGAATGGTTTAAAATTAAGAAACATGTGCAACAGGGTTGTATTCTTGCACCATACTTATTCAACCTGTATGCTGAGCAAATAATCTGAGAAGCTGGGTTATATAAAGAAAACTATGGCATCAGGATTGGTGGAAGACTCATTAACAACCTGTGGTATTCAGATGATACAACCTTGTTTGCTGAATGTGAAGAGGACTTAAAGTATTTACTGATGAAGATCAAAGAACACAGCCTTCAGTATGTATTACATCTCAATGTCAAGAAAACAAAAATCCTCACCACTGGACCAATAAACAACATTCTTATCAATGGAGAAATTATTCAAGTTGTCAAGGACTTCATTCTTCTTGGAACAACTATCAACACTCATGGAAGCAGCAGTCAAGAGATCAGAAGACGTATTGCATTTAGCAAGTCTGTTGCACAAGACATTTTTAAAGTGTTGAAGAGCAAAGACGTCAGCTTGAGGACTAAGGTGCATCTGACCCAAGGTATGGTATTTTCAATAACCTCATATGCATGTAAAAGCTGGGCAGTTAATAAGGAAGACCTAGAAGAATTGATGCTTTTGAGTTACGGTGTTTGAGGAGACTATTGAAAGTGTCATGAGCTTCCAAAAGAACTAACATATCAGTGTTGGAAGAAGTGCAGCTAGATTGCTCCTTGGAGGCCAAGATGGCCAATCTTCATCTCTCATCCTTTGAACATATTGTCAGGAGGGACCAGTTGCTAGAGAAGGATATCATGTTTGGTAAGATGGAGGATCAAAGACAAAGAGGAACCCACCCACCCCACCCCACCCCAGTGAGATGAATTGCCTAAGTGACAGCATCAATGGGCTCAAGCGTGGCAACAATTGTGAGGTTGGCCCAGGACCGGGTGGTGTTTTGTTCTGTTGTACATAGGTTCGCTATGAGTTGGTACCGACTTGATGGCACCTAACACCAATTGAAAAGACCATGGCTTGGGTCAGGCTAATCTTAGTCCTCAAACTGGCATGTTTCCTCTTCAACCCTTTAAACATGTCCTTTACAACAGATTTGACTAATATGTCATTTGATTTCTTGTCTGCTGCTTCCATGAGTGTTAATTGTAGATTCAAGCGAAATAACACCTTTGACAACTTCAGTCTTTTCTCCATTTATCATGATGTTATTCATTGGTCCAGTTTGAGGATTTTTGTTTTCTTTACATTGAGGTGCAAACCATACTGAAGGCTGTGGTCTTTGATCTTAATCAGCTAGTATTTTAAGTCCTTTTCACTTTCAGCAGGCAAGGTTGCTTCCTCTGTATACTGCAGGTTGTTAACGAATTGTCATCCAATCTTGATGTCATCCAATCAAGTTTTCTTCATAAAATCCAGATTATTTTACAATTTGTTCTGCATTTGTTATTATTGCTAGGTCATGTCTAGTTGGTTTGACTCATAAAGACTCTGTATAGGGTTTCTGAGACTTAAAAAAAAGGAAAATTTTTGCAGAAGCAGAAAGCCTCATTTTTCTCCTGAGGAGTGGCTCATGGGCTCAAACCATTCAGCATACAGTTTAAATAAGTATAGAGAAAGTACGAAACCCTGGCACACACCTTTCCTGATTTTACTCTATTCAGTATCCCTTTGTTCTGTCATAGTATAGAAGACAATGTATAGGTTCTTCATGAACATTAAGTGTTCTGGAGTACCCATTCTTCTCAATGTTATCCATAGTTTGTCTTGATCTACACAGTCAAAAGCCTTTGCATAGTCAGTAAAGCACAAGTATTCTGGTATTCTCTGCTTTCAGTAAAGATCTAGCTGACATCAGTAATGATATCCCAAGTTCCACAGCCTCTTCTCAATCCAGCTTAAATTTCTGTCACCTCTCTGTTGATGTACTGTCGCAACGATTTTTAAATTATTTTCAGCAAAAATTTATTTGCATGTGATATTAGTAGTATTGTTTGATGATTTCCACATTCCATTGGCTTATCTTGCTTTGGAATGGGCACAAATGTGGCTCACTTCCAATCAGTTGGCCACGCAACTGTCTTCCAAATTTCTTGGCTTAGATGAGTGAGCACCTCCAGTACTGCATCATTCTGTTGAAAGTTTCTATTTGTATTTTATCAGTTTCTGGAGGTTTGTTTTTTTCCAACGCCTTCAGTGCTGCTTGGACTTTCCAATTCCTTCAGTACCATTGGTTCTTGATCACATGCTAACTCTTGAAACGGTTGAACATTGACCATTTCTTTTTGGTACAGTGAGTCTGTGGATTTCTTCCATTTTCCTTTGATGCTTTTTGTATCATTCAATATTTTGCCATGTTGTTGTTGTTGTTAAGTGCTGTCCATTCGGTTCTGACCCATAGCAACCATATATAGGGTTTTTGAGGAGTGGCTGGTGAGCTTGAACTACCAACCTTGTGGTTCAAACAACTTTGCAGTCCAGCACATTAACCCACAGCACCACACCAGGACTCCCTCTAGAGTCTTTCGGTAGTAGTTCAAGTCTAGGCATGACTCTTTTCCTTCTGTTTCTTCTTCACTTTTAGTTTTCTAACTCAAGGTATTTGTTCATTGTATTATAATACTGTGTATTATAATTGAAATATTCTACTCAGCACTTTTGCCTCTTCATTTCTTCCAGTTGCTTTAGCTTCTCTAGGCTATGAGTTAGGGTGTTGGGAAGACTATTAAAAGTTCCATGTACTGACAAAAGTGCAAACAAATCGTGTTGGAAGAAGCACAGTCAGAATATTTCTTAGAATTCAACATGTTGAAACTTCATCCTTCATGTTTTGAATATATTATCAGGAAAATCAGTCCCTAGAGAAGGACATAAAGTTAGCTAAAGTGAAGGGTTAGTGAAAAAGAGGAAGAACCCCAATGAGATGGACTGACACAGTGGTAGCAGCAGTGGGTTCAAGCTTAGCAATGATTGTGAGGATTACACAGGACTGGGCAATGTTTCGTTCTGTTTTGCATAAAGTCGCTATGAATAGGAATAGACTCGACAGCACCGTAACAACGACAGCAACAAAGCTCAAGAGCAAGTTTCAAATTATCTTTTGACATTGATTTTGGTCTTTTTCTTTCTTATCTTTTTAATGACCTTTTATTTGATTCTTATATGAGGTTCTAGATTTCATCCCACAATTCTTCTGGTCTCCAGTCGTTAGCATCTAATGCATCAAATCTGATATTGAGATGGTCTTTAAATTAAGTATGATTTGTTGGCTATAAAGATGATGGTCTGCCCTGTAAACTTTCACTCAATCCGCAATAAAAACCTTTAAAAAAAATTAATATGGGATATATTCAAGGTCATATTTTGGCTCTCATAAACTTGTTTTAATTTGCTTCAACTTTTGTCTCAACTTGCTTATTAGCAATGGCTAATGGTCAGTTCCACAGTCTACCACTGACTTTCTTTAGGCTGTTAATATGGAGTTTCTCCATCATTTCCTTCCACAAATGTAGTCAAATTGGTTTCTGTGCACTCCATTTGCTGAGGTCCATGTGTATAGTCACCTTTTATGTTATTTTAAAAAGGTATTTTATGTTGTTTTAAAAACACATCATTGGTCTTGCAAAATGATATCACACTGTCTCCAGCATCATTTCTAGCACCAAGGTCATATTTTCCAACTACTGATCCTATATCTTTGCTACTGTTTGTGTTCCAATAACCTGTAATAGTTAGTACATTTTCGCTGCATGTTTGATCAGTTGAAGATTGAAGAAGTTGCTAGAATTCTTCAATTAATTATTGTTGACTTTATAGGTTCATACATAAATTTGCACTTCAAAATAGATATTGAATTGTTCTTTTTGGCTATGAATGCAATGCCGTTCCATTTTAATTTGTTGCTCCTGGTGAATTAAACCTATAATTGTCTGATTCAAAATGGATAATAGCAGTCCATTTAGGTCTCTAATGTCTAATATACCGATTTTTATGTATTCCATTTCATTTTTTACCACTTCCAAATTTTCTATATTCATACTATGTGTATTCCATGTTCTAATTATTAATGAGTGTTTGCAGCTGTTTTTTTTTTTTTTTTATCATTTTGAGTTGTACCCCATCAGCAAATGAAGATTAAGAAAGTTTTGCTTCATTAGTGTCATTATAGTCACCTCAACTTTGAGGAGACAGCTCTTCCCCAGTCCTATTTTGAGTGCCTTCTAACATAAGGTGCTCATCTTCTTGTACTATATCTGACAATGTTCTACTGCTAGAATAGTCAAACGTATAAAGGCAAGTGTTTATTAGTGATTTTAAGAGAAGGGTAAGAGAGTGAAACGGAGAGGTATTATTAACATGGTATCCTGTTTTTATTAAGATGTTGAAAAATTATTTGGAAATATATAGCAGGGATGGTTATACAACATTGTGAATGCAATTCATATCACTGAATTGTACACACAAAACTTATTAAAATGGGAAACATTTTGTTATATATCTTACCACAATACAATTAAAAAAAAAAAAAAAAACAACAAACCTCTGAAGCACAGTAAAATATTTTTCTATTAAAAACAACTTCATTGTAAGATAAAACTTTTTTTCTTGCTGTTGTTAAGTGTCGTCAAGTTGATTCTGACTCACAGCAACCCTGTATACGGTTTCCAAGGAGTGGTAGGTGAACTTGAACCACTGATCTTGTGGTTCAAACCAACCATGCAGTCCAGTGTATTGACCCACAGCACCACACCACTACATGTTATTTAAACCATTCAAAACTTAGTATTCAAATTAAGATATACTATAAGTGGAAAACACATACTAGGTTTCAAAGACAGAGTACAAAATATGATTTATATTTTTTATTTATATATTTTATATATTATAAAAAATATATATATATAAATTATCTCATTAATAATTTGTATTCTGAGTCCATATTGAAGAAGGCTGAAGTTGACTCCCAAAGTCAACAGGATAGCAGCAATTGCAGACAGCACATAATAATGAGGTAAATTGGTTCTAAACTCTGGAATTTATAAATGGAAAAAGGAATTCTAGATATGATTAAGAAGCCTGAGATGAGAAGATTATTTTGGAATATATGGTTGGGCTTTAATTCAATGATATGTATCCTTAAAAATTGGGAGCAGAAAGAAATTTAAAAACTTATAGAACAAGAAGAAACAGTGGAACCACGGAGGCCAAGATTTGAGGGATGTAGCCATAAGCCAAAGACTGTCAGCAACCAAGAGAAGTTGGATGAAACAAGTAACAGTTTCCCCTAAAAGACTGGTGGGAGAATTGTTGTTGTTAAGTATTGTTGAGTAGGTTCCAACCCATAGTGACCCTGTATAGGGTTTCTGAGGAGCAGCTGGTAAGCTTAAACTGCCAACCTTGTTGTTCAAAGCAACTTTGCAGTCCAGTGCATTGACCCACAGTGCCACGCTAGGACTTGATGGGAGCATAGCCCTGTGATATCTTGATTTTAGCCCAGTGAAAATGATTTCACACTTTTAGCCTTCAGAACTGTGAGAAAATTAATTTCTGTTGTTTTAAGTCAAATTTATTACAGCATTTCCAGGAAGCTAATAATAAATTACCTAATAAAATAATATCTGGGGTTTTTTTCCCTTTATTCTCTTTAAGGTTCTAGAATGAATTATACTTCAACACAAAGAAAACAAAAATCTTCACAACTGGATCAGTAAACATCATCATTATAAATGGAGAAAAGATTGAAGTTGTCAAGGATTTCATTTTTCTTGGATCCACAATCAACACACATAGAAAGAAGCAGCAGTCAAGAAATCAAAGGGTGTATTGCATTGGTCAAATTTGCTACAAAAGACTCTTTAAAGTGTTAAAAAACAAAGATGTTACTTTGAGGATAAAAGTGTGCCTGGCCTAAACCACATTATTTCCAGTTTCCTCATATGCATGTGAAAACTGGGCAATGAAAAAGGAAGACCGAAGAAAAATGAATGCATTTAAATTATGGAGTTAGTGAAGAATATTGATAGTGTCATGGACAAGCAAATGTATCTTGCAAGAACTATAGCCAGAATGCTCCTTAGAAGAGAGAATGGTGAGACTTCACCTTTTGCACTTTGGACATGTTGTCAGGAAGAACCAATCTCTGGACAAAGACACCATGCTTGGTAAAGTGGAGGTTCAGCAAAAGAGAAGACACTTAATGAGATGGATTAATACAGTGGCTTAAACAATGAGTTCAAACAAGACAAGTATTTTTAGGATGGTCCAGGGCCTGACATTGTTCCATTCTGTTGTGCATAACATTTACATGAGTCAGAACCAACAGCAAGCTTACACAACATGCAAATACTGCATAAGCATTCTAAAGAAGAAGATTTCATTTTCGCATCATAAAAAATGTCTTCTTCCTAAAACACATTGTGCACAGAGTAGGTTCAATCATTAGTTTGTCTAACAAGCACTACTTAGTAACAGAACAAATAGCTAGAAGTGTGGGCATCTACATTGATTTTTAGGGTAAGAAAATCAAATATAAACACAAAAAAAGAACCCAACATATCCCACAGGACCTTACTAATTTATAGTCCTCCACACACTACATATGCAGAGATCATTTCACTAAGCACTTAAAATACATGATTTGAGTTTGCACAGCACTTTTTCCTTCAAAGTGGTTGACAAATATAAATGTTTTTTGTTACTATCCTTATGAACTACTATTTAATGCTGAGAACGGGGGCCTGAGTGAGGATCAATGAGGGCTAATTCATGGTGCGTGGTTTCATGTCTCCTGGCCTTGCCATTATGTAAGGCAGCCAACAGGATAACAGTAATTACAGGCAGCACAATGTAATGAGGTAATTTGGTACAAATAATCTTGATTGTTACTTTCTGAATGTAATCCTATAGAGGATCTACAGATAGAAAAATTCTAATTTTGGAGGATTTTGTACAATATAAGTCTATGGATGGACAGATAGGACACTCCATTTTCTACCCAAGATTATCATAAATTGCCATTGTATGCATTAGCTGAGACCTTCGCAATCCTCCTGTTTGAATCAGTCTTTGTCCATCCACAGAAGAAGTATCTTTTCTTCTTTCTGGATGAAACTCTAGTTCATGGCAAATTATCCTTCGTGTTCTTAGAAGGAATTGAAGGCCTTTTCTAAGAAACCAACCTCTCCATAGCTTAGCTCATCTTCCTGTTATGACTTTTCCCACGTATCGCCTGTCTTCAGTAATAACAGTGCCTTCTTCCATGACATATAGTAATGTCTCCTTTGAAATATACCCTTCCTCATCCCTCACTTCTAATCCTAGCTCTAATGTTCTCACTGGATCTGTCTAAATCCTCTCCCATCCTTACCTATCCTTCACAGTGCTACCTTTTTTTTTATCTTCTTAAAGGCAACCTCTAATCATGCCCCACCCCCACCCCCAGAAACCAAAACCAAACAAGTTGCCATACAATCCATTCCAACTCACAGTGACCCGGTGTATTTCAGTACAGATCTGTGTTCCATTGTTTTCATTGATCGTGCTATTTTGGAATTGGAGCACTAGACCTTTCTGAAGCACATCTGGATGGATTTAAACTGACAACCTTTGGTATGTAGCTAAGTCCTTAACCTTTAGCTCTACCCAGGGATTGTTCCTCCTCCTAGCATATAGTATTCCATCAAGAATACAGTTCACATACCTTATTTTGGCATTCATGTCCCTCCATCTTCTTATTGCACTTCAAATCTCAACATCTCCAATAAGTGTTTTATATGTTACCAGGTATTTCAACTCAACACAATGTTTTGTCTTTCTCCAAGTTTTTCTCCTATCTCATGCCTTTATATGCTTGAATATGATATTCATACTCTTTGTGATTTCCTTCCCTCACACTGTCCCAGCCTTACCAGAAGTTTTTATCTATTTCTCAAGTCTAAGCAGAAATTTCCCTTTCTCTAAGAAGCCATATTGTTGAAATTGTCTTCTCCCACCTTTGTGCTTTGATAGCTTTCTAAGAAACTCACCAGATTCCACTTTATATTACCCTACAGACCCATCTCATTTCCCAAGTTGGATGGGGAATTCATACAGCTAGGGATCATGTCTTATCCATCCTTTTATTCTCCATGTTGTTGTTGTTAAGTGCCGTCGAGTCAGTTTTAACCCACAGCAACCTTGTATCGGGTTTCCAAGAAGTGGCTGGTGAGCTTGAACCACCAACTTTGTGGTTCAAACTGACTGCAGTCCAGGGCATTAGCCAACAGCACCACACCAGGACTTCCAGGTGCTCAATCAGGGTTGATATAGTGAAATGGAATGAGTCCAAGCCATGCTGGGTTTATGCCTAAAAGAAATGCTCACATTTATGTAGAATTAAAACTTATTGGGAGTGGAAGTTGAATGAAAGACACAGGACAGCAAATATGGTTTCCTGAGTTGGAGTCAGGCCAGAGCAGTGGGGTTAGCAGCAGTGCTCTTAGGCAAAGTGCTTGACCACATAGAGTCATTAAAGCCCCTATGCTCCTGTCCTGCTGAGAAACCCCTACAAGAGGGATTTGCTTTGAGAGAAGGAGGTCTGCACATATGATTATTTCTTCCTTCTAAGTCCCACGGGTTAAGATGCTGGTAATTACTCTTGGATCTATTCAGTGTAATTACACAATAATCCACAGCCACCTATAAATACTCTGTCATTACATGGCATTGTCCTGGTAAACTCTACTAGGTTTCCTTCTTGGGTAATTATAGCTGTGCCACAGGGCAAAGATTAGTGGCGCTAAGAACTTCTAATATTATCTTCCCACATCTCAGCTGCAGGACAGTTCCCATTTATAGAAACATAAACTAAAAAGGAGCTGCATACTTAACTCTAGCATGCAATGATGCAGCAGAATTTGGAATTTGGGGTGAAGAAGGAGCTTTTCCTATCTGCTGGGGAGAGAGGTTTTGGAGTCTTTGATCTTCTTTACCTTTCAAATGTATGTTAAATACATAAAGCAAGAACATGAATAATAGGTAATATTTTCTCCAATTTCCCTTAAATATAGTAGAGAGTACAAAAAAGTACACTAAACCATTAACTCATCTTGTTATAAAATGAAAGAAATAAAGTGTTTTGTTTTCCTTTCTCACTAAATATAAATTTTTGAAAAGCTCTAAAATAAAAATTTTAAGGGTCTACATTGGTGTCCGTATGTAAATGACATTCAATGAACATTAACAAATATCAAAAAATAACAAAATGATAAAAGAGTAAAGGGAATGAAAGTGGGAAAGAAATAAAGGCAAGCAATAGGAGGAAGTAATAAAGAAAGGCAATAAGGAGGGAAAGGGAGTGAAAGAAGGAAAAAGGAAAGGCAGAAAGAAGGAAGAGGGGAAAGGAATAAAGAGGGAGGAAGGCAAGAACTTAAGGGATAGAGAAAGGAGGAAAAGGGAAAAAGTGAAGGAAATTAGTAGGGAAGATATAAAGGAACTAGAGAGAGGTGAAGAAACAAGAGCTTGAGAAAAAAAAGTCTTATTTTGCTTCCATTGTTGTTGTTCAGTGTCATTGGGTTTGTACCAACTCAGAGCAAACCCTATAAACAAGAGAACAAACACTGAAAGGTCCTGCATCAATCTCACAATCAATGCTTCAGCCCATTGCTGCTGCTACTGTACAATCCAGCTCACTGAGGGTCTTCCTCTTTTTCACTGACCCTCCACTTTACCAAGCTGATGTCCTTCTCCAGGCACTGATACCTCCTGATAATATGCCTGAAGTATGAGAGATGAAGTCTCACCATCCTGGCTTCTAAGGAACATTCTGGATGTACTTCTTACAACACAGATTGGTTTGTTCTTTTCACAGTCCATGGTACTTTTTAATATTCACCTCCAAAACCATAACTCAAATACATTATTCTTCAACATTCTTCCTTATTCACTGTCCAACTTTCACATGAATCTGAGGCTTTTAAAAATAACACAGGCTAATCTTAATCCTCACACTGACATCTTTGCTCTTCAACACTTCAAAGAGGTCTTGTGCAGCAGATTTGCCTAATGCAATACGTCATGTGATTTTTTTGATTGTTACTTCCATGAGTGTTGATGGTTGATCCAAACAAAATTAAATCTTTGACAACTTCTATCTTTTCTCTGTTTATATGGATGTTGTTTATTTGTCCAGTGGTGAGGATTTGTGTTTTCTTTACAGTGAGGTACAACCCATACTGAAGGCTGTGGTCTTTGATCTACATCAGTGAGTATTTTAAGTCCTCTTCACTTTCAGCAAGCAAGATTGTATTGTCTGCACATCACAGGCTGTTAATGAGTCTTCCTTCAATCCTGATGTCACAATCTTCTTTATACAATCCAATTTCTTGGATTATTTGTTCAGCATACAGATTGAATAAGTATAGTGAAAGAATACAACCTTGGTGCACACCTTTACTAATTTTAAGCCATTCAGTGTTCCCTTGTTCTGTTTAAACAACTGCCTTTTGGACTATGCACAAGTTCCTCATGAACACAAGTAAGCATTCTGAAATGCTCATTCTCTACAATATTGTCCATTGCTTGTCATGATTCACACAATCAAATGACTTTGCATAGTCAATGAAGCACAGGTAAACATCTTTCTGGTATTTTCTGCTTTCAGCCAAGATCCAGCAGACAGTAACAATGATATCCCTAGTTCCACATCTTCATCTGAATCTGGCTTGAACCTTTGGCTGGTGAGCTTGAACCACTGATCTTGTGGTTCCAATTGACCTTTCAGTCCATTGCATTAAACCACCGTGCCACTGGGGAAGTCAAAGAGGAAGCTGAGTTGGTTTTGTTGTTGTTGTTATTGTTGTTTTATTTTATTTTGACTTAGAAATAAACAAAAGTAATTATAAACTTTATATATCTTGATTTAATTATGTCAATATGAGATCTAAATAGAAATGTCTATAGGGCTATTTAAGTTAAAAAAATTGGGGGGAGGAGACATTAGGATTTAAGAGTCATTTACATTCTACATGATATATTGGATTTAGCAGAAGTTAATGAATTTTGCAAGGGTAAAAAACCAAAAAACTCTCAAGAATAAACTGGATTTGGGGAACTACTCATTACACAGGACAAAGGTCTATTGTATTCATTATTGTATCCACAGCACCTAAAGCAATGTCGGATATATTGAAGATAATTAGCATACAAGGGTAAGTTTAAAAGTATTGCTACCAGAGCTCCAGTTTATACATACACAAGTTCATTCCAAACAAAACATGTTAAAACATGTCTTTGCAATCAATGGATGGCTGCAGACAAATTTTCTTACTAATTGTTGTTAAGGTTTTCCAGGAACGACTGCATTGGGTTTTGAGGAGTGACTGGTGGTTATGAACTACTCACCTTGTGGTTCAAGCTGACCTTGTTCAGTGCTTATCCTACAGTGCCATAGGAGGACTCCTACACTTGTCTTAATCTGATTACGATGCCTTCAAAAAAAAGGTCCAATCACAACAGTGGCTTCAGATAGGATCTGCTAAGCCAGTTTAATTTAAGGCAGAAGGGTCAGTTCAGAAGGTTATAACAATTGTTCTTAGGATTACAAATGGATAATCTTGATAGATTCTCTTGAAGGAAGCAGGGAAATCACAGAGGCTTATTATAAAATTTTAAGAGAATTGAAAACTTCATTGGTGAGGAAAAGGTCAGAATATTTGCAGTGAGGAATTTTTTTCTACCGCAATAATGCACCTGCTCATTCTTCTAGGGTAACATGGGGTATCCTATGAGAATTTGTTGAGAAACCTTACCCATACACTCTATAGTTGGGATTTTGTCCCTTTGGACTTTTGTTGTTCCCAGATTGAAAGAATATTTGAGAAGAGCATGATCTGAGTACTTCATGGATATGAAAAAAAGCTGATTTGACATAATGTGAATTGAAAAATGCATAATTCTTCAAGGAAGGGTTAGAAAGCTATTGATACCACCTTCAGACGATGGATAGGTTGAGAAGCAACAGCTACACAATGTAATACTTTTGTCTCATAAATGTTTGTAATTTTGTAGCAGTACCTTTTTCCTTACACTTGTATTTACTGAATGGAGGAGCCAACTATAAAAGAGGTCCTAGAAAGACAAGAGCTCCAACATTAATGTGTATAACACTCTTTGAAGAAACTTGTTAGAAATTCAGACCTAGGTTAGTTCTGATCCAGCAAGATTGAAGTGATGGTCAGGTATATAATTTTTAAAACAAGCACCTCGTTCTCTATATAGCAGATACACAGACCTTTTCTAAGAAACTCTGAGGTAGAATGAGAAAGCCAAGCCAGCTTCAGCTGACTGACTGTACCACTTGAATTTGAAGGGATGTCTAGAATATTATGCTGAGAAAGATTACAGTATATATTAGGGGAAAAAAAAAAATCTTTAGCTCATCCAGCCCTTAAGTTCACTGATATCGTAGTCTAGAGACAGGCTATCATGAAATAAAATTGAATTGGCTTAATTTAAAGTAGTATATCATTCCAAAGGGGCTCTGGTAGCATAGTAGTTACAAGTCAGACTGCTAATCTCATGGCCAGCAGTTTGAAGCTACCACTGGTTCCGTGGGAGAAAGATGAAACTTTCTACTCCCGTCAAGATTTACAGTCTTGGAAACCCTATACAGGGTCACTATGAGTCAGAATCAACTCGACAGCACATAACCACCACCACCATATCATTCTAAGGCAAGTTGGTGGCACAGTGGCTAAACACTTAGCTGCTAACTGAAAGGTTGGAGGGTCAAGCCTACCAGCCACTAACCTGGGGGAAAATGTGGCAGCATATGCTCATAAAGATTTGTTGCTGTCATTGTTGTTGCTAAGTGCCTTCAAGGGAGTCTGACTCATTAACAATCCCATATATGGTTTCCAAGGAGTTGCTGGTGGTTTGAACCACTGACCTTATGGTAAGCATCCCAGTGCTTACCTTATAGTACCATATAAGGACTCATAAAAATTACAGCCTTGGAAACCCTATGGGGCAGTAATGTCATGAATACTCAACAGTTACTGGAAGGCATATGTGATGAATATCTGGTGTTGACATTGGAACCCTGAAAAATTCTAGGCTATGAGTAAATTATGGGGCTCAAAAGACCACTGAGCCCTGGGTTTTGCATTGAATATCCAGGGCCATCAACTCTTTGTCCAATGAGCATCATAGAATTGGTAGTGTAGAGACGTGTGCAAGGTTGGTGACCACTGTAATTGGCCAGTTCTAGACCTTTGTTAGTCAGTCAGCTAGCCAACCCAAGTGTGATGGCTAAGGCTGTCAACTTGACAGGGCCATGCTTCTCAGTGGTTTGGCAGTGACTATGCCAGTCATCTGCCATTTTGTGATCTGATAAAATCACCTCCATGATGTTATCTGCTATGTGCAACCAATCAGTTGAAAGAGAGTTTCCTCAGGGGATGAAGAGAGTATATGTCCTGTACCCAATATATGAGCATATGGATGTTCTGGAAAATCTCACTAGCTTTTTGCTTCCTTTGGATCCTGCATCTGGCTTGTCATCTTCTGAACTCCAGTTCTTGGGACTTCAGTCAGCAACTTGTTGTAAGAGGAAGCTTCAAAAAGTTTATTGTAGAAAAGTTTCATATTGCCTACTGATGTTGAGATTCACTAACACCGACAGCTCATGATCCACTAGTCTGTGGTCTAACCTGCTGATCCGGGGTTTGTCATTCCCTGTAACTATGAATAAGCTCCTCAGAAACCCTATATAGGGTTTCTATAAGCTGAAACTGCCTCGATTGTACTTAATAGAAATAGCAATATAATTATGAAGTCCTGGTGTGGCAACATAGGATAAGCATTGGGCAGCTAACTGCAAGGTCAGCAGTTCAAACCCACCAGCTGCTTCTCAAAAACTATATACAGGGTCACTATTAATTGGAACTGATTTGGTGGCACTTAATATCATTACCAAAAACAATAGTTATGTTAGTCAGGAGAAGCCTCCAGCCTGACGTCTGACTTTGCCTGTCTTGACAACCATATGAGCCATTTCCTTGAGATCCATTTCTATATATGAGGGTTTTCAAAAGGTTCATGGGAAATGCATAATAAGAAAAGCTTTGCCTGAATTAAAAAAAAATGCACCAAAATAAACTCATATTGATTTATTATAACATATCAGAACATGATGTACGTTAAGGACAAAACATCAGTTTGAAAAGCACTCCTATCAGAGGAACATATATTCTACAAAAATTGAACTCTGCTTAATGAACAGTTTCTGGGGACAATGCCTCCAAATAAAATAGCAATTTACAAATAGATAACTCGTTTTAAGAAGGAATAAAACATTTTTTTTTAAAAAAAGAAGGAATAAAATGATTTTGAAAATGAAACCCACAACAACAGATCATTCACATCAATATTTACAAGGAAACAATATTGTTCATATCCTTATTTAAAATGACCAACTATTAATAGGAGAAACAATAGCCAACAGTATAGACATTTCAGTTGAACTTAACAAAATTCTGACTAAAAAATTAAAGTTGAACAAACCTTCTGCTCAGTGGGTGCCAAAATTGTACCCAGAGCAGGTGTAAGCAAGAGCAGAGATTTCAATGGAATTTTTAAACAAATGGGGTCAAAATCCTGAAGCACTTCTTATAAGAATTATAATAGGAAATAAAACATAACTTTTCCACCAGTATCCTGAAGACAAAGTGCAAATAAACAAATGGGGTACCAAGAAGTAAAAGTGATCAAATCAAAGCAAAAGCAGACCAATTCTGAGTACAGATCATAGCAGCAGTTTTCTGGGATGTTCAAGACATTTTGCTTGTTGACTTTTTGGAGAATCTAAGAATGATGACATCTGCTGTGTTAGTGTTTTGAGAAAGTTAGCCAGAGGTTTAGTTGAAAGGTATCCAGAACAGCTTCACCAGTGAGTTATTTTCAACCATGAAAATATTCCTGTTCACGCCTCTCATCAAACAAGAGCAATTTTAGGAAAACATTAGGCATCCACCTTATTGTCCTGATTTGCCTTCTTTGACTACTTTTTGTTTCCTAATCTTAAAACTTCCTTAAAGGGCACCCATTTTTCTTCAGTGTTTGTTACTATTATTGAAATGTTTCTGACTCATAGAAACCCTGTATAAAGTTTCTGAGAGTGGTTGGTGGATTTCGACTACCAACCTTTCAGTTACCAGTCCTGGGCTTATCCTACAGTGCCACACCAGGGCTCTGACATGGCTAAATTCCCAGAATGCTCATGTCTTTAGTTAGAGATGGACTAAATGGCTGTTATCATTGCTTATAGAAATGTCTTAAACTTGATGGAACTTATGTTGATAAAGTTTATACAGACACACACACACACACACACATATATAAAGTTTTTATTGTGCATTGAGTGAAAGTTTACATGGCAGATCATTAGTTTTGCATTCAACAAATCATACACCTTATTTTGTTACTATGATTATAATCCCCTCTCCATGTACCATCAGTTAACTGTATTTCTCTCTATTCACTTTAGCTTTAAACACACACACACATACAAAAACATTCAGGCATATATAATAATTTACACCTCCAAAGGGCACATTCTGCAACTCTGCCTCCTGGCCACCAGCTCTTAGTCCTTCTCTTCCAATGAATCTAGAGTCCTTTTGTGTGTGTGTGTGTTGTTGTTGTTTTTTAAGGTTTTTATTGTGAATTGAGTGAAACTTTACAGGGCAGATCATCAGTTTTACATTCAACAAATCATACACCTTGTTTCATTACAATGATTATAATCCCCTCCCATGTACCATCAGTACCAACAGTAATTTTCTCTATTCACTTTAGCTTTTTTTTACAAAACAAAACAAAGCACTCAGGTATATATAATAATTTGTGCCTCCAAAGGGCAGATTTTGCAAGTCTGCCTCCTGGCCACCGTCTCTTAGTCCCTCTCTTCCCATGAATCTAGACTCCTCAGCCACTCCCTCTCTCCATGTCCCCATCTCTGCCTCCATCTCTGGCATCACTGCTTCTCTGGATAAGGTCCCACATTCTGCTTGTGCTCTTCTCCCTTGATGGTCCTAGGGTCCTCTGTTTCTGGACTGTAAGATTAACAACTCCCCTGGTTTGTTATAAAATTTCTACCTTTACAATTGTGACAGTCACAATTAGTCATGATAAGAGTTATTCACTATTGAATCATACGAATCTTATCCCCATCTCTTTGCACCAGACCCATCTAGACAAGATGAAAACCATTTAGTGGGGACTCTTTCTCACCCCCTCCACCTCTTAAACTAAACTCCCTCTTGAAACCTTGTAAACCAGGCACTTCATGCCTTTATCGCCCCATCATTTTATGTAGCCAATGTCTAAGTTGCTCTTCCCTATCTACCTTGTGTACAGAGGGGATAGCTATGAGTATCAAGTCGAGACTAGGTCAAATAGGCAGTGTCTACAAATTTAGGTGTTCTTGTGCATCTCCCCTCACTTCATATAAGCTGGATGTTTCACTCTCAGCTCTAGCCCTCTGTGGCTATGCCCTTGTCCGTAGTCTCAAGTGTCCTCAGGTCTCACCACACTTGGGACCAACCAGTCCTTCCTCTTTTCTCTCTCATCTCCAGGTCAATAGGAGTCAATGGACTATGGTTGAACTCAGCCCATTTCTTCATTGCTGCCTTTCCCCCATTTCCACTTACCAGTAGACCAGTGTGGTTGGCAGCAAGCTCACATTCCTGTTCTAGTAAGGAATGAGTTTCAGTCTTAGAGGAGCGTTTGTCCTGAAGAAACTTGGTTGCTAGCTTTGATGTCATCCTGGTGAACAGCTTGCTTATTCTTGTCGTAGCCAGTCATGCTGACATTTTTGTTTTGGGTTTTTCCTGATGATGTTTCTTTGAGGATGTATCTTCTGTCACTCTAGCTGTTCCAGGCTGGTCTGCTTGTCCTTGCTAGTAGGAATGTCCCACCTCAAAATGTTCTGGATGTGACTCAGGATTCCATCTAAGGTCTTATACTCAGTAAAGGCTTTGCAAGAGGACTATTTCACTGGGCAAGTTCTAAAATGCTTTAGGTATTCCAATCAGTTATAGGCTGAAGACGGGCTTACAAGCTTTCAGTAATCATGTTTTCTAACATTCCTTTCTATCCCACTCAAGTGTCTATTTTATAATAGTAGGCAAGGGAAACCAATATTCATAAGACAGTCAAGCATTTTAGTATTATTTCCCCTCTTCAAACAATGCCTCGATCCCTGTATCACAGAGCCCTATTGTTTCAAGGTTGAGTATGCATCATGATTTACCTCTGTCCCACTTAGACCATGCAAACCTGTCTCAGTGTCCCCCTATCTATCTTGTTCTTCCACCTCCTCCCCCTTCTTGTGTTGCCTTCCCCAACACCCGAACTAAACTCCCCACCCCAACCTCACTGTTGTGGTTACCTTATATTCCATTAACTTTTTCCTCCATTTAAGACAGTCTATTTTATCCTGTAATCTACCTGAACTTCTCATCAACTGGATCTCTGTTCCTCTGTGTTTACCTTCTTTTACATTATAATTGTTTTATTCATAGACTGACCTTCCAAATCCTCTGTTCTTATAATTTTATTCTGTTCTTAACTCTTCCATTTGTCGATTGAGTTCAGGGTGATGCTGCCATGTATGTCATTCTGTAGTTGTTGTCTGCTCTTGTTGGTTCTCTGTCCACAGAACTTCCTTTAGGATATTTTTCATAGCAAGGTTGGCTTTGGAAAAATCTTTTAGCTTCTGTTTATCCTGGAATGTTTTGATTACACCATTGTATTTGATTGACAGTTTTGCTGGGTAGAGGATTCTTAGTTGGCAGTTTTGTTTTTTTCTTTCAGGGTTTTATATATGTCTCCCTATTGCTTTCTTGCCTGTGTGGTTTCTGTTGAGAGATTCGAGCTTAATCTGATTTGCTTGCCTTTGTATTTTACACTTCTCTTTTCCTTAGTTGCTTTCAGGATTCTGTCCTTATGCTTGATTTTGGAAAGCTTGATTATTATATGTCTTGGTGATTGTCTTTTAAACTCTATCCTTCTGGGGTTCGTTGAGCTTCTTGAATGCTTATCTTTTTGTTTTTCAGGATGTTATGGAAGTTTTCTTCCAGCAACTCTTCAACTATCTCTTCGGTGGAATTGTGTGATCCCTCCTGTTCCATAATGCCAATAATTCTTAAGCTATTCCTCTTCATGTTGTCCAACATGAATCTTAAGCCTTCTTCAGATTTTTTTTATCCTTTTTTGTGCTTTCTCTTCTATTTTAGTAGTGTTGAGAGATTTATCTTCTAGTTCACTAGTTCTGGCTTCTATCTCTTCAATTCTACTCATTTGCCCTTTCAGTGTATTGTCCATTTCTGATATTCTATTATTAATTATTTAGACCTCTTTCTGTAGGTTTTTAATTGTTTCCAGTGCTGTATCTATCTTATTTGATTGTTTCTGTAGCATTTTCCTGACTTCTTCCTTATTTTTCTCAACTCCATTATATAATGTTTTGGTACATTTTATAATCATTTTTCTGAATTCCTTCTCAGGTATTTCCAAAGCCTGCCCATCTTCCCATATGGAATGTAGGTCTACCTCCAGATCGTTTGTGTCAGTCACTTTATCTCATTACTGGACATATGCTGATGTGGTCATTTGTTTCTGGATTTTGGGCATATTCAGGAATTACCTATCACCTTAATACTTAGATAAGTGTGTATTCTGGTATTTTTTATTCTTTCTGATTGACTCCAAGTAAATGTGATCAGGAGGTGGGCTTCCCTTTTCAATCTTCTTTCTGAGAAATTTCAAAACACCACTGTTGGTCGTTACGACATAACTCAGGACTTGATTTTCAGCCTATTTCCTTTTCAGTCTGCCTGCCATGCTCCACAGTCCCCATTCAGGCCTTTTTCTTAGGGATAAACTTTTCTGGGCCCTCTGTGGCTGTTTTGCACTGTCACTTGATTTTAACTGGTAATTGTCACTTTAAATTTTGAGGAGATCTGTGTCCATGTGTAGTACAACTCTCTGGGGTGGGTGTGGGATGTCCACTCACTCATGTACCCCCTCTGGTAGCCTGAATAGATATGCGCAGCTAGTGAGAGACCAATGAACAGATACAAAAAGAAAGAGTGTCCACAGCTTTATCGCCACAGTTCTGTCATGCTTCAGTGGCTCTGATCCTTCCTGAGGTCAGTCTCATGCAAGATGGTGGCTCCTTGAGCAGCTGAGTGTCTTGGATTAGAAAGCAATGGATTTCTTGCTTCTGCTACAAATTCCCCTACCTATAAGCCTTCCAACCTTCTAAATATTGCTTTATATGTGGTTCATAGTTCTGGCACCATCCCTGAGCCTGCTTGGTCCGATATTCTGTGTTCTTGCTGACGAAGCTCCTCACTACACTTCTACGCGATCCGCCATCTTGTTTGTTCCCCTAAAGTTTATATTTTATATTTTTATCTTTTAACTTCATTTTCCATGAACTTTTTGAAGACTCCTTGTATATACATATATAAGCTTCACTGGTTTTGCTTCTCTAGAGAACCCAGACTTAGACATCAAGAAATCAGAGAAACAGAATGTTAGGGAAAATGATGTGGAATAAAAGAAAATAGTTATTTAAAAATAAATGAACAAAAGCGTCTGGATTTTATCTCAGGATGACTCCACCCCTGGACTTCGCTCATTGTTTCTTTTATTTCATCACTAATCATAACTTTAGCTTTATGTCTTATAAATTCTGAAATTAATCTATGAAAAAAGAAATTATGCATATATATGCATATGAGTGGCTTCAAAAATTGTCACAATAGAATTAGAAGACAATGAAATTTTCTGTAAACTTTTTGAAACTTTTTATGTGTGTATCACTATAAGATTATATATTATCAACCCTAAACTCAATGGCTGCTAAGGGATTGTCTAGTTCAACTCCTTCAGGTTCAAATTGAGGAGAGCAGGGCCTGTACAGTTGAAATGTCAATTTTTTTCTGATTCTACATTAGAACTCAACGCTCCCAATTTCTAGACTATTACTTTTTTTTAACTGAAGGCTATTGACAACTATGAATTAAACTACAAATTTTTAAAGTTTTGCTGCCTTTTCAAATAGCAAGTCTGGACACATATATATTAGAGTAGTTATTTCTAGGAAGAATAATACGAGTGAATTTCATTTTGTTCCATCATATATTGTCTACATTTTTATAGTGATTACATATTTTGCTTCAATTTACTTGATCAGGAGTCTTAGTGGTATTACAGTTAAGGTTTACTTATCACCTCCATGATGAGATCTAATATGGTGCAATTACCCCCATGCTGTGATCTAATATGATCAGGTCTGGTCTATGTAATTATCCTATGTGTTGTAAATCCTCATTTCTATTATGCTAATTGGGCTAAGATAGTATCTTGAGTCAATCCCTTTTAAGATATAAAAGGAGAGAGAAATGAGTAATGCTAAAAGGGACCTACCACCACTAGGAGTCCTGATGTGGTGCTGTGGAATAAAGAACTAGACCATAAGGTTGATTTCAACCATAAAGTCAGTGGTTCAAGTTCACCAACTGCTCCTTGGAAACCAACAACAACAACAACATCAAGAAAGAAGAGGTGAGAGTAGAGTCCATACTTTAGACCTGCTTTCTTGCACTGAGAAGCTCCTAGATTTCAGGAAAGAATGATGGTAAGACACATGGAGATCTCCAAGTAATGCTCAACCTTCAAGTACTGAAAGGAAACAAGGACCTTTCTCTGGAGCTGGTGCTTCTATCTTCAATTAAGATTTGGACTGGTAGCCTCCTAAACTGTGAAAGAACAAATGTCTTTTTGTTACAGCCATCTATTTGTGGTATTTCTGTTATAGCAGAATTAGATAACTAAGAGAGAATTTTATGATTTTTTTTTCTTTTTGTGTATTTTGAAATATTATAAATTAGTAAAGTTTGTGGTGAGTATGTGGATGGGTTGCTATACTAGTCTCCATACTTTTGAATGTTTTATCAATACAAATTTTAAAGGCTCTTACTAATATTATGGAGTCCTGGTGTGGTGCTGTGGTTTAATGAGCTAGACTACAAGGTCACTTTAAGTCGCAAGATCCATGGTTCAAGCCCACCAGATGCTCCTTGGAAACCCTATATAAGATTTCTATGAGTCTGTACAGACTTGATGCCACTTAACAACAACAATTGCTAATTTGAGAATAGGAAAATAGTAGAATTTGAAAAGATCTAAGAATTGCTGTAATTCTCTTTTTACAACTGAAATAGCTAAAGGAGACCTAAATGATTAGTCTTATTAATGCCTATAAATAAAAATTTTTAAATAAGCATTCTGCATCATAAATTCAGTGAGAGTGTGCTTTAAAATTTATCTCTCACTTTTTTCTGTTATAAATGAAAAAGGAACTAATATTCTTTTTAGGAAGAAAAGTAACATTCATTGAGGAATTTCTAAATGGCAAGCATATATACAATTTTAATTTCATCTCAACTTCAAAATAATTGCTTGAAATTTTGCAGTTTGAAATTCAGGAAACCAAAGCTCAAGCTGTTTAAATTGAACGAGGAGTCAGACTACAAACTTGTGCCTTTGGGTTTTAATTGGATAAGACTTTCCTTTTGTAACCGCACACTTCTTTTGAGTTGAGTTGGAGTTTGCCTTCTCCACATCAGAGACTAGTAAATGTCCTTTGTCCTCCATAAAATGAACCAATATGTGTTCGTGTGAAGATACTCTGGTCATTGTCACTGTCCCTTTCTATTGTTTGCTTTCACTGGGCTAAGACAAGGCACTTCCAGTTGGAAGAAAGTTCCCTTCTTGTTACATGTTGGGACTCCCTTGTTATTATTAAAATTTATAGATCAGACCAAGATGTAAAATAACCATATAATAATAAAGATAATACTGTATATTTTTAATTCACTTTACATTACTCAATGACTTTCACAAAAGGAGTTAATATTGTTGTCCCACTAGGTAGATGAGAAAACAATAGGAAGACCAAGCATCCTGGTATGTCCAAGACTCAGGGATTTGCCAGTACATGGGATTTTCAGCCTTAAAACTAGAGCAGCTAATATAAGAGATTTTCAGTACTAGCACTGGAACAATCCTGGACCAACTGGAGTGAGCTAGGCACACTGAATAAAAAAGAGAGAGAGACAAAATGATGTTAAGTAAATCGTCCAAAGTCTCATAGCAAGCTCACAACAGAACTTGAATCAGAACCTAGGGCCACGAATAACACTAGTTTTAGTACCCTCCAACTGGTGATTGCTAAGTTATAAAGCACAGGTATCTACACATCTTATGATTTCATATGCTTAAGACTAATGGATGGCATATTGGCAAGAAAAAGTCAACATAGTATTTTATTCTGCTCTCTTATCTACATCCTGACTTTCTTTTATAAAAGTATGGTCACCATAAACTATGACAAGTGGCAACCTTTTGCCACCTGGACATTTGCTGGCCTAGCTTTGTCTTCCCCCTCTCTAATTGTGGCACAAGTAAACAACACAGGCCCATGCAAGTTCACACACAAAAGATTCTGGAATAGTAACATTTATCTTGTACATGTTCCATTTATCTTTGGCAAAAAGCTTCAGACCCAAACTATCTTAAGTTATCTCAAAAAGACAGTGATAAGTACCTTCCCCCATCATTATTGCTCCATTTTATCACAGTGGTGATAGCAATAATGGTGGTTGTAACCCCCATCAAGTCCATTTAACATGGCTCATTTTCAAAAGCCACTCAATGCCTTGTGACAGTCTGGCCAGGCGGTATGAAAAGATCACTTAACCCCGATGATCTGAGGAAGACTCTGAGTGGGGAAAAGAAGGCCCTACAGTCAGAGGCGAGACAGTGAAAGAAGGGAAGGGATAAAAAAGACCATTGATTTTATGACAAGGGGCAGAGCCACTGTCAAAACTGAGCAGCACAAATTGAAGGAATGTTTCAATTAGCTGTTTGCAAGAGAAATTCCTCAGAACTTGGGATGCACTTGCTTCTAGCTTTTTGCCAGCTGTGTTTTTTTTTTTGTTGGGTTTTTTTTTTTTTTTTTAATTTGCATGTTTGGTTTTAAAATATATATGTGTGCTTTTTTTTATATTAAGAAAGGAATCTAGAATTAAAATGCCTATCAGCAATCAATATAATTAAAGAAGACCCATTGGCATTTCAGTAAGATGTTTTATAACAGTGACATAGGTGAAGACAGCAGGTCTTTGACTGAAAAGAGGTAGGTGGGAATAGCTCAAGCCTTCCTGCCACTTACAAACCCCAATGCAAGGTTGCCTAACACTGCCATCTTTTCTACAATCCCTGTTCATCCACAATTTGCCTGTGATTTACTTTCCAGGTGATGAAGTTGTTACCAAAGTGCACTGTAGGCAATGGATGTGGATGAGAGCCAGGGATGAGCAGATAATGAATGGGAGAAATAAATCAATAATGCTTCCTTTTCTGCAACTCTTGCTTCCTTTAAGCATGACTAGGTACTGGTATTACCTGACAGCTGTCAGACTGAAAACACAGAAATATTAGCAGTGGTAGCTCAGCTACTAACACAGCAGACTCTGGAGGCAGAGTATCAGGTTTGAAACCCACGTCTACCCTTTAATAATCATGTGACCTTGGATTAAGAGTTTCTCTCTCTGAGCTTGATTTCTTTGTCAGCAAAATGGGAATAATAGACCTTATTTAACAATGTTGTGAAGTTAAACGAATTCATATGGAGTGTTTCACAGGGTGCCTAGTATATAGTAAGTCATACAAAGGTGATTATTATTATGGTGATGACTCCTTACAACATGTATATTTTGAGTTTGATTTTTCTGAGCATAGTACTTAATAAATTAGATTCTCTACTTATACATCTCAAAATCTATGTTTTGCCATACAAGTGAATGAAGGGCACTAAGGTTTAAAAAAAAGAGCCCTTGATCCTGTGTTTGAGTTCAGGCTCCATTACCCATGGATCTTATGATCTTGATAAATCATGATGTCCATATTTAACATCAAAGATAGTATTTCATGATGACTACAAGTTAAAGGTTTTAAGATATATTAACTTGGTTTTGAATATGCATTTCAGCACTTTCTAAAAGTGTGATATTTTGTAACTAATGGTTCTAGTATGGTATTCCTAACTCCTATTTGAGGAATCCTGCTGTGGTGTTGTAGAATAAACACTGGAATGCTATCTGCAAGATCAGCAGCTCAAACCCACCAGTTGCTCCTTAGAAATCCTATATGAGGGTCACTATGAGTGGGAAACGACTTGAGGGCTCTTAACAAAAGCAACAGTCCATTCTTTGGAGTCCTGGTGTGGCACTGTAGGATAAGCATTGGACTCTACTCAATTGTCTGCTAATCAAAAAGTCAGTGGTTCACACATTAAAGAGACACGTGCTACTCTGCCATTGGCAATGGGTTTAGTTTGGCTTGGTTATCCATCCTTCAAGAACATTGGTACACAGTAGTAAAGCACTTGTTTGCCAACCCATTGGTCAGTTGTTAAGACCCACTAGTGGCTCCAAGAGAGAAAAGACCTGGCACTCTAGATGCTCCCATAAGATGACAATCTAGGTTAGGCTACAGGGCAGTTCTACTCTGTCCTACAAAGTCCCTAGGAGTCCGAATCTACTTGAAAGCACACAACAACAACAACCTATCCTTCAGGTTTTAAATGAAATTCTCTATAGAAGTTTACCTTGACTCCCTATTATACAGACAGACTTTATGGACATATCTCTTGTGACAGTTATTAGAATATGATAGAATGTAACAAATAACTTATGTAAGCATTGCCCATTTTTCCTACAAGGCAAGAAAATGTTTTATTTTTGTTTATAAAACCATCCCACGGGTCTGGCACATAGTAGGGGATGATTGCTAAATAAGGGGCTTAGGACAGAAAGTGATGTGATCTGAATTACAGTTCTAAAGGATCAGAGTAGACAGGGATGGGCAAATTGGACATTGGATACGCAAAATGGGGGCCTACAAAGGCAAGAAGTGAAGGGCTTACAAGCTTACAAGAGGGAATCTAGATCCAGAGGGAGTAAAGGAAGGTAGAATCTCCACAGAGTAGTATTCAATCTGTCTAGGTGGGACTGATGAAAGGAAATGAGGATAGGTCCCTTGTGATACAATATTGAATAATTGTTATCAGGACTGATTGTGAGGGCTGGAAATATAAAGGTAGATATTTTGTAGCAAGGAGGGGAATGATTCACTTTGCAGTCTAGGAGTGGAGGTCCCTGGGACCATCAAGGGAAGAGCAAAGAACGGGACCCTACCCAGAGAAGCAGTGATGCCTGAGATGGAAGCAGAGATGATGATGTGGAGAAATGGAGCAGCTGGGGACTTTAGACACAGAGAGGGAGAGGGGCTGCGTGCTGACAACCGGGAGGCAGGCTTGTAGTGTATAACCTTTGGTTGGTTGATGATGCATGGAGGGGATTGTAACCATGGCAATGAAAAAATATACGATAGGATGAATGTAAAATGAATGTTCTCCCATGTAAACTATCACATAATTCACAATAAAACATTAAAAAAAAAAATGGTCATGATGGTTGCTCTGTCTAGAAGAGATTGTGAGTGGACAAATGGAAGCAGACTAATTAGGATGCTATTTCAAAAGTAGACAAGGAAGGGTAGTGGTTTGAATTTGACATGGTAATGATGGAAATGGTGAGAAATAATTTGAATCTAGATAAATTTTCAAGGTCTAACTGACAGGATTTGCTAATGAATCTGATATGGGGTAAAAACAAAAACAGAAATAGAAACAAATTGTCATCAAGTTGATTCTGACTCATAACAACCTTATATAGGGTTTCTAAGGCTGTAAATCTTTACAGGAGAAGAAAGCCTCGTCTTGCTCCCATGGAGCAGATGACGGATTTGAACTGCTGATCTTGCAGTTAGAGTCCAGTCTTTATCCTACAGCACCATTGTTGTTGTTATGTGCCGTGGAGTCGGTTCAGCACTATAAGAGAGTCAACAGTAATTCTAGGGTTTTTTAACCTGGGCAACTAGAGGGATGAGCTGCCATTCACTTGTTGTTGTTGTTAAGTGCTGTCGAGTCGGTTCCGACACATAGTGACACTGTATAGGGTTTCTGAGGAGTGACGGTGAGCTTGAACCACTGACCTTGTGGTTCAAACTAACTTTGCAGTCCCATACGTTAACCCACAGCACCACACCAGGATGGAAAACTACAGGGGGTGTAGATTCACCATGGAATCAGAGTTCCTATTTGGACATGTGATGTTAAAATCAATATTATACTACTAGGCATCCAAAGTATGCTTGCTGAAAGTGAAGAGGACTTGAAACATTTACTTACAAAGATCAAAGAGCACAGCTTTCGATATGGATTACATCTCAATGTCAAGAAAACAAAAATCCTCACCACTGGACCAATAAACAACATTCTTATCAATGGAGAAAAGATTGAAGTTGTCAAGGACTTCATTCTTCTTGGATCAACTATCAACACTCACGGAAGCAGCAGTCAAGAGATCAGACGACATATTGCATTGGGCAAATCTGCTGCACAGGAACTTTTTAAAGTATTGAAGAGCAGAGATGTCAGCTTGAGGACTAAGGTGCGCCTGACCCAGGCCATGGTATTTTCAATAGCCTCATATGGATGCGAAAGCTGGACAGTGAATAAGGAAGATCGTAGAAGAATTGATGCCTCTGAGTTGTGGTGTTGGAGGAGAATACTGAAAGTGCCATGGACTGCCAAAAGAACCAATAGATCTGTTTTGGAAGAAGTGCAGCCAGAGTGCTCCTTGGAGGCCAGATGGCAAAGCTTCGTCTCTCATACGTTGGACATATTGTCCGGAGGAAACAGTCACTGGAGAGGGATGTCATGCTGGGTAAGGTGGAGGGTCAGAGAAAAAGAGGAAGACCCCTAACGAGATGGACTGGCCAGGTGGCATCATTGATGAACTCAAGTGTGGCAGCGGTAGTGAGGTTGGCCCAGGATCGGACATTATTTCATTCTGCTGTGCATGGGGTCTCTATGAGTCCATTCTGACTCGATGGCACCTGACAACAACAACAAGGCATCCAAATAGAAATGTCAAACAAGGCTTTGTATGTTCACGTCTAAGGTTTAATGGGAAAGGTCTGGGCTGGAGATAAGAGTTGATATTTAAAGCCATGAGATTTGGTGAAAGCACCAAAGTAGTAAGTGCAGGAAAGAGGATCAAGGAATACGTCCTAGAACAATCTCATATTAGAAGTCAGGAAATGAAGAGGAACGTGAGAAAGAGCAGCAACTGAGAGAAAATGAGTAGATGCTTGAAATCTTCAAAGAAGATAAACTGACTAACCTTCTTAAATAAGGGAACTAAGATGTCCCCATTTTATTTACCAACATGAAGAACTTTGCAACACTAACAAGACCTGATTTAGAGTGAAGTGGTGGGGGCAAAAACTTGATATAAGTGCATTCAAAAGGGAAGTCATCAGGAGAAATTTAAATTAAACCCACAGTGAGGCATCATTTCACTCTCACTGGACTAGCTAAAATCAAAGAACCTGTCCACACTTAATGTTTTGGTTCTTCTCACTTTTACTTTATGTTTTCTCTTACACCATCCCTATGACTCCAGTGATACTGTTCTCCTCAGGGTCACCTGCCATTCTGTCAGTATGTCTGAAATCCGCAATATCTTACCCTTCCAATTTATTATTTATAATCTGCAATCAACTGAAGAATTTAGGTTACCAAACTGTTAGAGTTGGTTCTAAAATAGAGTAACTAGGCTCTTAAATAACTTATTTATGCCACTTTAATCTATCCTTCTTTCCCATCCATTTTACCTAGTCAGTTTCTACTTGTTCTTCAAGTGTTCACTTAGGTTCTACTTTCTCTAAGAAGGCTTCTTTGGCCCTTAAAGAGTAGATTACTTGCCTTTATGGTGCTGCAGGTTAATGCGCTGCACAGCAAAGTAGGTTTGAACCACAAGGTAGATGATTCAATCTCAACAACTGCTCCTCAGAAACCCTATATGGGGTCACTGTGGGTCAGAACCGACTTGACAATAGACTGCTAACCCAAAAGTTGACAGTTCAAATCCACCAGCTACTTCTGAGAAAACAAAAGCCCTGGTGATCTGTTCCCATCAAGATTACAACCTAGGAAATCCTATGGAGCAGTTCTACTCTGACCTATAAGGTCACTGAGAGTCAGAATCAGCTCAATAGCGCATCACAACAGAAATCTGGAATCTTTCAGCTGTAAGTCAACTAAACCTACCTCTTCAAAAATGGAGTGGGTGTGAAAATTAATTCATATAGTTGCACCATCACAAAATAGAATCTGGTCAGATATGGCTATATTGAAAAGCTAAACGAATGTCTCAGGAATCTGTTTTCCCCCACCCTATCCCCAATCTTTGTAGTCCTGGTGTCGTGCTGTGGGTTAATGCGCCAGATTGCAAAGCCATTTGAACTGCAAGATTGGTGGTTCAAGCTCACCAGCTGCTCCTCAGAAACCCTATCCAGGGTCGCTATGGGTTGTAACCAACTCGATGGCACTTAACAACAACAACAATCCCCAGTCTTTGGGTTCTGCTTCCCTCTGTGTTGTTTCTTTCACAAGCAGTCTCTTCCTAAATGTTTTTGAAGATGATCAGGGAGGGAATCATGAAAATTAGCAAACTCAAAGAAAAATAAGTTCTTTCCCCCCCCCCCCCCCCAATAAATCTAGCTTAGTTCCCAATGGTATCTATTTACCTGGCCTGGATGACATATTCCGTTAATTATGCTTAAGGGGAATATGTGTGGCATGGTAGGCTAAGCACTGGACTTCTGACCAGCACAAATTCACTAATGGCTCCTATGCAGGGTAGCTATGAGTCAGAATCAGCTCAAAGGCACATAACAACAACAGGGAGAGAGTGTATTGCTGTACACAGAAGTGGACTAAATTACAGCTATAAGTCATGTAAGTTGTATAAGTGAGCACAATGGATCCTTAGGAAAAGCACTGGACTGTGAACCTCAAGACTAAGCGATCTGTGAAGTGGGATGGACATAAAGATGCACTGCCCAGATCTTCCATCAAAGAAGGATTTGCAACTCAACTGGAGACATACTGGATCTGAAAGTGAAAAAAAGAGATTCTGCCTTAAATATATGATAAAATTGAGCCAACATACGCTGGACAGTGTCAGGAAGGTATTCCTGGGCCTGGATTTTAAGAGTGCTTGATCAAGTGTGCCAAAACATAAAATGGGATAAAAAAAACAATTTATGGATTTGGGAGCTTTTTCTTGACATATAGGGTTTAACATGTTGGCAAGGAACCAAGTAATGAATGTAAAAGCTATTGATATGGCTTCTGTTGTTATTTTTGTTGTCAGTGTTAAATGAGGTCCAGTCAGTTCTGACTCAAAGCAACCCTGTATAGGATTTCCTAGAAGTAAACCTTTGCAAGAGCAGAAAGTCTCATCTTTCTCCCATGAAGCACCTGGTGGGCTCCAACAGCCAACATTGTAGTTCACTTAACTTACATAGCCACAGTGCTCCCAGTATGACTTCTTTGGGCAGTTACAAGCATCGAAGATGCCATGATCCCCACTAAACCAACTTGAATTGCTACAATTGACATCGAAGATTCTGGTGGTAGTGGTATGCCGTGGAGTTGGTTCCGACTCATAGCAACCCTCTACGAAGTTTCCAAAGCTGTAAATCTTTATGGGAGTGGAAAGCCTTATCTTCCTCTGTGAAAAAGCTAGTAGTTTCAAATTACTGGCTTTGAGGTTAGCAGCCTGACTTGTAACCACTATGCTACCAGAGTTCCTTGAAGACTGTGGTAAAAGGTATTAAATTGTTCAAGGAAGTAAGTGTGCTAGAATGTATATACAATAAACTACTAGAACAATTCCAAATGGTTATGGTTCCATGGGAAGGCAGAGTGGGTAGACCACCTATCAGAACCATCAGGAATGCATAAAAAGAGTGGCACTAGAATAGTTAAAAAGTTTAGTATTGGCTTTTCCCTACAGGCCAGCACAGATAGTAGAAGAGGCTATTAACAAACTTGACTTATTTATAATAACATCAATACTTTCTCAATAAAATAAAAGTCAAATGACATCATTTAACTGCCAAAAGCCAGCTAGTCAAATTTACCATAATGACTTGCAAGGTTGGAGTCCACAGAAAGATATAAGGAAGATCAATAGAGTATCTTGTCCCATGGGAGATAGGAGTAAAAATAGAAGGGGAGCTGACAAAAGTAATACTTAATTTATATTATCAGAAGAAATTAGCAAAGATTGATGGTCAGGAGACTGAGACAATCACTCCCATAAAAAGTCCGAATATTTTGCTCAATTTGCAGAGCTGATCCAGTTGTCAGACCAGAAACCCTTTAACTGAAGAGTTGACTGAGTCCCCAAGAGGAAGGATCATGCATCATTTGGAAAATATGCACAGGATTAATTCTACCAGTCTTCCCCAAAAGACCTATGGCTATGTACTCAGGTAACTGTACATTGGGGAAAGTAAACTACCCAGACTTCCTGAGGACATTTGAACACAAACTCAAACTGACACTGATAACCAAACACCTGTAGGGTCAACAAGGTCCCCTATTAGAGTCAAGTCATATGGTTGTCATAAGTTCTTCATAAACCCCAGCCTACAGTGGGTCTACTGTCTCTGTAGACTCACGAACTCATCATTTTCTCTATCCCTGACTGTGTAAGTGAAATATCACACTTGACATTTGGGTCCGCCAAACATTAACAACTTGGCTAGTTGCTGCTATGCTGTTAAGTGCCATTGAGTTGGTTCTGGTTCAAAGTGTCCCTGTATAGGGTTTCTAAGGAATCTGGTGGGTTTGAACCACTGACCTTGTAGTTAGCAGTCAGTGCTTATCCTTTGATCAAGATAATAAGTCAAAAGTAATACCTCATTCTGGGGCATAGAGGAGATAAGCACCATTGTCAAGGAATTAAAGGATTTAGGGGTGTTCTTCTCTATAATATTTCCATTTAATTTGCCAGTCTAGTCCTGGTGTGGCTCTGTAGGATAAGCACTGGACTTTTAACTTTAAGATTAGCAATTAAAACCCACAGCTGCTCCTTGGAAACCCTTTACAGGGTCCTGGTGTGGTGCTGTGGGTTAATACACTAGACTACATAGTCAGTTTGAACTGCAAAGTTGGCAGTTCAAGTTCACTATCCACTCCTCAGAAACCCTAGCCAGCATTGCTCTGGGTCAGAACCATCTCGATGGCACTTAACTGCAACAACAATGAATGAATTGGAACCGACTTGATGGCACTAACAAGAGTCTTTACAGTAACTTAATATATCCTGCAGCATGACAGCAGACTACAGCAAGTTCAACTAAACAGCAGATCCAATGACAGTCACCATTATAGAGATGGTAGCTTTACTAGGACAGATCATTATAAACCATTAATTTGGTAAATACATTTATTGCCATTCCAAAGGAAAAGAGAATTGTTTTTAAAGTTAGTACTTATGTGTAATAAACAATATTGTACATGTATATTTAGAGCTTTGCTCCAGAACTATGTCAACTCTCCATCCTTCTGTCATAATGTAGTCCATAGAGATCTGAACTGTGTAGACTACTCCCAGAAAGCACCGTTGATCCACAATGATGACATTGATTTCTATGGAATGAGCAAGTGGTAGCTGGTACACTGGAAGCCTTAGAAAGACACATGTTCTCCAGAATTTGAGAGAGAAACTCTGTCCATAAGGAAGAATATATATTTCCAGGAGCCAATTCACCATCACAATTAATAATCTACTGAATTTTGTGCTTTGTGTCTTGCAATCATGAGCTCTGTAGGGTTTTCTAAAGTGGCATAATGTTTTGCACGGGGCAAAATAAGCATCCCACTGAATTATAAACTGAAATGTTGTGGTATGGTGAAGTGGATCTGAGTGACAGAGGGAGCAGAATGCAGTAGACAGACACATACATCACCCAGATCACCCAATGAGGAAGGACCTGCTGCCCAGCTACAGAAAGTGCCGTCAACAGCCTCCAGCCATCCATTTTTTTTCAGGCTCGATTTCAGATACAGAAAGCCAGCTCACCCAAGATTAGATCATTCACAAAGCAACTCACATACTAAGCAAAGTAAGATTACAAAGGTGTAGCCACTGTGACCTAGTGGGAACACCTAACGGTGTGCTGGAGCCAGATAGTCTCAGCTTGCAAAAGGTTGCACCTTCCTAACTCCTCATTCAGTAACATCAAATTGGTAGTTTTAACTCAGTCATGGTGGAGTTATTTATAATGTGGAAATTTGTAAATACTACCAATTAGTACTTTTTCCCCTAAAGAGTTCATTGTTCAACATTCATCATCACAACATTGGATATATTCTGTGAGATAATGTTGTTGTTGTTCACTGCTGTTGAGTCGATTCAGACTTAGAGTGACCGTGTATAGGGTTTCCCAGAAGCAGCTGGTGGAGAATTGAACTGCCTACTTTCTGTTTAGCAGTTTAGTAGCAGCGGTAGAAACTGCTAGCGACTAACACACATTGCATACAAACTATTCAATAAAATAGGAAACAGTAATGCTCAACACCTTCTATAATGGATGCAGTGAATCATTCCCAGTATGTTAGGGGTGTAGGAAGGTAGACATATCATTTCAGAGACAGTCCCAATCCAGAAATAGCTCAGTGAATCAAAGCAAAGAATGCAGAGTCAGGACCTTACATCCAAAACATAGTGAAGATGTCTTTTAGGTCCTAGACATATACCGTTATGGCCTACCTTCTCTCCTGCAACACGATACCACCCTCTACCACACACACACACACCTTTGAATATGATGTTTTGGCTTTCTAGATTATCCTTTCCCTCTTGTAATAGACACCACTTTTCATTTGTGAGCCAGTCCAGAACTGTGGATTCACACCAAAGCTTGCCCAGGGCTTTATTTCTCAGCAGCATATATAGGCCAGCTCCATCTTCTTCCATATCCAGCTCATGAGATGACAATCCAGAAAAAATATCCTAGCCCTCTCACATTCATTCCTTTTTACCATCCTAGCTCTTCAGCAAAGAAAGATCAGAAAGTCACTAACTCTTGATGACTTTTGAAACAGGAATGATGGCAGCATACGTAGAATACAAAGTTACATTTTTTTTTTTTTAAAGTTGTAGAATTTTGCTCAACAGAATTCTAGTAAAGCTGATTCTTGTGATAAAAGCTGTCATTGTAGAAGATCAGACTACAGTTCCCAAAGGGTTCTACCCAGCAAGGGAGGCATGTGTCAAAGCATAATGTTTGAAGGTGAAGTTTGTGTTTGAAAAAAGTGGACAGAAAAGCATAGTGATGTTGACTAGGCAGTGGGGATGAAGGTAGGAATAAAGAAGACAGGAAGAGAATGAAACATTTGTAGAAAGAAGACTTTTTAAAATGATTTTATGGTTTATTAATCCTCTGGTGAAAAATCCAAACCATCGTCACAGATCAAGTCACAGCAGAACTTTAGTCCTTCTTTCTGCCAACACCATTGGACTTCACAGTTCCCCTGGCTTTCCTCATTCTGTTCTTGTGTTCCTTGTACTGTTTCCTTGAAGTCGTTTTCTTCTCAGACAGGCCAAGTCTTGCAAGTCTATGCTTGGGTTCATTTTTCATTGCATAATCAAAGGCGTCATAAATCATGCCGAAGCCAGTAGTTTTTCCATCTCCAAAATAAATTCTGAATCCAAACTCAAAGATGACATCTGGTGTCATCTTATACATTTTGGCTAGCTTTTCTTGACATGCAGACAGCCAGGGAAGAAAAGAAGTGAAATAATCTATTTTTAAAGAGACATGGAAAAAACCTCTATATATTTTGTATTGTGGGATGGTCTGTGCAAAACTTTTAAGGGGATTTAAGAATAAAGACCAATTGACAGACTACCATTTGAAATGTTTCAACAAACTGACACAGTTTTAGAAGTACTCACTAGTCTATTACAAGAAATTTGCAAGACAGCTACCTGGTCAGCAGGCTGGCAGAGATCCATATCTCTGCCCATTCCAAAGAAAGGTAACCATATGAGATGTGGGGATAAGATAACAACATCATTAATATCACACACTACTCAAATTTTGCTGAAGATCATTAAAATAATGGTTGCAGAAGGAAATTAATAGGGATCTACCAGATATTCAAGTGGGTTTCAGAAAGAGGACATGTAACCAGTGATATCAATGGGGACATCAGATATAGCTTGGCTGAAAGCAGAGAATACCAAAAAAAAGATGTTTACTTGTATTTTATCAACTATGAAAAGGCATTAGATTGTATGGATAAGAGCAAACTACGGAGAACATGAGGAAGAATGGGATTACCAGAGTACTTAATTGTGCTCATGAGAAACCTGTACATAGACCAAAAAAAGCAGTCATTCAAGTAGTACAAGGTGATACTGACTGGTTTAGAATCAAGAAAGGTGTCCATCTGGGTTGCATCCTTTTGCCATACATATTTAAACTGTGGTTGTTGGGTGCCATTGGGTCAGTTCTGACCCATAGTAACCCTATGTACAACAACAGAATAAAACACCACCTAGTGCTGTGCCATCCTCACAATTCCTGCTACACCTGAGCCCACTGTTGCTGCTACTGTGCCAATCCATTTTGTTGGGAGTCTCCCTCTTTTTTGATGTCCCTCCACTTTAGTAAGCATGATATCCTTTCCCTCCTGGTGACATGTCCAAAGTGTGACAGATAAAGTCTAAACATCTTGACTTCAAGAAGCATTCTGGTTGTGCTCATCCAAAACAGATTATCTGTTCTTCGGGCAGTCCATAATATCTTTAATATTTTTCTTCAACACCATACTAAAAATGCATCAACTCTTCCACAGTCTTCCTTATTCATTATCCAACTTTCATATGCATATGAAGCTATTGAAAATACTATGACTTGGGTCAGGCACACTTTAGTCCACAAACTAACATCTTTGCCCTTGAACACTGAAAAGAGATCTTCTACAGCAGATTTGATTAATGCAATGCGTCGTTTGACTTCTTGACTGCTGCTCCCATGAATGTTGATGGTTGATCCAAGAAGAATGAAGTCTTTGAGAAGTTCACATTTTCTCCATTTATATGTATGTTGTTTACTGTTTCCGTGGTGCCGATTTTTGTTTTCTTTATATTAAGGTGCAACCCATAACAAAGGCTGTGTGGTCTTTGATCTTCATCAGTAAGTCTATCAAGTACTTCTCACTTTCAACAATCGAGGTTGTATCATCTGAATATCACAGTTTGTTAATGAGTCTTACTCTAATCCTTATACCATGTTCTTCTTCATATAATCGAACTTCTTGGGTTATTTGCTCAGCATACATATTGGATAAGTATAGTAAAAGAATACAACTCTGTTGTGCACTGTATGTTATTGTTAGGTGAAATCGAGTCGGTACCGATTCATAGAGACCCTATGCACAGCAGAATGAAACACTGCCTGGTCCTGGGCTAACCTCACAATTGTTGCCACGCTTGAGCCCACTGATGCTGCAACTTTGTTAATCCATCTTGCTGGGGGTCTTCCTCTTTTTCTATGATCCTACACCTTACAAAACATGATATCCCTTTGCAGTGATTGGTCCCTTCTGACAATATGTCCGAAGTATGAGAGACAAAGTCTGGCCATCCTGGTCTCCAAGGAGCACTCTGGCTATACTTCTAACACAGATCTGTTTGTTCTTTTGGTAGCCCATGGTACTTTCAATATTCTCCTCAAACACCATTACACCACCACTGGTCTGTCAGTTTATCATACTGTAGTGGCTTTTGAGTTGCTGTGATTCTAGAATCTATGCCACAGGTATTTTAAATATCAGCAGGGTCACCAATGGTGGACCGGTTTCAGATGAGCTTCCAAATGAAGCAAGATAAGGAAACAGGAGAGACGAACTACTTCCAAATATTTAATCACTGAAAACCTTATGAACTGCAGAGAGACACTGTCAAACATAGTGCCAAAAAATGAGCACCTCAGATTGGAGGACACTCAAAATGCGACTGGGGAAGAGCTGCCTCCTCAAAGTAGACTTGACCGTGATGATGTGAATAGAGTAAAGTTCTTGGGAGTAAAGCCCTCAGGACATTTATTTTCTGATGGTGCACATTTCAAAATGAAGAGAAAAAAAACTGCAAACATCCATTAATAACATGCACTGTATGGAGTATGAAGATAGGAAAACTGAAAATTGTTAAGAATGAAATGGAACAATTAAACATTGATGCCTTAGGCATTAGTGAGCTGAAATGAACTGGTATTGGCAATTTTGAATCTGACAACCACATGGTTTACTATATTGGAAATGACAAATTGAATAGGAATGGTGTTGCATTCATCTCAAAAAGAACATATCAAGATTTGTCAGGAGGTATAATTCTGTCTGTGACAGAATATTATCCATACACCTACAGGGAAGACCAGTTAATACCAACTTTATTCAAATTTACATACCAACCACTAAAGCCAGTGAGAAAGAAATAGAAGAATTCTACCAACTTCTTTAATCTGAAATTGATCAAACATGCAATCAAGGTATATTGATAATCACTAGCAATTGGCATGCAAAACTTGGAAACAAAGAGGAAGGATCACTAGTTGGAAAATATGCCCTTGGTGATAGAAATGATACTAGAGATCACTTGATAGAATTCTGCAAAACTAATGATTTGTTCACTTAAAATACCTTTTTAAAGCAGCATAAGAGACAACTATTCACATGGACCTCACCAGATGGAATACACAGAAATCCAGTTGACTATATCTGTGGAAAGAGAAGGTGGAAAAGCTCCGTATCATCAGTCAAAACAAGGCCAGGGACAGATTGTGGAACAGACCCATCAATTGTTCATATGTAAATTCAGACTGAAGCTGAAGAACATGAAAACAAGTCCATGAGAGCCAAAATATGACCTTGAATATATCCCACCTAAATTTAGATATTATCTGAAGAACAGATTTGATTCATTAGACACTAAAGACTATGAAGACCAGATGAGTTATGGGATGACATCAAGAACATCATACTGGAAGAAAGCAAACAGTCATTAAGAAGATAAGAAAGAAGGAAAAATCAAAATGGATATCAGAAGAAACTCTGAAACTTGCTCTCCAGCATAGAGATTCTAAAGCAAATGGAAGAAATCAGGAAGTAAAAGAGCTGAACAGAAATTTTAAAGGGCAGCTCGAGAAGACAAGGTCAAATATTACAACGAAATGTGCAAAGATCTGGAGTCAGAAAACCAAAAAGGAAGAACACACTCAGCATTTCTCAAGCTGGGGGAACTGAAGAAACAATTCAGTCCTCAACTTTTGTTATTGAAGGATCCTCTGAGCAAATTACTGAATGATACAGAAAGCATCAAAAGAAGATGGAAGCAATACACAAAGTCACTATACCAAAAGGAAATGGTTGATGTTCAACCATTTCAAGAGGTAAATATGATCAAGAGCCAGTGATACTGAAGGAGGAAGTCCAAAGTGCATTGAAGGAATTGGCAAAGAACAAGGCACCAGGAATTGATGGAATAAAAATTGAAATCCTTCAACAAAATGAGGTGGCACTGGAGGCACTCACTCATCTATGACAAGAAATTTGGAAGAAAACTATCTGGCCAATTGATTGGAAGATATCTGTATTTGTGCCCATTCCAAAGAGTGGTGACCCAATGGGATGCAGAAATCTTTGGACAATGTCTTTAATATCCCATACAAGTAATGTATTACTCAAGGTAATACAGAAATGGATGCAACCATACATTGACAGAGAACTTCCAGAGGTTCAAGCCAGATTCAGGAGAGGACATGGAACAAGGAAAATCATTGCTGATGTCAGATGGATCTTGGCTGAAAGCAGAGAATACCAGAAAGATGTTTATCTGTGCTTTATTGACTACACAAAGAACTTAGATTCTGTGAATCATGACAAGCTATGGACAACATTGTGAAGTATGAGTATTCAGGAACACTTAATTGTGCTCATGATGAAACTGTACATAGACCAAGATGCAGTTGTATGAACAGAACATGGGAACAAGTGAATGGTTTAAAATTAAGAAAGGTGTGTAACAGGGTATTCTTTCACCATACTTATGAAGAAAATAAGTATTATGTATTATTGTATTATAAATATGTATTATGTATACTGATGAAGAAAATATGTAATATGTATTCTTTCACCATACTTATGAAGAAAAATGTGGCATCAGGATTGGTATTGTGGCTACCTGTGATATGCAGATGATACAACGTTGCTTGCTGAAAGTGAAGAAGACTTAAAATACTTACACATAAAGATCAAAGAGCACAGCCTTCGGTATTGATTATATCTCAATGTAAAGAAAACAAAAGTCCTCACCATTGGACCAATAAGTAACATTCTTATCAATGGAGAAAAGATTAAAGTTGTCAAAGACTTCACATTTTTTAAAAAAAGCAACCATTAACATTCATGGAAGCAGTGGCCAAGAAATCAAATGATGTATTGCATTAGGTCAATCAGCTGCACAAGACTTTTTTAAAGTGTTGAAGAACAAAGATGTCAGCTTGAGGACTAAAGTATGCCTGACCCAAACCATGGTATTTTCAATAACCTCATATGCACGTGAATATTGGACAGTGAATAAGGAAGATCATAGATGAATTGATGCAGTTGAGTTATGGTGTTTGAGTTATTATGTACACTGTATAGAATAGCAAATAATCAAATAAACTGGCTTATATGAAAAAGAATATGACATTGGGATTGGAGAAAGGCTCATTACCAACCTGCCATATGCAGATGACACAACATTGATTATTGAAAGTGGAGAGTACTTGAGGCACTTGCTGATGAAGATCAAAAATATAGCCTTCAATATGGAATACCAATCTATGTAAAGAAAGCGAAAATCCTCTCATCTGAACCAATAAAGAACATTATGATAAATAAAAAAAAGATTGTAGTTGTCAGGGATTTCATTTTACATGGATCCACAATCAATGCTCATGGAAACAGCAGTCAATAAATCAAAGGACATATGACATTTTACAAATCTGCTGCTTAAGAGCAAAGATGGCACTTTTATGACTAAGGTCCATCTGACTCAAGCCCTGGTATTTTCAACTGCCTTATATGCATGTGAATTCAGGAGAATGCATTAGAAAGACCAGAGGATAATTGATGCATTTGACTATTTAAAGTATTATGGGCTGCTAGAGAACAAACCTATTTGTGTCAGAAAAAGTACAGCCAGAATTCTCCTTGGAAGGGAGGATGGTGAGACTGTGTGTCACATACTTTGGGCATATTGTCAGGAGGGATCAGTCCCTAGAAAAGGACATCATGCTTGTAGATGTAGAGGATCAGCTCAAAAGAGGAGTCCTCCAAGGAGAAGGGTTGACATAGTGGCAGCAACAGTGGGCTCAAACAACAGTTGTGTGGATGGTACAGAGGAAGGCAATGCTTCAATGCACATGGGGAAAAAACTTACACATCCGTTTGTCAATGATATACATTTAACCTAAATTAGCTCGTGATGCATAGGATCACTGTGAGTGGGAACCTAAAAACAACCACAGAGTAAAGACATATGTTACTTTCAAGGATTCTATAGTGAGATCAGATTTCTTTAAATGTTATAAGGCTTTGTTATAGGACAATTTAAGGAGCTCTGGTAGTATAGTGGCTATGAGTCAGCCTGCTAACCTCAAGGTCAGCAGTTCAAAGCTACCAGCTGTTCCATGGGAGAAAGATGAAGCTTTCTGCTCCCATAAAGATTTAACGTTTCAGAAACACTATGCAGGATCACTATGAGCTGGAACTGACTCCACAGCACACCAACCACCACTACCACCACCACCACCACCACAATGGGACACTTTGGTTTATGTAGGGTGTACAGGGAAAAAACTTACACCACATCTAGTTCCATCTGTTTGTCAATGATATACATTTAACCTAAATTAGCTCAAGATGAAAGCCAAATAAATGAAAGTCCAGTCCATATATTCTGAAGGCATTGTTGGTTTCCCTCAATGGCACAAATTGTTAAATGCTTGAATACTGACTAAAAGAGGTACCTCAGAAGAAAGACCTGCTGAAGTACTTCGGAAAAATCAGCCATCAAAAACTCTGTGAAGCATGATTCTACTCTGCAGAACAAAGACATCATGGCTTGGAAGTAACTTAGTAGTAAATGGTTTGGATATTCTTTGGTTTTATATTTTAATGAGATAGTACAATCACATTTAAATAAGATTGTTTATAAAATTTCTAAAGTCTTGTAGGCTGAATTATGTTGTTGTTCTTGTTGTTAGGTGTCGTTTAATGTGCATCAGAAGGAAAAGCTGCTCAGTCCTGTATCATTCTCACAATTTTTACTATGTTTGAGCCCTTATTTGTTGTTGTTACTAAGTATCATCAAGTCAGATCCTACTCATAACCTTGTACAGGGTTTCTGAGGAGCAGTTGGTGGGTTTGAACTGCTGACTTTGTTTGTTTGAAGTTCAGTGCTGAACGTATAGCACCACACCAGGATCCTCTGAGCACTTATTGTTGTTGTTGTTGTTGTTAAGTGCTGTCGAGTCAGTACCAACTCATAACGACTCTGTAGGATTTCCAAGGAGCAGCTGGTGAATCTGAACCACCAACCCTGTGGTTCAAACTGACCATGCAGTCCAGTGCTTTATCCCACAGTACCACACCAGGACTCCGAGCCCTCATTGTCAGGCCTTAATGAATATGCATATCTTTTTCCCTACTATATATTCTCCTCTAATAGTAAATATTAACATACTACTTTTTTTAATGGACAGCTCATCAAAATGTTTTATTTGGGGAAATTGGAAATTATACAGCAAAGAAGGAATCTATAGTCTAAAACTTCAGTCATGAAACATTAATTACTACCTGATCTTTAGCTCTTTAGGCTAAGTTAGGGATCAACCCTTGATTTGTGCCAATTCTGAAATCCAAAGAGAATTTCCTTAAATTTATGTTCAGTGATATCAGTCTCTTCCTCTGTATTTTTTTTCTTCATACTCATCACCTCTTCCACCATCCTCAGGAACCCAGCCCCATCACATGTACTTCCATGGGAAAGAAGAGTTCTTATCCTTTGTCAGAATATACATTTAAACATATAAGAATCCATTTGTTTACATCTTAGTGTGGTGGTTGTGTGCTATGGAGTCAGTTCCATCTCATAGTGACCCTAAATAGGGTTTCCAAGGCCATAAATCTTTATGGGAGGAGAAAGCCTCATCTTTCTCTCGGGGAAACCACTGGTAGTTTCGAACTGCTGACCGTGAGATTAGCAGCCTGATTCGTAAAGGAAAAGGCAAATGATTATCATTGCCAGCCGTAATCAGTTCATGTAACAAATGTCTGAGGCTGTCTCAGAATCCTTCTCAGGGCAATGCAGGGATGAGGATCTAGGGAGAGTGGGTCAGTTCATCAGTGTTGTTGGTGACTAGTGGGAGCCTGAATGATGGCAATGTGTAGCTTGTTTGCCAACTCTGCCTTTATGTAATTTTAAAAAAGCATTTTACCCTAATCCCAACTATACCAGAATACTTACATCATTTTTATTGTTTTATTGTTATAAAAACACAATGACATGACATTTACCTATTCAACATTTTTACATGTACAATCCAATAGAAATAGTTATAACACTTTCATTTTTCAAAGCCATCTTACTGCAAATTATTTTAAACAACTACAAAATTAAAGGCATTAGAATTATGACTCTGATTGGACCACCACCCATATCCAATAAGTATCAACACATGGAAACTCTTCTTTAAGCTCTATTTCCAAATGTTCATCTCCTCCTTCCTGGGATTATTTTGAAACAAATTTCAGGCACCATATCATTTTATCTTCAAATATTTCAGAAAATATCTCAAAAGAGACAAGGACAATTTAAATTGTTGCATTGTGTTGTCTCCTAATAAAGGAATTAAAGACCTCCTGGTATGGCACTGTGGGATAATGCACTAGACTGCAAGGTCGGTTTGAACCACAATGTCAGCAGTTCAAATTCATCAGCTGCTTCTCAGAAACCCTACACAGGGTTGCTATGAGTTGGAACGGACTCAGTGGCATTCACCAATACCAACAACAGTAGAAGTACCCTCCTTTGAATTGCTAAGTTCACATTGTATAGCACTTCACTATGTATTTAAAGATCAGTCGTATGAGAATGGTTGATAATGACTTTACAGAAAGGAGATTTTTATCTGATTTTATTCTGTATAGGCAAAATCCCTCAACACATACAAAAGTAGAAACAGCCGGTAAATAATAGTCAAGTGGTGGGTAATAGGACAAGATGTAGGTCAAGCTCTTTTAAGCACAGTTGAGAAAGAGTAACCAATACTGCTCTAGTCTCATTAAAGCAAAAAGCCAGATTGGCTACTGGCCAAGAAACATGTTAAAGCTGGGTGTAGCATTGGGTTTTGACAAAGCAATGGCTTAATACAGAGAAAGTGTCATAAAGGGGCTTACTAGATTCAGGCTTCTCATTCCTCACAGTATAAATTCATAAAGTGGAATGAAAGCCAGGAAAACTACCCTCACACCCCATTCCTTAAAAGCAGCTAAGGCTGGAGGGGGAATTTTGTCATGAGAAATTGGAATCATAACCTGCCCATTCTTGGAAAAGTTCTTTCTAGAAGATTACGTGACCTCAATGGTCCGAATGAGTCCTTGAAAGCACAGGATCAACTCTTTCCCTCAATCCACTGTTTTGTTTTGTTCCTCCTATAACCACGGCATAAATTATATACCAGCCCCTGGTAAAATAAAATATTCTTTATGTGCAATGCCGGTGCTTGTTCTTTCTGCTCATACTAATAGAAGAACCAGATCAACATGAACCAATCTGTTCACCCTCATTTATCCAAGATTCCACTGTTCTTTTCAGGGCCCCTTCATTTCCAGAGTATTTCAATTTACTGCTCATTTGGACAGTTTATTTTCTCTCGCTCAGACGTATGCCTGTCCATGAAATGCCCATGAACAATACACTGCTTCTATAAAGCACATTAAATAGATCTCTGCTTGAGTTTGCATCACTTAATCCCCCCTCCCTTAGAAAGTGGACTATTCTAGGCAAGCTGGCTGACTGTCAGCAAATGTATAGCAAACAGCAAGCAACAGCTTGTCCATTGTTCATCCTGAACCCCTCCACATTGCACCAGGCAGAGCCAGCTCACCTCAATGATGTAATCCATCTGCTTTGTGATCTTCCTTATACTCACATCTTGACTTTACATTATCATAGTATTTGTATTTAATACGTATGATTTTATAAGGTGCTTTGAAATTAAATGTGCAACAGAAGTGTGAACCCTCACTGTTGTTTGCAATATAACTTTGCTACAATCAATTAGAACAGTCTTAAAATCATATGTTTTCCCAAGCATCAGGTAAAATGCAGAATATTCTTTTTCCTGTGTATAAAACAAACCCATGTCAGATTTTATAATAACTTTGACAGCTATTACTTATTGTTATTTTTATGTTATGTCGCTGTACTTTCTTTTAATTCGTTACCTCTTCATATAATGCAAAGAATGGTCCCTTAGTGATTGCTTGTAGTCTGACTATTGCAAGTAAATGAAAAACTCCTTCTATCACCTCTTCACTATTATAAAGAAAGAAATTGTCTAAAAGGAGGACTCACAGGGTGATGATAAGTTCAAAATCCCCTTAGTTGAACCACACTAGGAAGATGCCAAGTGTAGAGGTGGTTCAACCTATTGTCATGGGGCTCCCTGCAGCTCTTCAGAGCTTTGTGTGCAGATCTGAAGACTGAAGAACTAAAATTAAATTACAGTAACATAAAATACAAGTAACTATATACTATAAACTAATTATGTATTTAAATTTCAAAATTTTATTAGATGGAGCACTTCAGTGATGCAATTGATTTACTACAGAGGACAATATATCCACCAGAACCATCTTAAAATGGGCAGGATGTATTGTCTCATTAAGTGATCAGAATTCCAGCACTGAACAGGTCTAATCGAAGCCAGAAGAAAATTTGTAAGAGACCCTTAAGAAAAGATTCTTTATTTGGGTGCAAATTCCCTAGGAGGCATATTTAATTATTCACTTTCCTTCATTTCATCTCTAGGTCTACTATGGAAATCCAATTGGCTGTACAACCAAAATATACGAGTCCACTTCATTTCCCTCTCACTGCCTAACAGCTACAACTTCCTCCCATCCTGTTTACTCCTTATCTTGGCTTGAGTCTCACCCAGCAAATTATGTCACTCTCTCTTACTTAGAATACCTAGCATTTAGAATAAAATCCCAAATCTCTACTGTGTTCTAGAGGTCTTTCAGGATTTCTCTCCCTTGTATCTGTCCAGGCTTGCTTGTTTCTCTTTCCCTCCCCCACTGCATTGTGGGTATACCAACCTTCTCACTACACCTCAGGCAGAAAAAGCTCTATTTCAACTCAGAAGATTTTCACTTGCTGTTCTCTATTCTGAAAGCACTCTGCCTTCGGCTCTTTTTAAGATAGTCCTCATTGTTGTTAGGCTCTGTCTTTCATTGCTCTTTACATCATTTTATTGAAATGTATCTTACATACAAACAACTGCTCATAATATAAATGCACTGTTTGATACATTTTGACCTATTTATATACTAATAAAATCATTGGGGTCCTGGTGTGGTGCTGTTGGATAAGCACTGGACTGCTGATCTCAAGTTTGCCGGTTCAAACTCACCAGCCACTCCTTGGAAACTCTTAGGTTGCTATGAGTTGGAACCAACTCAATGGCACTTAAAAACAACAACATAAAACCACAGTCAAATTAAGACAATCAATTCATATAAAATCTGTTTCTTCATGCCCTTTGGATCCTCACTGTCCACGCCTCTCCACCTCCATTCCTAGGAAAGCATTGATCTGTTTTTTATCACATACAATACTTGCAACACATACAGTATGTGTTCTTCCTGACTGGACTGACTTCTTTAACCTATCACAGTTATTACAAGATTCATCTGTGCTACAATGTGTATCTGTGTACCATTTGTTTTGTTGCTGTGTAATATTCCAACATACAGATATACAATTTGTTCATCCATTTGTCTGTTATGTATATCTGGTTGTTACTAGTTTGGACCTAATATAAAGGAGATTGCTATAAAATTTGTGTATAAGACTTTGTATGAGAATACGTCTTTGTTTCTCTTAGGTTAATGCATAGGGATGAAATGACTGGATCATATAGTTGATGTACAAGATTAAGTCAAAAAGTATAGCTCAAAGAGTTTTAGTCCATACATGCATGCATGGGTTTATTGCAAAACAAAAAATGTTTAAACATATCCCTGCAATCAATAGTTGGTTGCAGACAAGTTCTTTAATGCTGTTAGCTGACTGGATGGCTATGTACCTTCTAGATGGTCCCAAATCATAGTGACCTTGCATAGTGTTTCCAACATTGTAAATCTTATTGTTGTTGTTGTTGTTAAGTGCTGTCGAGTCGGTTCCGACCCATAGCGACCCTGTATAGGGTTTCCGAGGGTGTAAATCTTTACGGGAGTAGAAAGCCTCATCTTTCTCCCGCGGAACAGCTGGTAGTTTCGAACCGCTGACCTTAAGGTTCGCAGCCCGATTTGTAACCACTACGCTACCAGAGTAAATCTTATTAGAACAGAAAAATCTCATCTTTCTCCTGGAGAGTACCTGATGGGCTCCAAGTGCTTACTTTTCATTTAGCAGCCCAACACATAACCCACTATGCAACCATGGGATCTGCAGGACCAGTAAAATTCAAATCACAGACATCAGCTAAGACAATTATGGAAACTGCTTTTTGGAATCCCAAACAGGATAATCTTAATAAAGTTTCTCAAAGGATACAGGATGGTCACGAGAACTTATTATGAAGATGTTTTAAGAAAATTGAAAACTGCATTGGAGGGAAAAAGACCAGCAAAGTTATGCCATTGAATTTTTTTTTTTTTTTTATCATGACAGTGTACCTATTAATTCTCCAAGGGTAGACAGAACAGTCCTACAAGAATTTCATTGGGAAATTTACCCCATCCAATCTACAGTCCTGATCTTGCCACTTCTCACTACTTTTTGTTCCCAGAGCTTAAAAAAAATGAAAACTTTTAAAAAGAAAACAATTTGAGACTTCTAAAACTGCTATATTGATATGGTATGAATCAAAAATTATAGAATTCTTCAGGGAAGGGTTGTTGTTCCATAAATTTTTAGCAATAATTTTTTACTTTTCCTAATATGTATGATTTTTACTGCTATTTTTCTTTTCCCCCAAAGTGATTGTATCATTTTACATTCCTGCCAGCAGTGTGTAAGAGTTCTAGTTTCTCCATATCTTCACCAATTTGTTACGGTTAGTTTTTTTTTATTTTAGCCATTCCCATCATGATTTTAATTACTACTAATATTAAACACCTATCCATATGCTTATTTGTAAAACATGTCTACTTTTGTGAAGCATCTATTACAAACTTTTACTAGATTATATATTTTCTTGGTGTGTTGTGAGGATTCTTTAGTTAGGATATGTAAAGAATTTTACTTGATGTATACATTTCAGTTATTTCAGTATATATGTTATTTCAGTATATGGCTTTATTTACACTCCTTTGACAATACCTATCTAAAAGCATATATTTTATTTTTTATTTATTCTTTTTAGCTGTTTTATTGTGAATTATGTGATAGTTTACATAGGAGAACATTAGTTTTACATTCATCCTATCGTATATCATTTCATTGCCATGGTTACAATCCCCACCATGCATCATCAACCAATCAAAAAGTATACCCTACAAGCTTGCCCCTTGGTCATCAGCACATAGCCCCTCTCCCTCTGTGGGTCTAGAGTCCCCAGCCACTCCATCTCTCCACATCATTATCTCTGCCTCCATCTCTGGTGTCACTCTTCTCCCTTGATGGTCCCAGGGACCTCCACTTCTGGACTGCAACGTCAACCACTCCTTTTGCTATAGAACATCTACTTTTACATTTTCAACACTCACAGTCAGTCCTGATAACAATTATTCACTATTGTACCACAAGAGACCTATCCACATCTCCTTTCATCAGCCCCACCCAGACAGATTGGATACTACTTAGTGTCTCTTATGCTGTTTAAAAAAGGTGTTTGAAATGAACAAATCATTGGTTTTGCATAATTCTATCATGTGCTCTCCGGCATCATTTCTGTCACCAAGACAATAGTTTCCAACTACTGATCGTTCTTCTTTATTTCCACCCTTTGCATTCCAATCTCCATTGATTATCAATATATCTTGATTGCATGTCTGATAAATTTCAGATTGAAGTTGGTAGAATTCTTCTATTTCATAATCACTGGCTTTAGTAGTTGGTGAATAAATTTGAATAATAGTGGTATTAACTGGTCTTCCCTGTAGGCGCATGGATATTATCCTATCACTGACAGCATTGTGCCTCATGACAGGTCTTGATATGTTCTTTTTGGCAATGAATGCAACACCATTCTTCTTCAATTTGCCATTCCTGGCATAGTAAACCATGGGGTTGTCAGATTCAAAATGGCCAATACCAGTCCTTTTAGCTCACTAATGCCTAGGATTTTGATGTTTATGCATTCCATTTCATATTTGACAATTTCTAATTTTCCTAGATTCATACTTTGTACATTCCATGTTCCAATTACTAATGGATGTCTTCAGCTATTTCTCTTCATCTTGAGTGGGCTCCATCAGCAAATGATGGTCCTGCAGGCTTTTCTCTTATGAACTTTACTCCATTCACATCACCACAGTCAACTCTACTTTGAGGAGGCAGCTCTTCCCCAGTCACATTTTGAGTGCCTTCCAATATGAGAGGCTCATTATCCGGCACTATTATCTGACAGTGTTTCTCTGCTATTCATACGGTTTCCAGACTAAACATTCAAAAGTAGTTTGTCTCTCCTGCTTCTTAGTTTGTCTTCATCTGGAAGCTCACCTGAAACCTGTCCATCATTGGTGACCCTGCTGGTATTTAAATAACTGTTGCATAGCGTCCAGAATCACAGCAACTCACCAGCCACCACAGTATGACAAACTGACAGAGGAGTGCTGGAGTGAAATATGATGGACTTCAAAAAGTTCATAGGGAAATATAACTAAAAGATAATGAAAATTTTCCAAGATATTTTCAATGCCTTCATGAATTTCATTGAATTCTGCTTTGAGGTTGATTATATTATTTGTGTTTTTCTTGTGATATAATACATTGTTCTTTGCTTTGTTAAAGTAGAAGTTGAGATCACTGATTTGAGACTCTTCTGATTTTTCTAGTAACGGAATTTAGAACCATAAGTTTTCTCTAAATCTGACTTTAGAATTATGCTATACATTTTTATATATTGCATTTTATTTTCTGTCTGTTAAAAGTTCTTTCTACTTTCCCATATAATATTGCATTTATCTGTGTTATTTGATTATGTATCGTTTTTTCCAAAATGTTTGGGAATTTTCCAAACAGCTTTCTCTTACTGATTTCTAATTTAATTGCATTATTTTAAGACAGCACATTTGTATGCTTTAAATATTTAAACTTTATTGAGATTTTTTTTGTAGCCCTGGGTAAGATGTATCTTGTTAAGTGTTCCATGTGCACTTGAAAAGAGTGTTTTATTGTTGTTGTGTGAAATATGCTATACAGGTAAATTTGGTCAAGTTTATGGACATTATTGTTCAAACCTTCTATATATACTTAATGATTTTTCAATGAAATTGTTACATCCATCTTTTGAGATGTTGTTGTTGCTGTTACGTGCCGTGGAGTCGGTTCCGACTCATATTGACTCTGTTCAGGGTTTCCGAGGCTGTAAATCTTTACGAGAGCAGAAAGCCTCATCTTTCTCCCACGGAACAGCTGGTAGTTTTGCTGACCCTAAGGTTCGCAGCCCGATTCGTAACAACTATGCTACCAGAACTCCTTATCTTTTGAGATAGAAGTGTTAAAATCTGTTTATAATGCTCAATATATCTTTTATCCCTTAGAGTTTTACTAAATATTGCTTCATGTATTTTCAAGTTCTGCTATTGATTGCATAAACATTTAGAAGATATATGTCTTCTTAAAAACTTGGCCCAGTTATCATTATAAAACAATATATTTTTATATATGTATTACTTTTTGTTCAGAGAGTTTTTGTCATATATTAATATACCTTCTCCGGCTATCTTATGACTATGTAATTAATGTAAGTAATAAACAATAATATAATTAAACTATTCTTGCATGGTATATCGTTTCCCATTCTTTTACTTTCAACCTGTTGTTTCTTTATATTTAATGTGCACTTCTTGTAGAAAGTATATTATAGGTATTCTTTGATAACAATATGACAATCTTTGACATTATTTGGAATATTTGGTCTTTTTGTATTTAATGTATTTATTGATAAGCTTATGAATTGTTGTTGTTGTTAAGTGCCGTAGAGTCGGTTTCCACCCATAGCGACCCTGTACAGGGTTTCTGAGGCTGTAAATCTTTACGAGATCAGATCGCCTCATCTTTCTCTCGCGGAGCAGCTGGTAGTTTCAAACTGCGGACCTTGCAGTTCGCAGCCCGATTCATAACCACTACGCTACCAGAGCTCCTTAAGCTTATGAATAAATCTATTTTAATGACTTTTTTTTCTAATTTGTTTTTCCTTTATCCCATTTACCTATTTATATGCTATCTTTTATATTAAATAAATTTTATCCTTTTTTCTCCTTGTTAGAAATTTAGTAATTAATCTTAATCATGTTATTTGGGTGGGTGCTTTAGAGTTTTTTTTAATATATATACTCTTTAACTCATCGCAGTATAATTTTGAAGATAATGTATTGTTTTGCATGCTGTTGTTGTTGTTAAGTACTGTGGAGTTGGTTCTGACTCACAGTGCCCCTGCACAGGGTTTCTGAGGCTGTAAATCTTTACGGGAGCAGAAAGTCTCATCTTTCTCCCGCGGAACTGCTGGTAGTTTTGAACTGCCGACCCTGAAATTAGCAGCCCAATTTGTAACCACTACACTACCAAAAGTTCTATTGTTTTGCCTACAGTATATTAATCCTAAAGTAACGTAATTCCTTTTCTCTGATATCAACCTTTATTCTGTTTTTGCCATATCTTTTATTTATACATGTTATAAAATACCACAGTAAATTAAAATTATTTTAGTTTAGATGTTAATTAATGTCTGTTGTCGTTTTTAAGTGCCATCAGATCAGTTCCAACCCATAGTGACCCTGTATAGAGTTTCGGAGGAACGACTGGTGAGCTTGAACTGCCAACCATGCAGTTCAAAGTGACTTTGCAGTCCAGTGCATTAACCCATAGTGCCACACAGAGAGATCTAAATAATAAGAAAAAGTACATATTTACCCATGTTACTGTTTCCAATGTTCCTCATTCTTTATTAGATTCAAACTGTTAAATGGCATCATTTTTTTTCTGCCTTAAGGACTTACTGGATACTCATTGGACTGTAGTTGCCAGTCCCTCCACAGGAAAAATATGAGGCTTTCTGCTCCTGCAAAGATTTACAGTCTCAGAAACCCTATACAGGGTCACTAGGAGTCAGAGCTGACTCTACAGAACCTAAAAATGATAACAGTGCAATTTTCTTCATCTCTTTTGTGTTTACTGTTGTTATTGTTAAGTGCCATCGAGTCAGTTCCAACTCATAGTGACCCTGTATAGGGTTTCTGAGATGGTAACTCTTTGAGATTTGAACCACCAACCTTACAGTTAGCAGTCCAGTACTTATCCTACCATGCACAACAGAACATATACTGTTAAGTCCTAAAATCATTATGCTTGAGCCCATTGTTGCTGCCACTGTGTCATTCCACTTAACAACAATATATGTAGGTATATTAAAAGTCTTCCATAGCTTTGTCATGTTTTTTAAAAAAATTACATCTATCTTTTTCTTTTTCTGTTTAATTTTGAAAAGTTTCTATTGCTGTATTGTCATATTCACTGATCTTTTCTTCAGTAGTGTCTTATCAGTTGTTAATGCCTTCCACTGTATTTTTCAACTCGAGCCTTGTAGTTTTCATTTCTAATATCTTCATTTTGATCTTATTTTGTATCTTCAATATCCATACTTTAGATTTTGATGTATGGTCTGCAGTTATAATAACATCCTTCTCTGTTAATGCTAATATCTGACTCCACTGTTGGTTTTGATAAGTTTTTCTTTTTCTTTTTTTACATGCCTATTCATTTTTATTGGGAGTCTTGGTGTGGCGCTGTGAGCTAATATGTCAGACTGCAAAGTCATTTGACCTTCAAGGTCGGTAGTTCAAGCTCACCAGCTGCTCCTTGGAAACCCTATCTATACAGGGTCGGAATCGACTCAATGGCACATTCATTTTTATTGGATGTCAGACACTGTGTATTAAACTTTTAGGTGTTGAAAGGTTTTGTTTTCCTAAGAATATTTTTAAGCTTTGTTCTGGGATTTTGTCAATTGGAAAGTTAAGTGCCTTTTTTGTCTTGCTTTTTAAGCATGATCTACATTGTCTTCAGTCTAGGAATAGTTATTCTCCATCATCAAAGTAATATTCTTCTGTGTGTTCTACCAATGTTTCATGGCTCATTGGGTTTTCTAGATTTGTTGGTGTAACCAAGCACATTACCTGAACTCACAAATACTGATCATTTCTCATTTGCGTGCTCAAAGGCAACCCTCTGCAGCTCTCTGGAGTTTGTTGTCTGCATAGCTCTCACATTTCCAGTATTCTGTGCTATTTATTCACGCTGCCTTTACCTTCTCAATCTCTGAATTCTATCTTGCAAAGAGCCAATCTGTCTCCAGTCTGGTTTCTCCTTTGTCCCATGGCCTGGAAATTCTGCCCAGCCAGTAATCTGAAGAAATTGTAGATTTCACCTCATTTGCTTCCCCTTATTTCAGGAATCACTCTTCTATTTTTAATTTTTTGGCCTGCATCCAGAGTCCTGAAAATCATTGTTTCATATATATTTTACATTGTATAGCTGTTACATGTGGGAAGGTAAATTCAGTTCATGTTGCTCTATTTTGTTTGGTAATGGAAGTATGGTCACTGTTTTTATTTTTCCTGTCTAGCTGATTTTTAATGCAGAATTGGATAGTAAATATTGTTAAATCTAAGAAGGTAAAAGAATGAAGGGTGGAGCAAAAGTCAAAAGGTTAGAGAGGCAAGGAGTTTGGATAAAGAGGCAAGGGTGAGAACATACAGGTTGGAGCAAGGAAGAGGAGCTCAGTTACCATGAGTACCTCATGAGGGAAATGAATAAAAGAAGGCAAGAGTAAGAACTAGAAATAGTAATTTCCCTAGTTCAATTAACAGTTTTTGGAAATGAAACTAAATTTGAATTTACTTAAAATAGCTTCGTTTTTTCAGATTCTGTTTTTTACTTTTGGTTTGTTTTGTATCTTTGAACAATTTATAATCTTTCTGAAGATTATAAATATTTTCAGACATTTTCTAAAATTCTACAGCTTTCTCTGTTATTCCCTATACTTGGAATGTAATTCCATCTTCATCCCCTTAAATTTGTTGCTTTCTTTCATAGTTAGTATAAATGACACTTCCTCTGTGAAGCTTTCCTTTTCTGCCCCAAAGTTAAGCCCATTTCTCTCTCTTCTCTGCTCCTGTAGTTTTGCGTATAGCAAAAATTCTAACACACGCCATATTGCATTGTACTTTCGTGATTTTACTGCAATTTTATAGCACATTGAGAATGTGTGAAAAGCAGGAAGCACAACTCATTCACTTCTGATTGAGCTTCCCAATATTTCTGACAAATAATATATTCTTCTCTACTGCTTATCCACGTTGTCCTGTATAATGAAATATTCCTCATTTGATCAACAATTGGCTAATACCTCATTTCATATCCCAACTTTAATCCTGTAAAGTTCTACAATTATCACTTGATAAGATCTTGTAAATTAATATAGTAGTGAAGTAATTTACCAATTGGACAAAGAAAATTGATTTATTTGAATCATGGGGTTGGTGAAGAATATTGAATCTATCATGGACTGCCAGAAGAAAGAACAAATCTGTCTTGGAAGAAGTGCAGCTGGAATGCTCCTTAGAAGAGAAGATGGCTAGACCTCTTGTCGTTTTGTTTGGACATGTTACCAGGAAGGGCAAAGGACATTATGCTTGATTAAATAGAGGATTTGAGAAAAAGAGGAAGACCATCAATGAAATGGAGTGGCACAGTGGCTGCAACAGTGAGCTCAAACAGATCAAAACTGTGAGCATGAGGCAGGACCAGGCTGTGTTTCATTCTGTTGTACATAGTGGTCACCATGAGTCAGAACCAATTAGATGGTACCTAACACACAACCATAGCTGCTCCTTGGAAACGCTATGAGTCGGAATCGACTCAACGGCACTCAACATCAACAACAACAACACAAAACCATACTTCATTCTATTGATTATAAACCATCAGAATCTCTCATTCCAGAGCTAGCAAATTAAAAATTCAGGAGAGTAATCCCAAGATATACGTATTTTCAAACAATCACCACAATGTGATTATACTGTCAGTGGGGTTGACAAAAAAGTGATCTCAAGGTTCACTGTGACAGGCGCCCCTGTGCCACCAGAGGAGGAACTGGCAAGCCTGTGGCATCTTTAGGGTTTTTGTCATCAGTCACCTAACGCATCATCACCTCTCTTGATTACTCTGCAGTCAGGTTGTGGTTATATGATCTGTGTGGTCGTAGTGTCTACCATTGTGCAGAGAGGGGGTTGTCCAGCCTTGGCTAATATGAAAGGGAAGGAGCTGTGAGGAGACAAGAGGTGGGGCCAGGAGGGACAGAGAGCTACATGGGCTGAACTAAGCCCTGCTTGGGGATGAGGCAAGGATGGGCAGCTTCACCAATGATGGGTAGAGTGGGGGATGGGTGAGGGGAGAGGTTGCCTGTGGGACCCACCCACCAGAGGGAGTGACATGAATTACCACACTGGAAGACACCAACACTAGGGATCCTACTACATAACAAATCTAATAATTAACAGATGTTTAACATTTTTCATAGTTATGCCAATATTTGAGATTATCATTCTTGACTAAAGAATTGTGGAAGAGTTCATTGACAAGGATATAGTCAAATCTGAAAATTTATAATAGGGTCAAAATGCTAAAAGTACAAAAAATTCAGATGGATATGTAAGAATTAATATGAGAGGGCTTCAAAAATTTGTGGGAAAACCCATTATCTGTTAATTCTATTTCTCCATGAACTTTTAAAAGGCCCCACATATAGACATATACACATTGTATGAATATTTTCCATGTAGGTAGTGTTTATAGTTAATAAATATATATGTATTTGTCCCAGGATATAAATGGCTGAATGGTAGCTACGACCGCTATTTGAAAAAGTGCTCCTATAAAAAGTAAATTATGCGTCATAAACTTTCTCTTCTTTTCTTTTTTTTTAAGTTTTGTTGCTGGTTTCTCTTTTGCCATTTTCTAAGAATCATGTCCCATAATTTGGCTGTAATCAAATGTGACTGCTCAGGAAATGTTCACAGAGTTGGCATTCATTTGCATGCTGCTGCCATTTCAGCCCAGGGCATTCTCTCCTTCCTCCTGGTTCTATGCCTCACCACCCCTCCCTCCCCCACTAGCAGAGCACTGATGAGATGTGACAACAGAAAACACAAGTGCATTTCCTGGAGATTTACCAACATCCAAAAGGAAAGCTCCAAGGAAAAGGAACAATAGAAAAAGGGACTTATGGAGGGAAGAAAGTTGCTAAGCCTATCATTTGCAAATGTCAGCTCCATTCTCAGGAAACTCTAGAGACTGTTAAGCAAACCTGTTTCTAATGAATACAACAAGAGCCATTTGAATCCTCTAGACTTGAGCCAGTCACATTTAACAGATCCCCCAGTCTGTCTTCCATTATCCTCAGAGACTATCTGGGTCTCACAGCATCTTTTCAATTTCAAGCTTCAAATGGACCAAGCTGTGGGCCATGGAGGGCTTCAAGAGGATTCAAAAGGAAAACAATGTCAGAAGGTTAGCATATTTTCCCCATTATATCATATAAACATTATGTACTTTATTCATTACATTGTTTTAATACTTTGGATTTTAGCAGCCAGCTGATCTTTGTTATTTATCAATAGACTCAGGGAAGCAGCATTGAACTGTCTGGATCCAGCCAAGCTGAAATTTCTTCTCAGTTCCAATGTTCATCAGTTGTCTGCCCTTGGTAAAGACACTTATCTTCTCCAGGCATCAATTGCTTCATCTCTAAAAGTGAGATAAAATGTCCACTTACCTAAAATGTTTTATGAAAGGTATAAAGTAATATACAAATGAGTTGGTACAATTATTGGGCATAATCGTCTACAAATGTCTGAAGGTGACTTTTTATCTTTTTAAATTCTTTATTCTGTCACATTCTGTTAGACAGAGACTTCTATTTTTCAGTATTACTTGATTGAGCAAGCTATTCTTCCTTTAGTTGGCTGCTTCAACTCACAAACCACTCTTGACACTGAATTCTCTCCTCTTTGCCACTACATATCTGGTCCTGAAGGGTCCACTGATCATGAATATTAAATAGGGCACACTGCTGATAAGATTCTCCATCACTTTCTTTCATGGACATTACTTTCACGAGATCACATTTGCTCCACTGTGACTACTAGTCTCAATATGATCTTTACAAAAATCCAGAAATTACAACAACTCTCCAAGAAAAAACATTAGTAAAGAAAGGATGATGTTTCAAACAATGCACTAGCTCTGAGTAGTGATTTCTATCCTTTTTCATTTATGAAATCATGTATATGTATACATGGAACAAAAATTAGATAAATTACTCACCAAGGACACTCTCATATTACCCTATACACTACTTCAGACAAACAAAACATTTGTATATTATAGATTTCTTGAAGAACCGCATGACTTTCAGTAGTCCTGATGACTACAATTTAGGTGAAATACGATGTGATAATGTTCTTATTTTAGCCACTTATGAAGTCATAAGAAAGAAATCATCAGGGAACAAGAAAATGGAGAGGGAAGGACAGAATTTTAAGATGATAAGAATAAAAATAAGGAGAGGAAACAAAATTTAAGAAGAAAAAGAATCATTGAAGGGATAAAGTAGAAGGAAAGAAATTGGACACCAGGTAGCATATGGGTATTATATAGAAGAATATTTATAATAATTTTATTGAAATCAGTTAAGATTTTTTTTTTTTACCAACTTCCATGGCAATAATTGGAACTGAGATTAAAGAAGATGTTTCAGAGATTAAAAATCCAATATCAAGTGGTGAACAATGAAGAAAGAGATACGAGAGAAACATTTTATAAAATGATTGCAAATGCCTCATTAAAAGTGAACCATAATAAAGTTTTACATTGAAAATTTATTTTTCAGTTTTTAAAAACTCTCCAAATTTCATTTTATCCTATGAAGATGAGTGTCATTAGAATCCTATTTAATATTTTTCTTGAGAAGTGATTCTTATCCCTTCAATTTTGACCCAGTTAAACTGCCCCAAATGTAATTTTCACATAAGCAAATCCAAACCCAGTCAGACCAATTGTACTTTTCCATATAAGATCAGCATTGTCAGGCTGTTTGTGATGGGATGGGTCAGATCTGAAAAGCTCACTGGAGTGTAGCAAATGGTAGAGTGTATGGGAGCCATTAATATGAGGAAAAAACATATTCTGATATATAACAGAGTGCATAATCCAGAATGATGCCATTGATTATGGTTCTGACAAGCATTTGTTATTAGGTCTTTGAATCAGTGATAGCAGGGAGCCCCATCCCCATCTAGCCCACAAGCAGATAATAGCAACTAGCAGGAAACGGGCAACATAACACAATCTGTTGGTAGGTTTTGATGCCCTGTCCCCTGCCAAGTTTGGATTTCAGATATCACAAGAACAGAGAGGACCTGTCAAAGAGGAACATAGCCTGGGTAGATATGAAAACTGGAGAAGATAGGACTTGTTCCTATTAAAAAGATAGAGGCCATGTCCCTAAGATTATCAAATAGATTCTGAACCAGTAGACCAACAGAACTGCTTGATGCTAACTCATCTGAATGGTGAATGAGATCTTGGTTTCCTTTGGGTGACATATCACAATTATCACAAAGTGGGTGGCTTAAAAGTGCAGAAGTTTATGGTTGCACGGTTCTAGAAAATACAAGTGTGAAACTCAGAGTGTTAGCAGGGCTATGCTCTTCTCTGTTAATTCTAGGGAACGAGCCTTCCATCATTTTGTTTCATCCTTCACTTTCTGGTAGTCTTGTGTGCCTTGTTTTGTTATATGTAGTAGTGTTCTGGTGTGACGTGATGGACTTCAAAGTTGGATTGAAATGCAAGGTCAATGGTTCAAGCTCACCAGTTGCTCATGGGAAACCCTATACAGGGTCGCTATGGGTCGGAACCAACAACAACAAGAAGGGAGCTCTGGTTTAGCACTATAGGAGCCCTGGTGTGGCCCTGTAAAACAAGCACAGTTCAAACTCAGAAGCTACTCTTTGGAAACCCTATACAGGGTCACTATGATTTGGAACAGATTTAACAGCATTTAACAACTTGAAGAGAGAAAAGGGATTAGGATTAGGATCCTCCCTATCCCAGAATGCTTAATAAACTGTTAACATCATAAAGAAAAGCTCTGTTTCCTAAAACAAGATCATATTTGCTGATGCAGTGGTTAGGATTTCAATGTATCTTTTGTGGGGTCATAATTAAATTTATAACAAGCAAGAACTTTATAAAACCACTCCCAGAGAAAGGGAGGGGTAGCCAGATAAGAGGTGATGGTGTACTGGAGACTCCTAATGGCCCTGTATAGGGTTTCCAAGGCTGTAAATCTTTATGAGAGCAGAAAGCCTCATCTTTCTCTCTCCCAGATAGGAGGACAGGGATAAATATATAGATAGTGATCAACTGGTTTATGGGAGGTTATGGGCTCAAGATATTGTTCTGTTACCCTAATGTCTAACTGGAGTGGACTTTGGGCCACAAGGTCTGCAGTTTAAACCCATTAATTGCTCCTCAGAAACCTTATACAGCATTAATATGAATCAGAACTGACTCAACAGCACTTAACAATAACAACAACCCTAATGTGGGTATAGGGTTATCAAGTCATCTGATTTTTTGTGTTGAGTTATAATATCTAACTTTTATGTAAAACCTACATGCTGGAACTTACTTAAACTTTATAAAATATTATGCCCGAACAAAACATTTCTAAGAATTGCTAATTTTAAATCATTGTACTCCCTCATGAAAAGTAACATTTCAGTCTTATAATGCTGTTCTCTGATTGTTAGTATATATTATTCTTTTCTTGCCAACTAAAAGTTCTTTGTGAGCCTGAACTTTGTCTCATGATTGGTTTAACAATAAGTATTGGAGGATGCATTGGTCACACATAATAGTATATAGAATGAAAATCAAAATACAAAATAAAATAATTAATATATCATGTGAGGGAGTGAATAATTTTGCCTGAGCATCACTTAGACATTAAGAAATCATGCCAGCACGAGAAAGCATCTGTATCAAAACAACAGCAAAGAGCACCATGCCTGATATAGTTCCAGACAGGAGAAGGGAGAATCAGTAGTGTGATGGAACTGAATCACACTGACTGATGAGAGCAGACTTTTCCTGTCTCTTCCCAACTCCCTGTTCAGTGGCCTCCCATTGGTAGATTGAAATCAGCTATGGTAGAACTATTTACACCTTGGACAACAGCAAACAGTGCTTCACCCACTCCTACTGCTAAACCCTTGCCCAGTCTGCTATTAAACATTGATCAGTTCATCAAGTGCAAGTCTAAAACTTACTTAATTTTTTTCAGAAATAATAGTTGGAAATCAAGAGGCACCCAATAGGCATTAAGAAAAACAGTTTGAGCAGCTAACAATATCAGATGTGGAGAAGTTCAGTTCCCCCCTCTCTCCTCCAACTAGTGTCTCACCTGCTAACCTCCTGACCTTACAGATGCTGAACTTTTGCTTCCCTGTTTAGAAAATAGTTACTTATCAATCTCTGGCAGCAATAGCTGGGATGAGACTGGAGCTGTTACCTGCCTAGATTTGGACATTCCTTACGTATACAGTTCAACCTATTTATTATTACTGAGGCTATTATTGTTGGTAAATGCAGTTGAGTTGGTTCTGAATCATAGCGACCCTGTATAGGGTTTCTGAGGAGAGGCTGGTGACTTTGAACCACCAACCTTGTGGTTCAAACTGACCTTGCAGTCCAGCACAGTAACCCACAGTGCCACACCAGGACTCCTCAGGAAACAGGAGTATAAAAGGAGAGGCTGCATTTACAAAAGGAGAGGCTGATAAACCTATACTGAAGGAAGTTCCTTTCTTTAGAAACTTGAGTGCGACTATGAAAGAATATCTTTCTATTCAGCTGGGATCAATGTACATATGGTTCATTAAACAAAACTCCATATAAGAAAAAGGTAAATTTAGAAACAAGTATTTACTTTAATAAAAAATTCACCATAGGATAACATGAAATAACTAGCTTCTTAAGTGCACTTACATAAAGTCATTTTCAGAGCACTGCCATTATAGAAAGTGAACTAATATTTAAGCTAAATTTACAATGACTCTTTAGGGGAAAGAGTGCTTAACTACTGAGAATAATTGTGGGGCTGCTTTAAAATTTCGGAAGTCACTAGTTTCTACAGTTCCACTGTAATAATTTCTCCATTCTGCACTCTGGTTCATTCTTCAAAAATGATGCAACTGAAACTGAGAATGTCATCTTTAAGGAATATAAGGGACTAATATGAAGGTAAAGGAGCTCTGGTAGCGTAGTGGTTACGAATCGGGCTGCGAACCACAAGGTCAGCAGTTCGAAACTACCAGCTGTTCCGCGGGAGAAAGATGAGGCTTTCTGCTCCCTTAAAGATTTTTACATTCTCATTTCTGACCCTGTGCAGGGTCGCTATGAGTCGGAACCGACTCCACGGCACATAACAACAACAACAATATAAAGGTAAATTCAGGTTTCATGACTTTGTCAAAATAATGGAATAGTATCTAAATTGTCATTGAGATTGTTGTTAAGTGCTGTTGAGTTGGTTCCAACTCATAGTGGCCCTTTTAGGGCTTCTGAGGAGCTGCTGGTAAATTTGAACCACTAACCTTGAAGTTCAAATGCCCTTGCAGTCCAGCGCATTATCCTTCAATGCCACATCAAGACTCCTAATTACATTTAAAGCTGAGTAGCTTTCCTTTTCCAGAAAATTGGAATTGGAATTTGAAATTGAAATTTTATCTGGTCATCAAAAAATGTTTAGATAATAATAGACCCAGGAATCCTGTCAATTTTCAATTGGCTATTTTTTTTCTGTTATACTTGGAATTCAATGCAATATATGGGCTTTCATACTTTATTCAAAATTAAGCCAAGTATTGCTAAACAATTTAATTTTTTTTTCTCCAACGCAGAAAATTGAATGTAGTTTCAGGGACCAGGAGGTAAGAAGGAGAAAGAATAAACATTTAAAGAGTACTTACACTATGACAAACTTTGCAATAGGAAATTTTATGCATTTTTTGCATTTGTTTTTGTCATTAAGTACCATCAAGTTGGTTCTGACTGATGGTCAGAACCAACAGAACAATACACTGGTCCTGCACCACCCTCACAATCATTGCTATGTTTTAATCATTGCTATATTTTTTATATTTACTTCTCAAAAAAAAAAAAAAGAGAAAGAATCAAGTCATTTTAATATATCACTTTTTTTTAAAGTGCAAACAAATTCAAAGGGGTTAACCAGCCTATGCAAATTCATACAGATGACTTTACCATAGAGAGTTGCGATTTTGAGTTAAGTTGAACAAATATTCTGTTACTTGAATAACTATTGTTGATGTCCTCAATTTAAATGACATTTATTTTTCAATATTAGGAAATAACAGAAATATTTAAATTAAATAAAAACATAGATGAATTATTCAACAAGAAACACTCATGATTATAGTTGTTGTTGTTGTTGTTAGGTGCCATTGAGTCAGTACCAACTCAAATCGACCCTATGTACAGCAGAACAAAACACTGCCAGGTACTGGGCCAACCTCACAATTGTGGCCACTTTGCCAATTCATATCGCTGGGGGTCTTCCTCTTTTCCTCTGACCCTCCACCTTACCAAACATGACATCCTTCTCCAGCGATTGGTCCCTCCTAACAATATGTCCGAAGTATGAGAGATGAAGTTTGGCTATTCTGGCCTCCAAGGAGCACTCTAGCTGCACTTTTACCAACACAGATCTGTTGGTTCTTTTGGCAGCCCGTGGTACTTCCAATATTCTCCTCCAATGCCATAACTCATATGTATCAATTCTTCTACATTCTTCCTTATTCACTGTCCAACTTTCACATGCATATGAGGTTATTGAAAATACCATGTCTTGGGTCCGGCACACCTTAGTCCTCAAGCTGACGTCTTTGCTTTCAACGCTTTAAAAAGGTCTTGTGCAGCAGATTTGCCTAATGCAGTATGTCCTTTGATTTCCTGACTGCTGCTTCCATGAATGTTGATGGTTGATCCAAGAAGAATGAAGTTCTTGACAGCTTCAATCTTTTCTCCATTGATAAGAATGGTGTTTATTAGTCCACTGGTGATGATTTTGGTTTTCTTTACATTGAGATGCAATCCGTACCGAAGGCTGTGCTTTTTTATCTTCACCAGTAAATGTTTTAAGTCCTCTTCACTTTCAGCCAGCAAAGTTGTATCATCTGCACATCACAGGTTGTTAATGAGTCTTCCTCCAATCCTGATGCCATGTTTTTCTTCATATAACCCAAAGCTTCCCAAACTATTTGCTCAGCATACAGGTTGAATAAATATGGTGAAAGAATACAACCCTGTCACATCCCTTTCTTAATTTTAAACCATTCAGTGTTCCCATGTTATGTTTGAACAACTGCCTCTTGTTCCATGTACAGATTCCTCATGAGCACAATTAAGCATTTCATACTTCGCAATGTTTTCCATAGCTTGTCATGATCCACACAATCAAAAGCCTTCACATAACTAATAAAGCACAGGTAAACATCTTTCTGGTATTCTCTGTTTTCAGCCAATAGCCATCTGACGGCAGTAATGATATCCCTCATTCTATGGCCTCTCTTGAATCCACCTTTAACCTCTGGAAGTTCTCTGTCAATGTATGCTTGCAGCCATTTCTGTATTACCTTTAGTAAAACATTACTTGCATGAGATATCCAAGAGATTGTCCGATGATTTCCACATTCCATTGGGTCAACTCTATTTGGAATGGGCACAAATACAGATCTCTTCCAATCTGTTGGCCAGATAGTTGTCTTCCAAATTTCTTGGCATAGATGATTGAGTGCCTCCAGTGCTGCCTCACTTTCTTGAAAGATTTCAGTTTTTATTCCATCAATTCCTGGTGCTTTGTTCTTTGTTAATTCCTTCAATGCACCTTGGACTTCTTCTTTTAGTATCATTGGTTCTTGGTCATATGCTACCTCTTGAAATGGTTGAACATCAACCATTTCCATTTGGTATAGTGGCTTTGTGTATTCCTTCCATCTTCTTTTGATGCTTTCTTCATCATTTAATAATTTGCCTAGAGAATCCTTCAATAACAAACGCCGAGGCTTGAATTTTTTCTTCAGTTCCTCCAGCATGAGAAATGCTGAGTGTGTTCTTTCCTTTTGGTTTTCTGACTCCAAATCTTTGCACATTTTGTTGTAACATTTGACTTTTTCTTCTGGAGCTGACCTTTGAAATTTTCCGTTCAGCTCTTCCATTTACTTTAGTATCGCAACACTAAAGAGCTAGTTTCAGTGTCTCTTCTGACATCCATTTTGATTATAGTTATTGACTTGAAATCTTTTTTTCAATATGTAAGGATTTTTTTTCATTTTGTAACATTTTATTACTTATTATAGAAAGAATACATACTCATTGAAGAATATACAAAAAAACCTATAAAGAAGACAAAGATTATCTAACATATAGTTCCCGGACCTGACATGTAATAAATTGTCAATTGTAATGTGCCAGCCATCATGTTAGTTTTGACTCATAGCAACTCTATATATAACAAATGAAACATTGCTTGGTACAGTGCTTTCCTCACAATAGTAGGTATGCTTGAGTCATTGTTGTAGACACAGAGTCAATGCATCTCATTGAAAGTCTTCCTCTCTTTTGTTGACCTTCTATTTTGCCACATGTGTGTCTTTCACCAGAGAGTGGTCCCTCTTGACATCCTAAGTAAGTGAGACAGAGTCTTGCCATACTCATTTCTAAAGAGCACGCTGGTTGTACTTCTACTGAAACAAATTAGTTCACACATCTGGAAGTCAATGGTATATTCAATATTATTGATGGTGGTTATGTGCCATGGAGTTGGTTCCGACACACAGTGACAGGGTTTCCGAGACTGTAAATCCTTACAGGAGCAGAAAGCCTCATCTTTCTCCCATGGAACAGCTGGTAGTTTTGAACTGCTGACCTTTTGGTTCACAGCTCGATTTGTAACCACTATGCTACCAGAGCTCCTTTCAATATCATTAGTCAACACCATAATTATATGCATCAATTCTTCTTTCCTCATCCTTTTTCATTATCCTGCTGTTCACAAGTATATGAAGTGATTGAAAATACCATGGCATGGGCCAGACTCACCTTACTCATAGAAGTGACATTTTTGTTTTTTAAGATTTAAAAGAGGTCTTTTGTAGCAGATTTGCCCAATATAATACATCTTTTGATTTCTTGACTACTGCTTTTGTGGGCATTGATTGTGGACCCAATTAAAAAGAAATTCTTGGCATCTTGAATCTATTCCCCATTTACTACTAATTGGTTGTATATTGAGCCACTTGTGAGAATTTTGCTTTCTTTCTGTAAAGGTTTTAGTCTTTGATCTTAATTAGTAAGTTTTTTGAGTCCTTTTCAGTTTCATCAAGCAAAGTTATATCATCTGCATGTCAAAGGTTTTTAATGAGTCTTCCTCCAAACTTGATGCTCTGCTCTTTATCAAAAGTCCAGTTCCTCAGATTATATGTTCAGTATACAGATTGAATAAGTATGGTGAAAAGATATAATCATGGTACATATCTTTTCTGATTTTAAATCCTACAATATCTTGCTCTGTTCTAATGAATGCTTCTTGGTCTATGTACAGACTCCATATGAGCACAATTAAGTACCCTGGAATTCCCATTGTCCAAATGTTACTCCTGATTTTTTATGATCTACTCAGTCGAATGCCTTTGAGTACTCAAGAAAAGACATCTTTCTGATATTCTTTGCTTTGCCTAAGATCCATCTGACATCAACATGATATCCCTTGTTCCATGTCCTTTTTTGAATATGGGTTAATTTCTGGCAGTTCCCTATTTATGTACAGCTGCAGCTGTCTTTTTAATTATCTTCAGCAAAATTTTGCTTGCATGAGCAGAATGTGGACCATATCCAGAGAGGCAATGACACCAGAGATGGAGGCAGAGATGAGGGCATGGAGAGAGAGGCAGCCGAGGACTCGAGACTCATGGAAAGAGTAAGACTGAGTGCTGGCAGCCAGGAGGCAGGCTTACAGATTGTACCTTTTGGTTGTTTAAATTTTTATATATTCCTGAGTGGTATTTTTGTGCATCCCCCCAAAAAAAGCAGAGCAAAACAAACAAACAAAAAAACAGAGGTTGAGAATGCACAGAGGAGATTGTAATTATTGCAATGAAACAATGACTGTAAAACTGATGTTCTCCCATGTAAACTATAAAAAGTTTAAAAAAAGATATTTTAAAAATATTGCTTGCATATGATATTAATGGTACAATTCAATAATTCCACATTCTGTTGGATCAACTATCTCTGGCATGGGCACAAACATAGACTCTACCAGTCAATTGGATATGTCTTAGAATGGATGAGTAGGCACCTGTAGTGCTGCATTCATTTATTGAAACATTTCTGTTGGTATTTTGTCAATTCCAAAACCTTGTTTTAACAATTGTCTTTAATTCTGCTTGGACTTTTTCTTCATTACCATTGGTTCTTGACTGTATGCTACTGAAAGGCTTTGGTAAACTTATCAAATAATTCTTTTGTGATACAGTGACTATGTGCTCCTTCTATCTTCTTTTGATGCTTCTTGCATTTCTTTTTTTGGTCATAGAATCCTTCAATACTGCAACTCAAGGTCTGAGTTTTTTCTTCAATTCGTTCAGGGGTCTATTGCAAAACAAATCATCAATTGTTCATTTGAAAATTCAAGCTCAATAAAATTAAAAGAAATCCATAAGAGACAATATAGGTGCTTAAAACACCTCATCTGTATTTACAAACCATCTAAAGAGCAGATTTGGTACACTGAACACTAATGACCAAAGGCCAGAAGAATTGAAGGATGACATTAAGGGTATCGTATTACACGAAGAAAGCAAAAGGTCATTAAAAATATAGGGAAGAAGGAAAAGACTAAATAGTCAACAGAATAAGCTCTAAAGTGTGTTCTTGAACATAGAGCAGCTAAAACAAATGGAAGAAATAGTGAAACAATTTCGAATAAAAGATTTCAAAGGAGTTTAAAATAAGCAAATTACTATATTATAATGAAATGTGAAAAGGCCTAGAGTTAGAAACAATAATGGAATCAATTTTGTGCCACTATTGTGCCAGCAACTCACAGGGACTAGACCACTGCACCAGGGGCAGGTGGATCCCAACCAGAAGAAGGTTCCTGCGAGATTACAAGCAATTTCAAGAGGACCCACTTATGGTTTTTAGTGGCACACCATCTGAAAACAACATCATAGAGTGGAACGTAGTTATATTTGGACCAGAAAGGACATCCTTTGAAGATGGTACTTTTAAACTATTAATAGAATTTTCTGAAGAATATCCAAATAAACCACCAACTGTTAGGTTTTTATATGTTATATACAAATGTGTATGCTGATGGTAGCATATGTTTAGATATCTTTCAAAGCAGATGGAGTCCAACATACAATGTATCGTCTATTTTAACATCAATTCAGTCTCTGCTGGATTAACAAATCCAAACAGTCCAGCCAATAGCCAGATAGTGCAGTTTTATCAGGAAAACAAACAAGAATATTAGAAAAGAGTTTCAGGCATTGTTGGACAAAGCTGGAATGATTAATAACAGACAACTGGTCTGTTCATCTTTTTTCATCATTGTTATGTATAATTTACTTCTCAATAGAAATGCTAACTAATTTAAAGTGCCACAGATTTTAGGGATTCTGCAGGGTGGGGTGGGGTGCTGTGTGGGAATTCCTTACATTTAGAATTTACAAAAAGCATGTATATCTTGATTAATGTACTTTTTATTGCATTTGTAATATATCTGGCTTATATTTTCGTCCAAGTGTGTAATATAGGTATGGAATTTTCTTGACAGAATATACATAAAGCTTTTTTTTTTTCAAATATTAATGCCTTATTTTTTAGTTCTTTAGATTTTTTTAATTGGAGAAAAGCTCTTAGAGTACTCATAAAATACATAACTGCAGCGCAAAAAAAAAATGTTGGTTGTTATCAATAAATGCTACACATATTATTTACAAAATTGGAATTATACAAAAATTCTAAATCCATTTAATACATTGTTGTAGTTGTTGTCAGGTGCCATTGAGTCGGAACGGACTCATAGCGACTCCATGCACAGCAGAACGAAACAATGTCCGATCCTGGGCCAACCTCACTACCGTTGCCACACTTGAGTCCATCAATGATGCCACCTGGCCAATCCATCTTGTTAGGGGCCTTCCTCTTTTTTCTGACCCTCCACCTTACCCAGCATGACATCCTTCTCCAGTGACTGTTCCCTCCGGACGATATGTCCAAAGTATGAGAGACGAAGCTTCGCCATTCCAGCCTCCAAGGAGCATTCTGGCTGCACTTCTTCCAAAACAGATCTGTTGGTTCTTTTGGCAGTCCATGGCACTTTCAGTATTCTCCTCCAACACCACAACTCAAAGGCATCAATTCTTCTACGATCTTCCTTATTCACTGTCCAGCTTTTGCATCCATATGAGGTTATTGAAAATACCATGGCTTGGGTCAGGCGCACCTTAGTCCTCAAGCTGACATCTCTGCTCTTCAATATTTTAAAAAGTTCCTGTGCAGCAGATTTGCCCAATGCAATACGTCGTCTGATCTCTTGACTGCTGCTTCTGTGAGGGTAGATAGCTGATCCAAGAATGAAGTCCTTGACAACTTCAATCTTTTCTCCATTGATAAGAATGTTGTTTATTGGTCCAGTGGTGAGGATTTTTGTTTTCTTGACATTGCGATGCAATCCATATCGAAGGCTGTGCTCATTGATCATCATAAGTAAATGTTTCAAGTACTCCTCACTTTCAGCAAGCAAGGTTGTATCATCGACATATTGCAGGTTGTTAATGAGTCTTCCTCCAATCTTGACTCCATGTTTTTCTTCATAGAACCCAGCTTCTCGTATTATTTGCTCAGCATACAGATTGAATAAGTATAGTGAAAGAACACAACCTTGTTGCACACCATTCCCAATTTTTAAACATTCCATGTTCCCATGCTCTGTTCGAACAACTGCTTCTTGGTCTAGGTACAGATTTCTCAGAAGTACAATTAAGTGTTCTGGAATACTCATACTTTGCAATGTTGTCCATAGCTTGTCATGATCCACACAATCGAAAGCCTTTGCGTAGTCAGTAAAGCATAGGTAAACATCCTTCTGGTATTCTCTGCTTTCAGCCAAGATCCATCGGACATCAGCAATGATATCTCTCATTCCACCGCCTCTTCTGAATCTAGCTTGAACCTCTGGAAGTTCTCTGTCAATGTATGATTGTAGTCATTTCTGTATTCCCTTTAGCAAAACTTTACTCGCTTGAGATACCATAGAGATGATCCAATGATTTCCGCATTCTGTTGGGTCACCTCTCTTTGGAATGGGCACAAATATCAATCTCTTCCAATACATAATTAGCATTAAACCAAAATGCATAATAATCCATCCTATGTATTAAACTTAATTTTTGTAATAAACTTCCTTTTTGTAATAAATTTCTCTAATTTTCATTTGTTGATTGTTTTACATAATGCTGCAGTGAATATTGTATAAGTCTTTAGTTTCAGTTGAAGCCATTTACTTAAATTTCTACAAGTGAATCACTTAGCTTTTTTTAAAAATTAAGTTTCTTGATATATATGGCCAAATTGCTTTCCAAAGTGATTATATCAATTTACCAACCCACCTGCAGAGTTCAAGAATGATTTTAGCTTTAACAAGGCTTTTACATCGATTAAAATTTATCCATTCTTCTTAATATTTCTTCGGACTAATTTTTTCTTCTTAGCCCTTAACAAACTGTGTAAATCTTTTCGTTTATTTGTGTAAGTGTATTTTATTTGAAATAAAAAAAAATTTCAATCAGTTACCAGTGAATCAATTCCCACTCGTAACAACCCCATGGGTTACAAAGAACTGCACTCCATAATTTTCACAGATCTTCAGATCTTTCTTCTGAGACACCTATGGATGGGTTTGAACTGCTAACATTTTGGTTAGTAGTCAAGTATTTAACTGCATGTGTCACTCCAGATGCCTATTAACTATGGCGGTGGTGGTGGTGTGCTGTGGAGTCTGTTCCTACTCACAGCGATCCTGTACAGGGTTTCCTTGGCTGTAAATCTTTATGGGAGCAGAAAGCTTCATATGTCTCCCGCGGTACAGCTGCTAGTTTTGAACTGTTGACCTTAAGGTTAACAGTTACAAATTGGCCTGCTAACCTTAAGGTCGGCAGTTCGAAACGAACAGCTGTTCCGCGGGAGAAAGATGAGGCTTTCTGCTCCTGTAAAGATTTATACCCTCGGAAACTCTGGAACCGACTCCACAGTACTTAACAACAACAACGCTGCCAGAGCTCCTCTCTATTAACTATAACCGTAGTAAAATAGAAAACAAATTTCTTTTTCACTATTAAGTGATCAGTCAGTAGAATAGGCCTGAACATTAAATACAGAACAAAACTATGTGCATTGAATGCAGTCAGACATTTGCTCAGTGAAAGATTAATTAATTTGGGGGATACCTAACCACCACTCATCTGACAGTTTGTGGTAGCTTGTGTGTTGCGGTGACTCTGGAAGCCATGCCACCCATATTTTAAATACCAACCAGGTTCCAGACTAAAACAGACAAAGAAGAAGAGACGCAGATCACTTCTGAATGGCTAGCCACTGAAAATCTTATGGAAAGCAGCAGAATACTGTCTGATAATAGTGCCAAAAGATGAGCACCTCAGGTTGGAAGGCAGTCAATATATGATGGGGAAGCGCTGCCTCCTCAAAGTAGGTTTAAACATAGTGATGTGAATGGAGCAAAGTTTTCAGGACCTTCATTTGCTGATGGGGCATAATTGAAAATGAGATGAATGAGTTGCAAATCTGTCTTAGAAGAAATACAGTCGGAATGCTCTTTAGAAGTGAGGGTGGAGAGACTTTGTCTCATGTACTTTGGGCATTTTTATCAGGAGGACCATTCCCTGGAAAAGGACATTATGCTTTGTAAAGTAGAAGGTCAACAAAAGATAGGAAATCCCTTGAGAAGGATTAATACAATGGCTGCTATGGGCTCAAACACAGAAGCGGTTGTGAAGATGGCCCAGGACCAGGCAGTTTACTTCTGTTATACATAGGGTTGCTATGAATCAGAACCAACTGGATGGCACCTAACCATAATTATGGTGTTATTTTTAATGTATTTGCTATAAGTCCCTCTACAGGAAGAATATTAAATATTTGTTTGTCTTATTAAGGAGTCCTTGGTGGTGCTGTGGTTCATTGCTCAGCTGCTAACCAAAAAGTCGCTGCACAAAATCACCAGCCACTCCATGGGAGAAAAATGTGGTAACAGGCTTCTGCAAAGATTTACACACTTTACGGAGCAGTTCTACTCTGTCCTTAGGTTCACTGGGAGTCAGAATTAACTTAAATGTGGTGTTTGATTTATTGGCTGGATATAATATTGTGCAAAACTTTTCCAGGTGATTGTTGTTGTTAAGTGACGTCAAGTCGGTTCCGACTTATACCGACCTTGTGTGTGATATCCAAGGAGCATCTGGTGGGTTTGAACTGCCGAACTTGTGGTTCGAAGTCCAGTGCTGGTCCTACAGTATCACACCAGAAGTCCATTCCAGGTGATTCTAATGTGCAAATCTGGTAAAGAAACTGGTTTTAATTGCTAAATGTTTTGCCTATGAAAACCTTAAACCATTTTATCAACGTAAAAGAAATCAAATTGAAACTTCAGTGGACATCCTACAAAGTTAAAAATTAAACTGAAAAGATAGGCTTTTACTGTGTTTAGTATTCACATGAAAGTACAAAGTTGTTTTTTTTTTTCATTTCGTAAAGCCCTATTTTGAAGCTTGTACTAATTTCCAAATAGGTACAGCATTGATTTTTCTTATGCTATGTTTGTTTCATATTTTGGTTCATAATATATCTATTACATTTATTCTTGCTGTATGTAGGTAAAGCTTGGGAATTTTTTTTTTTTTTCAAACATATATCCAGTCACTTTAATGAAAATGTTTGAAACCAGGTCTATTTGATGCCAAATCCCATAACCTCTCTACAATATAAACCTTTCTACACAATAAAATCACACATTCAACCAGCATGATAGACCTTAAGGGAAAAATACCATAAGAAGAGGGAACCTATATTTCCTTGGAGTCCTGGTGTGGCATTGTGGGCTAATGCGTCAGACTGCAAAGTCATTTGAACTGCAAGGTCAGTGGTTCAAGCTCACAAGCTGCTCTTGGAAACCCTACACAGGATCACTATGGATCGGAATAGATTCAATGACACTTAACAACAACTTATTTCTCCTTCAGCTTACCGTGGAGATAATAATAAGTGATATAAGATGCCTTGATTAGAAATAAGAAAGCACACACTATTGCTGAGTATGTCAGGGTGACTATGTAAGGTAAACAAGGAATAGCCTAGATAGGCATTGGTGGTGGTAGTGGTTGTTTGCCACACTGTCAGTTCTCACTAATAGCAACCCTGTATGTTATTTCCGAGGCTGTAAATCTTTATAGGAGCAGAAAGCCTCACCTTTCTCCCACAGAGCAGCTGATAGATTCGAACTCTTGACTTTGTGGTAAGCAAACCAACTCCTAACCTACCACTCTACCAGAACTCCACATAGGCAGTAGATACAAAGATACAAAAAAAAAAAACCTTTTTAAATAAAAGAGGTAGGAGTAGAGAGGATGCTAAGACAAAGAGATACAAATAACTGGAAAAAAACTGAGATCACCAATTACTCTCATTATATGCAAAGTGATAAATTACTTTTTCACATACAAGTCAGGAATTTCCAACTCAGTTATTAAAGAAATATTTATTTCTGTCTGTAGCATCATCAGATTTAATAGAGAGAACAAAACTACGCTGAATATTTAATACAAGCACTTATGCTATCATTGAAATGTCAGAGAAGTAGAAATCAGTGCTTAAAAGTGACTTCCAGAACAACGAAGAATTGACCATAGAGCTATGATGTCTGAGGCTGCCAACCATGGGAATGGGTGTTGTGGTTTTTAGGTGCCATCAAGTCAGTACCGACACATATCAACCTTGTACACAACAAAATGAAACACTGCCCGATCCTGCACTGAGCTCACTGTCCTTGTTAGGCTTGCACTTACTGCTGCTGCTACCAGAACAATCCATCTTGTTAAGGATCTTTATTTTATTTTATTTATTTTTTTTGCTGACCCTCCACTTTACCAAAAATGATGTCCAACTCCATGGACAACTGCCTCCTGATAATATATCCTAAGTATGAAAGACGAAGTCTGGTCATTCTGGTTTCTAAGGAGCATTCTGGCTGTACTTCTTCCGACACAGATTTGTTTGTTCTTTTGGCAGTCCTTGTTACTTTTGATATTCAACTCCAACACCATAGCTCAAATGCATCAAATCTTTTTTGGTCTTCCTTATTTATTCATTGTCCAACTTTCACATGCATATGAGGCTATTGAAAATATTATGCCTTGGGCCAGGCACACTCTAGCCTCAAACTAATATCTCTTCTATTGAACACTGTAAAAAAAAGTCTTGTGCAGCAGATTTACATAATGCAACACGTTGTTTGAGTTCTTGACTGCTGCTTTCATGAGTTTTGATAGTTTATCCAAGCAAACTGAAGTCTTTGATAACGTCAATCTTTTCTCCATTAATCTTGATGTTATTTCTTGGTCCCATGATGAGGCCTTTGGTATTCTTTACATTAAGAAGTAACCCATACTGAAGGCTGCAGTCTGTGGTCTTCATCAGTAAGCATTTTAAGGTGTCTTTGCTTTCAGCAAGCAAGGCTGTATCATCTGCATATTGCAGGTTAATGAGTCTTCCTCCAATCCTAGTGCCACGTTTTTCTTCATATAATCCAGTTTCTCGAATTATTTGCTCAGCATACAGATTGATTAAGTATGGCAAAAGAATACAACCCTGGCACACACCTTTCCTAATTTTAAACCTTTCAGTGTTCCCTTGTTCTGTTTGAACAGCTGTCTCTTGGTCTATGTACAGGTTCCTCATGAGCATATTAGTGTTCTGAAATACTCATTCTCCCTGATGTTGTCCATAGCTCAAGAAAAGATAGGCATTCTCCACACTATTGGATTTTTTGGACTACAAGGTAGACAGATCAGTTAGAGAGCTCTCACAGTAATCGACATTTGAGACCATGGTGGCTATAACTGTGGGAGCACCAGTGTCTGTGAAATGCCCCAGAAAAATTACATACTCTGAGCACTGAATGAAGGCCACTTAATGGACAATTTGGAAAACATTATATCCTTGGAGATAACTGTTTTAGTGAAGGGGTAGGGTCCAAAGTAAAAAAAAAAAAAAACCACATGTATGGAGCATTTTATTTACAATTTTCTGCAAGTTCACACCTGATAAAAAGTTTTAGTATGGATAATAAGCAGTTGTTTACCATGGTCTCACCTGGTATGTCCCAAGCCTTTTTTTTTTTTTTCTTTTTCATCTCTGCAAAGACACATTTCCATGGCGGCTTTGCCATATGTATCCAGCTTTGCCGTATGTATCCAGCTAGTTCGAAACTATCAGTTGTTCTGCGGAAGAAAGATGAGGCTTTCTGCTCCTGTAAAGATTCACAGCCTCTGAAACCCTATGCAGAGTCGCTATGAGTCAGAACCGACTCCATGGTACACCACCACCACCACCATCCATCCACTGAGTCATTTATTAGTCCATTCATGTATCTGATCTCTTGTAAATCTTCACTGTGATAAATCACATTTACATGCTTGACCAAAAATGAAGTTGGAAACAAATACAAGTTGATAGATAGCCTTCTTTATATCCTATGTACCTCTATAATGTCTACCTTGACTAGCATAAAATAAAATGATTCTTTCATTATCTGAACTCTTTGTATGTGCTTTTCTATGTTAGTTTCTTTTCATATGTATATTTATCTCCTGAAAACTATTCAAACCTATAAGTATGAGGGTTGGACTGTATATTAAGTATTGTCTCCACAACAATGTTCTGCCTTAATTTGAAAAAAAAGATTCCCCATTTCCTACAAGGCAAAGTCAAAACTTCTGAGCATAAATACCATATAATTCCATTATGTTATAACTAGTTGTAACATAATTGGAGTTTTATGCATCAAAGCTTTGCACATGCACAGATGGAAAGCAAACTCCTAGAATTCCCTCAGTAATCATGATTTAGGTTAGCTGTTCAATACAAAAATATTACATATTAATTGAGTGCCTGACATTGTTTACATTGTTATTTTCTATCCAATTGTTTTAATTTATGAAGACCCCATGTGTTCAGAGTAGGACTGCTCCATAGGGCTGTGAAAGCTGTGAGCTCTTGAAAGCAAATCAGAAGGATTGTTTACTCAGGTGCTGTTGGGTGGGTTTGAACCACCAAACTTTCAGTGAATAATCTTGTGCGTAACTGTTTGCACCACCCAGGGACTCCATGACAGACATTAAATACTAAAAATCAAAGGAGCTACCTCTAAGGAATTTGCATCTTAATGATTGTATTCATTTTCTATTACTGCTGTAATAAACTAATACATACTGAGTGGCTTAAAGCAATACAAATTTACTATTTTACAGTTCTTGTGATCAGAAGTCTGACATGGGGCTCATTGGGCAAAATGAAGGGTTCAGTAGGTTGTATGCCCTCTGGAGGCTCTAGGGAAACATCTCTTTCCTTGTTTTTTGCACATTTAGAGGCTGCCCTGTATATATATATATATATTTTTTTTTCTTTTGTTCTACCTTCACCCATACCCTCTGAAACTAGGCTCCTTCTTGAAAGTTTGTGAGCCAGACACTTCGTGCCTTTGTAGCCCCTCCCTCCCCGCCCCATTTGGTGTAGCCAATGTCTAAGTTGCCCATCCCTGTCAACCCTATGTGCCGAGGGGGTGGGAATGATCCTCACTGTAAAGATTCGTTCCCTCTTTTGAACTACTACATCCATTAGTATAGGTCAAGTTCAACAAATTGTAGTGGATTACTCTTTTTTTTTTCCTCTTCTTTCTTCCTCTAGTTGAGTTCTGGTCATCGAGCCATTGAAGCCACGTCAAATGGGTTTTATCTGCAATGGATGTTCTTGTGCATCTCCCCTCACTTCATATCAGCTGGATGATTACTCTCCACTCTATTCCTCTGTGGCCATGTCCCTGCCCCTGGGTCCAGAAGTCCCCAGGTCTCACCATACTGCTGGCCAACCAAGTCTCAATCCAGGTGGATAGGAGTCTGTTGAATGTGGTTGGACTTAGCTCACAACTTCATTGCTGTTTTTCCCCCACTTGCCCTTGTGGGTAGACCAATGTGGTCACCAGCTTGCTTGTGTATTTCCCTTGAGTCTCAGTCTTGGAAGGAGGTTTGCCCTGAGGGAACCCAACCTCTTGCCCTGATGGCTCCCTGGAGAACAACTTCCTTGTTCTTATAGTAGTCAATCAAACTGCCGCCGTTATTGTTTTTTAATTTTTCCTGCTGGTCTTTCTTTCAAGAAGTATTTTCTGTTCTTCAAGCAGTTCCAGGTTGGTATGCTTGCCCTTTTAAGTGGATCTTTCCCACCTCAGAAACTTCTGGATTGGGATCTGGATTCCACCTATGGTCTGATGCAATTGCCCATATTCCTTTGTAGAGCCATGTAATCTTCAAAGTTATCAAAGGTTTATAAAGTCTAATATCTCATAACTCCAAATTCATTTTCATCATCATATCTTCTCTGACTCAATGTCTCTATCATCTACTTTTAAAGACCCATGTGACTATACTGAGGTCACCTGGATACTCCAGAATAATCACCCTGTTCTATGGTCAGCTGATTAGCAATCTAAATTCTATCTGTAATCCTAACTTCTATTTGCCATGTTGCCTAACCATATTCAAAGGTTTTGAGGATTAAGACATCTGCATTGTTGATGTTGTTGTTTTTAAATGCCATTATGTCAGTTCTGACTCATACTGACCCTGGATAAGCTTTCCATGCAGTGGCTTGTAGATTTGAACCACTGACCTTAAAATTTGAAATCCAGTGTTTATCCTACATATTGCTACACCAACCCCCATTGTTAGTAGGCCATCATTCTGCTACTGCACTGATAGAAAGTCAATAAGTAAGTAAAGTACTTTATGCTATAATAAAAGTCTATATGTTTCAGAAATTAGCAATGCACTAAAAGTGCAAAGGAGTAGATTTGAAGCATTGGAAGCCCAAATTACTGAGCTTTAAGATAACTCTCTGAATAATAGTATGCTAGAAGAACAATACGAAAAAGAAAAAAAAAAATCTCAAAAAAAAAACCTTTAGAGTTATGTGGAACACAGTGAGGAAAAGCAATTTTTGGGTGATAGTAATTCCAGAATAAGATTAGACAATAAAAATCACAGAGGAATTTGTGAAAGAGTTGTTGGAAGAAAACTGCCCTAACATCTTAAAAGACAAGAAGATAATCATAAAAGTAGCTGAATGTACACCAAACCAAAGAGATCCCAAAAGAAAATTATAAAAATATATCATAATCAAACTTCCCAAAACCAAAGATGAGGAAAGAATTCTGAAATCAGATCAGGGAAAATGAAAAGATACACACAAAGAAGTACCAAAAAGACTAAATTTTTATTTATTTCTCAGCAGAAGCTATGCAGGCAAGAAAGCAATGGAATGACATACACAAAACTCTGAAATAAGAATGTGGTCAACCAAGCAAATCTGTCCTTCAAATGCAACAACAAAATTAGGATAATTCCTAATTAAAGGAAATTGTAATGATTAGAACAACTTTAAAAAAATGATAAAGGATATTCTTTGGATTGAGAACCAACAACAGCAAACAACACCTAGACATTACCATTCATAACAACTCCATCCAAAAATCTCAATCCACGTATAGAACTATTTAAGGTAAAACAAAACTACAAGACTGATAATAGGAAACCAGAGACACCAATTTATAATGAAGTCAACCTACAAAGCAAAAACAGGGAACAGTGTAGGTACAGAAATTCCAAATGACAAGGAAATCAAGTAGATTCCAAGATAAAACACACTGTTTTAAACAGGTAAAAAAATAATAAATTATAGGGTGACTGCAAAGAAAATTAATACACCTATGCATTAAAATCAGAAAATTAAAATATTTAACAACCATTAACACTACAGAAATAACAATGAAAAGAAAACCCACAAACAAAATTCACTCGCCACAGAAGGTTATGTGGAACAAAGAAACCAGCAGCACCACTAAAAAACACACAGCAAAATGACAGTAATCAATTCATGCTTATCAGTAATTACACTGGATCTAAATGGATTAAATGCATCAGTCAAGAGACAGAATAAGTAGCATGGATAAGAAACCAGGTTCCTTGTGTATGCTGTGTACGAGAGACACATAAAAACTAGAGACAGCCTGAATACATAGCAACAGAAGGACGAATGGTTAAACGAAATTTTGTACATACACACATGGAATACTATGTAACATTGAGAATACAGATGAATTCTGAAAACACCTAACAACATGAGTGAAATTAATCAATCATGAAAGTACAAATACTATATTAGACCAATGTTGTAAAAAGTTAAGAAATGGCTGAACATCAACTACTTCTTTTTGGTACAGTGACTCTGTGTATTCCTTTCAGTTTCCATTCATGATTTCTGTATTATTCAATATTTTGTCCATAGAATATTTCAATATTGCAAGTTGAGACTTGATTTTTTTTCTTCTTCTCTTCAGTTATTTCAGCTTGAGAAATTCTGAGTGTGTTCTTCCCTTTTGGTTTTCTAACTCCAAGTCATTACACATTTCCTTACAATATTTGATTTGTCTTCTTTTGTTGTCCTTTGAAATTTTCTATTCGGCTCTTTTACCTCCTCATTTCTTCCATGTGCTTTAGCATCTCTACACTGGCGATCAAGTTTCAGAGTCTCTTCAGACATCCATATTAGTCTTTTACTTCCTTCTTGTCTTCTTAATGATCTTTTGTTTTCTTCCTGTATAATGTTCTTGGTGTTTTCTTCCTGTATGATTCCATAACTCTTCTGGTCTTTGGTTATTAGTGACTGAGTTATCAAATCTGTGCTTGAGATGATCTTTAAATTCAGATGGGCTATGTTCAAGTTCATATTTTGATTCTTGTGGACTTATTTTAATTTTCTTCAGCTTCAGCCTGAACTTGCATATGAACAATTGATGATCTTTCTGTTCTACAGTCTGCCCCTGATATTGTTTATTTATTTATTGATTGATTGATTTTTAAAGTTTTTATTGTGAATTGAGTGATAGTTTACATAGAAAAACATCAGTTTTACACTCATCCTATTGTATTTCATTTCATTGCAATGATTACAATCCCTTCCATGCATCATGCTTGAAGAGTATTTGCTTCTATTCCCTCTGGGTTTTTTTGTTTGCTTGTTTTGTTTTGGTTTTTTATTTTGGTTTTTTTTTTTTGATGTACACAGAGACAAGACACTCAGGAATATATAATCATTTAAACAACCAAAGGGCACTTCTGTAAAGCTTCCTGCTGGCCACCAACACACAGTCTTTCTCTTTCCATGAGTCTAGAGTCCTCTGCTACTCTATCTTTACATCTCTGCCTCCATCTCTGGTGCCACTGCTTTTCTGGATAGGGTCCCAAATTCTGCTCTTGCTCTTCTCCCTTGATGGTCCTAGGGTCCTCTGTTCCTGGAATGTAAGATTAACTCCTCCCCCCTTTTTGTTGCATAACTTCTCTTTGCAGCTGTGATAATTGTAATTAGTCATGATAACAGTTATTAATTATTGAATCATGAGAATTGTATCCCCAGACTTGCCTAGACAAGATGAAAAGTATTCAGAATGAAGTCTACCATCCCCTGCACACTCTAAAACTAAACTCCCTCTTGAAACGTGTAAGCCAATCACTTTGTGCCTTTAATGCCTGCCCCCCACCATTTTAGGTAGCCAATGTCAAAGTTGCCCTTCCCTGTCAACCCTGTGTACTACATCCATAAGTATAGGTCAAGTTCACCAAATTGTAGCAATTTACACTTGTTTCCTTTAGCAACTTTTTTTTTTTTATCTTCCTCTAGTCAAGTTCTAATGATAAAGTCATCGGATGTAGGTCAAGTGGTACAATCTGTAAGTTTGGGTGTTCTTGTGCATCTCCCCTCACTTCATATTAGCAGGAAGCTTCACCCTCAGCTCTAGCCCTCCATCGTTATGTCCTTGACCATGGGCTCAGGAGTCCCCAGGTCTCACCATACTTGGGACCTTGGGACTAGCCAGCACTTCCTCTCCTCTCTCTCCCCGCCAGGTCAACGGGAGTCTATGGAATGTGGTCAAGCTCAGCCCATATCTTCATTGCTGCCTTTCCCCCCTTCCATTCACCAGTAGCCCAATGTGGTTGCCAACAAGCTTACATGCCTTCTCGTGTGATACCTTTGAGTTTCAGTCTTGGAGAGGGGTTTGTCCTGAATGGACTTGATTGCTTCTCTGGATGACTCCCCAGGGAACAACTTGCTTGGTCTTGTAGTAGCCAATCAGACTGCCATTTTTGTTTTTTATTTTCCCTGCTGGTTTTCTTTCAAGAAAGATCTTCTGTTCCTCTAGCTGCTCCAGGTTGGTCTGCTTGTCCTTTAAGTGGGAATGTCCCACCTCAGAAGGTTCAGGATGGGGTAAGGATTCCATCTAATGTCCTATACAGTACAAAGACTCTGCAAGAACCTTTTTCAAGGGGAAGTTCTAGAACCTCTTTTAGATATTCTAGTCAGTTATAGGAGTCCTGGTGTGGTGCTGTAGATTAATGCGCTGGACTGCAAAGTCAGTTTGAACCACAAGGTCAGTGGTTCAGGTTCACCAACTGCTCCTCAGAAACCCTGTACAAGGTCACTATGGGATGGAATCAACTCAATGGCACTTAACAACAACAACAACAATCAGTTATAGGCTAAAGATGGGCTTACAAATTTTCTAAAATCATGTTTCCTGGTATTCTATACCACTCATGTGTCTATTTTACAATAGTAGGCAAGGGAAACCAATATTCATAAGACAGTCAAGCATCTTAACATTATTTTCCCTCTTTTACCCATTCAGACGATGCCTCGATCCCTGTATCACAGAGCCCTGTTGTTGAGCATATATCACTATTTACCTCTGTCCCAGTTAGCCCAATCAAACCTACCTAAGTGTTCTCCTATCTATCTTGTTCTTCCATTCCCCTCCCCTTTCTTGTGTATTGCTCTCCCCAACACTCAGAACTATGATGTGTCTATTCCCTACTCTGTCCTCTACCATCCTCTCCCTCCCGCCCCTGGTAACTAACAAAGAATTTTTTTTTCCCCCCTTTTAGTATGTGTATCTTTTCTTAAGCTGTTACAATAATGGTCTTATGCAACATTTGTTCTTTTGTGACTGACTAATTTAACTCAGCGTGGAGTCCTGGTATGGCACTGTGGGTTAATGCGCCAGACTGCAAAGCCATTTGAACTGCAAGGTCAGTGGTTCAAGCTCACCAACTGCTCCTTGGAAACCCTATACAGGGCTGCTATGGGTTGGCACTGACTCGACGACACTTAACAACAATAACAAATTTCCTCAAAAAACAACAAAAGTTCATCCATGTTATGCAGTGGCTTGCAGCAGCCTTGTTACTATTTAAGATAGCATAGTATTCCATTGTGTGTATGTAGCAAAGTTTGTTTATCAATTCTCCCATTGATGGGCACTTAGGCTGTTTCCATCTTTTTGCTGTTGTGAATAGTGCTGCAGTGAACATTGGTGTTTATCTATTCACGTTCTGGCTTCTATTTCTTACGGATATATACCAAGTAGAAGAATAGCTGGATCATAAGTTATTTCTATTTTCAACTTTGTGAGAAAACGCCATACTATTTTTCAGAGTGGTTGAACCATTTTTGCATTCCCTCCAGCAATGTAAGAGGGTCCCAGTCTCTCCACATCCTCACCAGCATTTACTGTCCTCTGCTTTTCTGAATTTCACTGTTATTGCTGGTGTGAATAAAAATGAGTCACATTGGTGTGAAACAATGTGATATCTCATTGTTTTGATTTGCATCTCTCCAATGGCTAATGATTTTGAACATTGCTTCATATATTTGTCAGCTGCCTGAATCTCTTTCTTGGTGAAGTGTCTATTCATGTCCTGTGCTCATTTTTTAAATTGGGTTATTTGTCTTTTTCTTATAAAGGTATTGTAGTTTCCTATAGATTTTAGAAATGAGTCCCTTGTCTGATATGCCTGACCTTATGTTGAATGATGACATGGAGCTTTTCCACAGTCTCTTTCCACAGCTGTCATGAATTTTACTTCTGTGTATTTCATGCACTGAGGTCCATGTGTATAGTCATCTTTTATGATGTTTAAAAAAGGTTTTTGCAATGAAGAAGTCATTGGTCTAGCAAAATCCTATCATACTATCTCCAGCATTGTATCTATTACCAAGGCCATATTTTCCAGTAACTGATCTTCCTCTTCCTCTTTGTTTCCTACCTTTGCATTCCAATCACCAATAATTATCAATATATCTTTATTATATGTTTGATCAATTTCTGACTGAAGATATAGGTAGAATTCTTCTATCTCATCATTCCTGGCTTTAATGGTTAATATGTAAATTTGAATAATAGTGGTATTAACTGGAGGAGAATTTCAAGAAGGAATTGACCAGTAATGTCAAATATCAGAGAAAGGCTAATTAAGAAGATCCTGTTTAAAATCCATTGGATTTGATGATTAGGACCTTTGTTAGCATCATTGAAGAGCAAGAACAGAAACCCAACTGCAATTACTTAAAATATGCATTGGTGGTAAACAAGATTAAGACTATGCTTTCAAAATTAGGAAAAGGAAGAGGTAACAACAATTGGTTTGTTTTGTCTATCAGATAAAGACATAAATAATTCAAATATTAACTACTCCATGAAATCCCTTATAATTCCCAAAAGAATTGAATACTTCTCTTTCAGAATCCATATCACTCTAAGGCAGGAAATACTATTGTAAACTTCTCAATAACATGGGGAATATCTTAGTCCTCATTGTACCCACATGCCTAGCATATAAAAGGTCAATAAACATTTTTTAAGTGGATGAATGAAAATTTGTTGGGCAATTGACTGAAGTTTGAACAGTAAAATGTTCACATATGTTGGCTTAAAAACAAACTTCAGTGGTGTCATTTGGTCACAGGACACCAAGAAATATGACACTTAGGTGGTATTCAATATATTTCTTTATAACCAACAAACAATAACAGGCAGAACATTTCCTGCCTTAGGGATTTAATTTTCATTACAACGCTTACTTTATTGCTCACACTGCCCTTTCTAATAAGTAACCTGAAGTGAAAGAGTCATGAAGTGATGATTCTTCGGAGAGTTTCACTCTACTGTACAATTCTTGTTGCTCTATTCCTACAAGTCTTAGAGGATGAGGATGAGTGCATTCCTTCCCTGAAGCCTGATGAGAAAAGGGACTTAACTGGCATCTCTTGAGGAGTGTGGCACCTGTTCCTTGGAGTATGTTGCTGTTTTGGGCTGCCAGTGAGTCCGTTCTGACTAATAGTAACCACATATAACCAGAGTAGAACCGTCCCAGAGGGTTTTCTTGACTGTAATCCTCACGTAAGTAAATGACTAGATCTTTCTCCTGCAGAGAAGTTAGATGGTTCAAATTGCCAAACTTTTTATTAGCTTAGCTATTTTGTCACCAAGACTCCTTTCCCTGGTGTAAAGGATATCTAATTTTCACCTTCTAGTTTGTTTTTGAGTTGTCCTCAAGTTGATTCTGACTCACGGAAACCCCATATGTGTCAGAGTAGAACTGTATTTCATAGAGTTTTCAATGGTAGTAACTTTTTGGAAACAGATCTCCAGGTCTACCTTTAAAAGTACCCCCAAGTGAACTCAAACCACCAATCTGTAATTAATAGCCTAGCATCTAACAGAGATACCGATTTTCACGTGTTGTTGTTAAGTGCGCGTAGAGTTGGTTCCAACCCTTTATAAGATATATGAGGAGTGCTGATAGATTTGAACCACCAACCTGGCAGTTAGCAGTCCACAACTTATCCTGCAGTGTCTGCCTAGAGACAGAGAAGAGAAGTAGCTGCCTAGAAATCAGGTGCACTTCTACCACTAATGAGATATGAGTGTGTTTTCTGTATATGAGTTATGGATACCATAATAAGGAGCTAGAGTCACGCTAAAAAGGAGTCCTGGAGAAGGGGTCTCAACAAAAAGAGTCAGTGTGGTGCCATCCATCAGAGAGGCCTAGACACTGAGGGAGAGGTTGGTAGGGTGATGAGGGAGCTCTCTTGCTAAGGAAGCAGCAGGAGTCATCTGTTTAATAGCCCTGATGTGAGATTGTCTGAAATAAGACAAAAGGAGTGAATTTCTAAGCAGACAATGGTTTCAAGAGACATTTTAAAAAAGTAAAATAACAGAATTTGGTGACCTATCAACTGTGTTGTTATTCTTTAGTGCTTCAGAGTCAATTCTGATTCATAGAGACCCTGTTCAGGGTTTCCAAGGAGAAGCTGGTGAGTTTGGACTGCCAACTTTGAGATTCACAGTGCAGTGCTACAGTACCACACCAGAAAAATATTATTCCATCCAGACTGACAAGCCATCAGCAAGAGAGGACATTTTAGAAAGTATGCTCATTTTTAAATATATTTTTATCCCTGATGTAGATTCAGTCTGGAGCTGGTATTTACTCTAACGTAGTTTGGTTAATTTCAGTCAGGATATCACTCCAATGTATTACCTGTTTAAAACAGGGCCAGATATTTCAATCTGCTGGGTTTCCTTCACCCTTGATTAAGTCACACTTAGGGTGAAGGTAGCTTCAGAGACATTATTTCCCCTAGACTGCTCAGGGCCTCTTAGATTACTAAAGTCATGGGGAGTTAATGGTCTTTAAAGACAAACCAAATTTGATCTCAACTTAGGCCACGAAGAAATTTAGGTCATAAAGACACAAAAGTTCCTGGGTAATAATTAGGTTTTACTTTGTTTGCTTTCCTGTTTATACTTTCTGTTTTAATTTTTAAATGAAGAAAATACCAAACAAATAACAAATAATGAGTAAGAGTGATTCATCAATGAACATACACTTTTAATAAAACTTAATAATGTCTCATATTGCCTACAGGCCATATTTTAATTAAAAATACTGAACTAACGTCACCAGTGCACCCCCTTCCTAATCAAACCATCTCCCTCACCACCTAAATGTGGTATCTTTCATTCCCAGGTGTGCTTTTATACTTTTTACTATGTATGCACATGTATCCATAATATAACACATTAAAAAAAAAAAAAAAAAAAGATGGTTATTTAAGGTGCTTCCAATTAAAGACCATAAAGCAATGACCAGTCTTGATTCTATTCTCTTGTGCGCATGTGCTGGAGTTTCTCCAGGGTGCTTATCTGAATTTCTGCATATTCAGCTTTACTGGAATGAGCTTGTTGGTGACTCTGGAAATAGGGCCTTTGCAGGGATTCAAGTGCACACAGTTGTTTTGGGTGAGATGATGCCAGGAAACCCTGAAAGGATAGTTAAAAGATGAGACAGAGTAGTGTAGGCAGGTACATCATCAACCAAGCTACTAGATAACCCAACTGAGGAACTTTTGAGTCGATGTGGCACACAAAGGAACCCTTTTGATCCAATGGTTAAGTGCTTGGCTGCTATAAAAGGTCATTGGTTCAAACCCATCAGCTGCTCTTCAGGAGAAAGATGTGGCAGTCTGTCTCCATAAAGCTTTAGAGCCTTAGGAACCCTATGGGACAGTTCTATTCTGTTCTGTAGGGTTGCTATAAGTAGAACGTCAGAGCTATTCCACCAAGGGAAAGGAGACTGCAATGTTTATTTACTAATTTACATCAGTCACTGATTGAAGACTGCTCTTGGGAACTTCAAATCTTGACACTTCCAGAGATGGAAGAAGCACACTTCCGCAGCCAAAAAACATCCCAAAGGTAAAGAAAGAGCATGCAGGTGTGTCAGGCAGGTGTGTACTAGAATATAATAGGAGAGGCAGAGACGGTATTTGCTTCAGGGTTACATTGCTCTCTCTAAAGTGATCATCAGTTTGCACTCTCACAATTGGTGTATAATTATGTATAGTAAGGAAGCTATGTAATACAAATTGAGTTAAATTGATCTCTTCTACTTTTATTTGTCTTAAATTTTGTTATTGAAATATGTATTATAATAATTATACCAGCTTTCTTTTCCTTACTATTTTCTTAGTATATCTTATTGTACTTCTTTACTTAAACCTTTCTGTGTAATTTTGTTTTAGGTGTGTCTCATATGGCACTGTGGGCTAATTCATCAAGCTACAGAGTCATTTGAACTGCAAGGTTGGTGGTTCAAGCTCACCAGCTATTCTTTGGAAACCCTATACAAAGTTGCTATGGGTCAGAATCAACTTGACGGCACATAACAACAACAACATTTAGACAACATATTTTTCTTACCCAAACTGATAAAGCAGGACTTTAATAAACCAATTGTCATTGGGTCAATTTCAATTTATAATGACCCCATATGAGGGAGTTGAACTACTCCACAGGGTTTCCAAGGTTGTAATCTTTATAGGACGTCCTGATGTGACACTGTGGGCTAAATTACTGGATCACAAGGTCAATTTGAACCCAAATGTTAGCAGTTCAAACTCACCAGTTGCTCCTTGGAAATCCTATATAGGGTCACTATGAGTTGGGACTGACTTGATGGCACTCAACAACAACAACAATCTTTTTGGAATCAGTCTGCCAAATCTTTTTCACGTGGAGCAGCTGGTGGGTTCAAACCATCAACCTGACTTTAGTCCTTTTACATTTAATATTACTACTTGTACAATTTAAGGAGCTCTGGTAGTGTAGTGGTTACGAATCGGGCTGCTAACCTCAAGGTCAGCAGTTAGAAACTACCAGCGGTTCCGCGGGAGAAAGATGAGGCTTTCTGCTCCCGTAAAGATTTACAGCCTCGGAAACCCTGTACAGGGTTGCTATGAGTAGGAACCAACTCCATGGTACTTAACAACAACAACAACAACAACTTGTACAATTTACATTCATTTGTATCACCTTTATTTGCTATTTTTACTATACATTGTCTTTGCTTTCTTATTTTTTACTTTTTTTATGTTTATTACTTTTCATTTTCTGTGAGATTCACCTGACATTGCAATGATTATAATCCCCTCAATGCACCATCGGTTAACAGTATTTGCCCCTATTCCAACTTTATATATATATATATATATATATATATATTGTTGTTGTTGTTGTTATGTATATATATATACAAAAACATGCAGGCATATATAATTGTTTAAGCAACCAAAGGGCACATTCTGCCAGCCAGCCCTCCTGCCTGCCAGAAAACAGCCTTTCTCTTTCCAGAAGGCTTGAGTCCTCAGCAGCTCTATCTTTCCATGCCATCATCTCTGTCTCTGTCTCTGGTGATGCTGCTTTTCTGGTTAGGATCCCACAGTCTTCTCATGCTCTTCTCCCTTGATGGTCCTAGGGTCCTCTGTTCCAGGAATGTAAGATTCATTACTCCCCTCTTTTTGTTACAAAACTTTTACCTTTACAGTTGTGACAATCACAATTAGTCATGATAACAATTACTCACTATTGAATAAAAAGAATCCTATCCCCATCTCCTTTCACCATACCCATCTAGACAAGATGAAAACTATACTGTGGGAAGTCTATCTTCCCCCACATCCTCTGAAACTAAACTCCCTCTTGAAAACTTGTAAACCAGACAATTTGTGCCTTTATAGCCCCTGTCCCCATTTAGGTAGCCAATGTCTAAGTTGCCTGTTGCTATCAACCCTGTATACTGAAGGGATAGGCTTGACCCTTGATGAGAAGACTTCCCTCTTAGTTGGTATTTTGAGCTACTACATACATAAGCATAGGTCACATTCATCAAGTTGTAGCAATTTACACTTGCTTCCATTATCAAACTTCTTTATCTTCCTCTATTCAAGTTCTGATCATCAAGCCAATGAAACTAGGTCAAATGAGTACTATTTGCAAGTTCGTGCATTCTTGCCCACCTCACCCCACTTCATATCAACTGGGCACTTCACTCTCAGCTCTAAACCATTGTGTCTAGATCAGTGTCCATGGGCTCAGGAGTTCCCAAGTCTCCCCAAACTTCAGACCAATCAGCCCTTCCTCTGAGTCCATGTCTTCACTGCTTTTCCCTATCTTTTTAAAATATTTTAAGATTGGAGATTTTTTATTCTAGTATGCAAATACTTTGATAACACGTGTTGCAAATGTTTTTTTCACAGTCTTTGATATGCTTTTCTTTCTCATAATTTCTTTGAACAAACAGAAAAGCATAATTCTAATGAAGTTGAAATTATCAATCTTTTCTTTAGTGGTTAGTTCTTTTTGTATCTTGAGTTTTACAAGTCATAAAAATGTCCTTTTATGATTTACCTTCTTTTATGAATGGCAGACATAATATGTGGATATAAAAATCTAAGTTGGTAGTTATTCTTTATGTTTTGGAGATATTTCTCCACTGTCATTGTTTAAGAGAATTCCACCAACCATATAAGTACACTTTACTGTAGGTAAGCTGTTTGATCTCCCTGGTAACTTTTATGGTTTTCTCTTAAATCTTCGTGTGTTGCAATTTCATCATTAAAAGCTGTCATCAAGCAAACATGACTGCTGGTTGAAATTAAAATAAAGCATTTTTATTAAGAGGCAAGGCAAGCAGAAAATTGAGAATCACAAGGTCCAGAGGATTCTGAACCAACTGATGTAAGGAGGAGACAGTTCAAGGAATTTTTATAAGGAAATACAAGGAACTTCACTAAAAATTCAGTGATTGGTTGACATTTAGGTTATAGTTACAAAAGTGAGTGAGTGTAGATTTCACTTTTTGCTGAAGATTACATACATTTCTTTTTTTAAAAAAAATAAAATTTAGTTACAAATAAATCATTGAATTGAGTACATCTGACCTGGAAACATTCACGAGACACTTTGTGTGTGACTATAGTGAGGACATATGTAATTCTAAAGTCTATCTTGAGTACACATCTGTTCTCCATGTTACTGAGCAGGGTGTATTCTTTGGGAAGCAAAACACTTAAGCAAGCAAAATCACATTCTTCTCTTAAAATATTATGATTAATGTTCTCAGACTACAGTGAGAGTAACAGAAATGACAGCTGCATTCTCAATGCAAAGTTGATTTTGATTCAAAATTAAGTTTTGATCTCAGACCTTAATGTAGTCCCCATCACAAGTCAGGAGCCATAAGTTAATTTGAGGTGCTCTTACTCAACTCTCCCTTTTATTTATGAATTTCATAGAGAGAGATTCCTTGATTGTATCCTAAATCTTCTGCCATGCTGAACTAGGATTCTCATATTTGGGGTAAGCTGGTTTTCAGATTTTCTGATCTTCCACAAAGGAGTAACTCATCTTCAGAGAGGTCTTTACCATTGGACGGCACTCTGTCTCTACAAACATTCAAAACTGAAAAACCTATTTCCATTGAGTCGATTCTAACTCATAATAACCCCATAGTCAGAGTAGAACTGCCCCATAGAGTTTCAAAAGCTGTAAATGAATGTTTATGGAAGCTGACTACCACATAATTCACACATGGAATAACTGATGACCTTTTGGTTAGCAGCTGACCATTTTAACAAATGTACCACCAGGGCTTCTTCTAAGACCCCCAGACATTGTAATTGTATAACTAGTCACCATCAGCTGTTAAATAGTGGGCTGGATGAATAAGGAGCTGGACCAAATAAGAGACCTTATTTCACATTAGGAGGCTTACCTATGATGAAAGCTTAAAATCATATGAAAATTTTATTTTTTCTAAGTACATTATTTTATTTAAAAGGAATGAAGTTAGTAGCTTATTTGAATGTAGTAGACATACACTTCACAAAATATTTGAGAATACAAATAATTGTAGCATTAATGAGTATGATTAATGAAGCATATAAAATGAAATGAAGCCAAGATCCTATGCCTTTGGGTAACCAACTAAAGATGTCTAAAAAGGAAGAGTTAGGCATAGGAGGGATAGGATGAAATTATGTTGCTTTTGGGCAGATTTGTTTAATGTTTTATCCTACTTCCCCTTAAGTATTTATCCAAGGACATAAAAACGTGTTTCCATTGGCACAGATTCCTCCTTGTTGAGCTAGAAGGAAATTAAGAATCATTCTGTTATCTAGCACAACTTTAGCAAGGGAGTCAAAAGATTTTTGTTGTACCTCTATTCCCAGATTATGCTATTGGGTCCATGTTGTTGTTATTGTTAGGTACTATTGAGTAATTTCCACATTATAGCACAATAGAAGAAAACGCTGCCCGCTCCTGTACCATTCCCACAATTGTTATTTTTTGACATATAGTTGCTGATGATGAGCCAATCCATCTCTTTAGGGGTCTTCCTCTTTTTCCCTGACCCTCCACTTTTCTAAATAGGATGTCTTTCTCCAGGGACTGGTTCTTCCTAAGAAAAAATGTCCAAAGTACAAGAGATGAAGTCTCATCATCCTGGCTTCTAAGGAACATTTTGGTTATACTTCATCTAAAACTGATTTCTTTATTCTTCATGGTACTTTCAATATTATTCTCCAAAACAGTAATTCAAATGCATTGATTATTTCATCCAGCTTTCACAATGATATTGTTTTTTTGTTGTTATTAAGTGCCATGGAGTCATTTCTGACTCATAGCGACCCTATATAGGGTTACCAAGGAGTGTCTGGTGAGTTTGAACTGCCAAACTGATCTAGTAGCAGTTCAGTGTTTATCCAATGGCTTGGGTCACACTCACATTAGTAATCAAAGGAACATCTTTGCTCTTGAATACTTTAAAGAGGCCTTTTGCAGCAGATTTGCCTAAAGTACTACATCAATTGATTTCTTGACTGCTGCTTCCATGATCATGGACTGTGTATCCAAGCAAAATGAAATCTTTGACAACTTCAATTCTTTCTCCATTTATCATGGTATTATTTATTGGTCCAATTGTGAGGAGTTTTGTTTTTTTTACATTGAGATGCAATGCATATTGATGGCTGTAGTCTTTGATCTTCATCAATAAATTTTTCAAGTTCTCTTCTCTTCCAGCAGGCAAGGTTGTATCATCTGCAGATCACAGGTTATGAATGAGTCTTCCTTCAATCCTGGTACCACTTTCTTCCTCACATAATCCAGTTTCTCAGATTATTTGTTCAGTATATAGATTGAATAAGTATGGTGAAAAGATACAACCCTGGAACAAACCTTTCCTTATTTTAAAACATTCAGTATTCTATTGCTCTTTTTGAACAATTGCCTTTTGATCTATGTGCAGGTTCCTCATGAGCACGGTTTAGTGTCCTAGAAATCACATTCTTTGACATCTTAGCTATAGTCTGTTATGGTCTACACAGTCAAATGGCTTCGTATAGTCAATAAAGTACAAGTAAACATTTTTCTGGTATTTTCTGCTTTTAGCCAAGATCCATCTGACCTCAGCAATGATATTCCTGGTTCCACATCCTCTTCTGAATCCAGCTTGAATTTCTGGCCACTCCCTGTCAATGTATAGTTGCAACTGATTTTGAATTCTCTTCCTCAATATTTTACATGAGTGTGGTAATAATGATTTTTTTCGATGATTTCCATATTCTTTTGTGTCCTGTCTGTTTGGAATGAGCACAAATACGGACTTCTTCAATTCAGTAGGCTAAGTAGATGTCTTTCAAATTTCTTGCCATAGAAATATAAGTACTGCCAGCACTGTATCAGTTAGTTGAAATATTTCAGTTAACAGTCTGTCAATTCTTGGAGCCTTGACTTTCACAAGTGCCTTCATACATATTGGACTCCTTCTTTTAATACCCTTAGTTCTTGATCATTTGCTTACTGAAGCTTGAGAGTTTTCTTCAATTCTTCCATCTTTAGAAATGCTGAGCATATTCTTCCCATTCAGTTTTTAACTCCAGGTTTTTGCACAGTTCATTATAATACTTTACTTTGTCTTATTGAGCTGCCCTTTGAAATTTCTTATTCAGTTCTTTTACTTCATCATCTCTTCCAGGCACTTTGGCTTCTCTCCATTCAAGAGCAAGTTTCAGAGTCATTTCTGACATCCATTTTGGTCTTTTCTTTCTTTCCTGTCTTTTTAGTGACCTTTTGCTTTCTCCATGTGTGATGTTCTTGATGTCATCCCACAACTCCTGTGGTTAGGCATAGAGAATGACTCATTACTAACCTGTGATATGCCAGTGACACAAACTAGCATGCTGAAAGTGAAGAAGACTTAAAACACCTACTGATAAATATCAAAGGCAACAACCTTTAGTAAGAATAATATCTCAGCATACAGAAAACAAAAATCCTCGCAACCAGAACAATAGTCCGCATCATGATAAACAGAGAAAATGTTTAAATTTTTTAAGAATTTAAATTTACTTGGACTCAAAATCAATACCCATGGAAGTAGTCAAGAATTCAAGTGTCATTGCATTGGACAAATCTGCTGCAAAAGACCTCTTTGAAGTGTTAAAAAGTAAATATATCACTTTGAGAACTAAGATGTGCCTAACCCAAATCATCGTATTTTTAATTACCTCCCACGAATGCAAAAGGTGACAATGAATAAGGAATACGAAAGAAGAACTTACGTCTTTAAATTATGGTCTTGGTGAAGAATGTTAACTATTCCATAGATTGCCAGAAGAATCAACAAATCTATGTAGAAAGAAGTAAGCAGCCAGAAAGTTCCTTACAAGCAAGGATGACAAGACTATGTCTCATGTTCTTTGGATATGTCATCAGAAGGGACCAGTTAGTTCCTGGAGACAGACATCATGTTTGCTAGAGAGTCAGCAAAAAAAGAGGAAGACCCTTACCAAGATGGATTGATACATGATTGCAACAGTGAACTCAAAGGTAACAAAGATTGTGTGGGTGATGCAGGACCAGACAGTGTTTTGTTCTGCTGTTTATAAGGTCACTATCCATTTAGAATCAATTCAACAGCACCTATCAATAGTAACAAGACTTTGGGAACCAAATGGAATGAATCTTAAATTTAATGGGACCCAGGGAAGAATCTTAGTCCAAGGAAAATTAAAAAAGATTTACATAACTTGACTAAATTGATTTTTACAATTCCATTGGTTTTCTCTACTAAGCCAGAAGGTTGATGAGGATAGGGAACATGTAGCCAATGATGTGTAGAAAATATGAGGCAGAGTTCCTTAAAAATCTGGCCAATAAAATGAGTTTCTCAGTCACTACACAAGGAGTTTAGAAGACAAAATTGGTAATGGCTTTGTCACAAGGGAAAATTTCTACCCAATGTGAGTAGTGAGAAATCATAACAAGAACGTATTTATAGCCATTTGAAGGTGATTATGGAGCTCTGGTAGCGTAGTGGTTACGAATCGGGCTGCGAACCTTAATGTCAGCGGTTCGAAACTACCAGCTGCTCCGCGGGAGAAAGATGAGGCTTTCTACTCCTGTAAAGATTTACACCCTCGGAAACCCTGTACAGGGTCGCTATGGGTCGGAACCAACTCGACGGCCCTTAACAACAACATTGTATAAAAATCTATTTGCCATTGTAGAATAGGGCCAAGAGATCAAGAGCATTTTTCAGGTGGGGTCTTAGCAGGTTTGTCTGGATTAGCAGGTAGAGCAATGAGAATTTGTGTATTCTGCTTCCTCAATGAATTTCCCCCACTAATATTAAAAACCTCAATCACCTTTTCTTATTTAGTGTAAGAAATTTCATGTAAAGTTTGCATTAAGGGAACACACAAATTGTCTTAGCTATCGAGTTGTGCTGTAACAAACAGAAATGTATTATTCCATAGATTAGAAGGTTAGAGATCTGATTTCAAGGATCCAGCTCTAGGGGAAAGCTTTCTATTTGCTCACAATTTAGGAGGAAGGTCTTTGTCTCTTTTTAGCATTCTTTGGAGATCTCCATGTGTCTTGGTATCAATCTTCCCCTGGGTGAAGGACCCAGGGTCCAAAAGACTTGCTTTGTTCCCACCTCTTTTTCTTAGTGGTGCTGAGGTCCTTCTCTGCTGATTTCTCTCTCTTTTTATCTCTGGTTAAAAAGGTAATGCAAACATACCCCACATAAACTCCTCTTTCATTGGATCAGGGCTGTGACCTGAGCAATGGTATAATCCATCCTAATCCCTTATAACTGATTGGATGATCACATCATATTACATCATGGGGATGATGGCATCATTACAATTGCCAAACCTCTGAGAATTATGGTCTAGCCAAGTTGATATATATTTATTGGTACACGCTTTAGTCCATATCACCAATGTTTGGGAAAATTAATTTCTCCTTTGATCCCAAATATAATCTGGCTTCAAGGTCTTGATACAATCCTTTGCACTCCCATTTTTCTCTTTCCTTGGGTAAAATCATTTGTTGACACTTTTCAAAATGTTCTGGGGTTATATTAGCCCATTGTCATTGAGCTAATTCCAATTAAATAAGAAAGAAATCAGGGTAGTCTCCATCATTAGTTTTCATAAGAGCAGAGACAAATAAAAAGACTATCTGCCAAGGATATAGTCCTTATATAATTTAGGATATGATTCCCTAAATTATTTAATTTCATTCCTTAGTCATGATTGCATTAGGCATATTGAGATTCAAAGTTTTCACTGTACCAAAGTTTCTTTAAGGTGTTTATTATTTTCATTTCTCTGGTGAATAAAATTGTTAAATATAAGGGTGCATGTTTTTGGAATAGGATAAACTAAATCTCTTAGGATCAGTAGAGATGCCCAGAGTTGATATTAAATGATCTACATATTTAACTTTATGTTGGGAAAGTTGTAATTTATTTTTGGATAATTTTATGACTGTTAGAGGCTAAATGCTTAAGCAAAAGGAGGCTATCTTTAAAGCAAGCTTCCTGGTAGAAGGAACACACCAACAAGTCTTGGTGGTGGTGTTGTGTGCCGTGGACTCATAGCGATCCTGCACAGGGTTTCTGAGGCTGTAAATCTTTATGGGAGCCGAAAGACTCCTCTTTCTCCTGCGGAACAGCTAGTAGTTTCAAACTGCTGACCGTGAGATTAGTAGCCCAATTCGTAACCAGTACGCTACCAGAGCTCCTCCAACAAATCTTACATGTATATTAATAACATGGAATTTTTCCATAAAATATAAAGATTGTGAATTAGCAAGTAATAACTGAGAAAAATAAGTGGGAGGTTCATTAGAATATGAGGCATCACAGTCCAAATAAAGTGTTAATTTTTCCTATGTGAAAACAAATATTGCCTGTTAGAGTGCACAGGGATGCTAAAAAATGTATTGAAATATCTTTAACTGAAAAATATGCGACTCCTGGTGCGCCCTTAGAAATTAACAAATAAAAATTAGATACCACCAGGAATCTAGAAATAACTATTTGATTAATTGTCCATAAATCTAAGACAAATCTCCAGCCTCTGTTGTTTGACTTCCTAACTGAGAAGACAGGAGCGTTTTAAGGGCTAATGCAAGGGCTACTAAGACCTTTGGAAAGAAAGCCTTGAATTATAGGTGCTGCTCCTTCCTTAGTTTCTCATTTTAAAGTGTTTTGTGAAATCTTTGGAAACTGTTAACATAAACCAACTTGAATTTTAATAGGATCAACAGACAAAACATGTTGAAAATCAGTAGATATGGTAGCCCACAAAGTTTCAGGGACTGAGGATAGAATTCCCACAGAAGTCAGATCAGTTCAGTCTGAGTTTGAAGTGGTAGAGTGAAAGCTTACATGTAAAAAGTAGTATCTTCTTTTTCTATTTCTGTTTCTAATTGAATTCAAGTAGATCGAATATAAGTTCATCCTTCCCATTCAAGTCCTACATTCAAGTTACATTAAATATATATACATATAGCTTTCCAACAAATATTTTGGGATATCTGGGCTAATGAGAAAATGGTATAGATCCTTAATAAATCCAAGAGTAATAGGTACTGGCTGTGAGTGATTCAAAGTCTATATTTTGTTCCTAACCACCACTACTTTGTTGTTGTTATGTGCCATCAAGTCGGTTCCGACCCATAGCGACCCTGTATATGGTTTCCAAGGAGCAGCTCTTGAGCTTGAACCTCCAACCTTGCAGTTCAAATGGCTTTGCAGTCTGGTGAATTAACCCACAGTGCCACACCAGGACTCCACTACTTTGTTATTATTGTTAGGCACTGTGGAGTCAGTTCCGACTCATAGATACAAGGTTTCCAAGGCTGTAAATCTTTATGGGAGCAGAAAGCCTCATCTTTCTCCCACGGAGCAGCTGGTAGTTTTGAACTGCTGACCTTGCAGTTCGCAGCCTGATTCATAAACACTACACTACCAGAGCTCCTTTAGAGGGTTCTATACTCAGGGACAGAGATAGACTTTTGTAAACAAATGGAATTAATAGCAGATAAAGTAGTTCTTTTGTCAAATAGAAATTTGCAAGTTTCTCCATTAATAGTCTTGGTAGTTTCTCCTTGAGGATTTAAAGCCAGGGCAGGAAAAACCTCTCTGTTTCCTGAAATCCTTTCATTCAAATTTAGAATGAGATTTCCAATGTAGGGTGGGCCACTTTTTTTGTTTTGTTTTGTTTTAGTTGAAAAACTACTTTTCAGAATGACCAAACTTTTTGAAAATTTCGGGGTGTTATCCATGACCTTTGAAGGTTCTGGCTTATTTTTCTGCCATCAGCTTTTACAGTTGTGATACCATTGATTTGTTTTGTTTGGCCTGTTTCTTTTGCTCCTGATTTGTGCTAGTTTATAGACCATGTGCATCAGTTCAGGAAGGGATTCAGGATTCCAATCCAATCTTTGGCACTAAACTTGTTCAGATAATTCCAGTTGTAAACCATTTAAAAATATAGAATTGAAAGCTATACCAACCCCTTCTCCCTTGGGGTTTAATCCTGAGTATTCTGCAAAACTGCTAGATAAATGGTCTCTATAACTACAGATTCATCTTTTTTGTTGTTTGCAAAGTTGTGCTTCTACCCAATCAAACTTTCAATGGTAAGCTTTTGGTATAACATCTGAAAGTAATCTAGTAATTGCTCTAGTTTACTATAGCCGTCTTGTTCCAGTAATTATCACATCAGCTGTTAGAGATTATTTAAGTATTTTTCAGTTTGCCTTTTCTATCCATAATTAGGCTTCTCCAGGTCTGACTAGACATTTATCAGTTAATATAAATCTGGCAATCTGGGCTCATACATCTCTAAAGGAATATTATAAATTCCTTAGTGAAATTAGTGGGGATATTCTAATTTCATTGTGTGAAGCTATGCTATAGCAAATCTGCTGCACAGGAACTTTTTAAAGTATTGAAGAATAGAGATGTCAGCTTGAGGACTAAGGTGTGCCTGACCCAGGCCATTGTGTTTTCAGTAGCCTCATATGGATGTGAGAGCTGGACAGTGAATAAGGAAGATCGTAGAAGAATTGATGCCTTTGAGTTGTGGTGTTGGAGGAGAATACTGAAAGTGCCATGGACTGCCAAAAGAACCAATAGATCTGTTTTGGAAGAAGTGCAGCCAGAGTGCTCCTTGGAGGCCAGGACGGCTAAGCTTCGTCTCTCATACTTTGGACATATTGTCCAGAGGAAACAATTGTTGGAGAAGGATGACATGCTGGGTAAGGTGGAGGGTCAGAGAAAAAGAGGAACCTAATGAGATGGATTGGCCAGGTGGCATCATTGATGGACTCAAGTGTGGCAGCGGTAGTGAGGTTGGCCCAGGATCGGACATTGTTTCGTTGTGCTGTGCATGGGGTCGCTATGAGTCGGTTCCGATTCGATGGCACCTGACAACAACAAAAACAACATGCTATAGACCAGCGGAAAAATGTCCCTAATAGGGGTTCATTGAGTTCCTCTGGATGTTTTACTTTAACAGGTAACTAATGTGAATTTTTTTTTTTTCTGTCTTCTTCACGTTGTCAGGATACAAGAGAAATACCAATTATGTGCTAGTAGAGGAGTAAGAAAGGAGTGAGAAATAGAAACAATTTGGAGTCTTTGGTGGAACAATGGAACAGTAGATGGCGCCAAAGTATTAAAGGTTGCTGATGAACTTTGACCAATAATTCCTTGTGCTGTTGGCACTATGGGTTAGGTGCTGGGCTAATGAGAAAATGGTGTAGATCCTTAATAAATCCAAGAGTAATAGGTACTGGCTTTGAGTGATTCAAAGTCTATGTTTGATTCCTAACCACATGCATATTCCTAACCAAAAGAAAAATTGTTGTTAAGTGCCATCAAGTCAGTCAACCCACAGCGACCCTGTATAAGGTTTATGAGAAGTGGCTTGTGGGTTTAAACTGCTGACTTGTGGTTCAAACTGACCTTATGGTCCAGCGCATTATCCTGCAGCACCACACCAGGACTCCCACTGATTTAAATTCACCAGCAGCTCCATGTGTGTAAGATGTGGCTGTCTGCTACTGTAATGATTTAGTCTCATAAACCCTACATAGGTTCACTATGAGTCTGAATTGACTAGATAACAGTGTGTTTGCTTTTCCTTTCTGGATTGGTCACTTTAAAGACTATATCTTGTAGAGGAAGGCAATCTTTCTTTCTTGACTCATTTTAATAGCTTTAAAATATGCATTCCATAGAGTTTCCTTCACAGAGAACCTGTCACTTATAAATTGCTGTGTTTAATTTAGACAAATCAAAAAATCCCACAGTAACCATATGTGTTCTAACAATCTTTGATAAGATTATGCTTGGTGTTCAAAAAACAGTATGTAGCAGGGCTGTAATGTTCACTTATATAATGGGCAGTGGTTCCCAAGGGAGACACCCTGCTGTGGTGCTGTAGAGTAAGCATTGAACCACAAGGTCAGGTTGAAACCCAAGGTGTTTGGTTCAAACCCATCATTTACTCCTTGAAAACCCTCTACAGGGTTGCTGAGTCAAAATCCTATACAAAGTTGCTTGATGGCACTTGAAAACAGCAGCAACAATTGAAGTAAAGCAAATGTGTGCTCAAAATAAAAGCAGAACATTACTCTTGATTATCTTTGAGGCAAAAAGCTATGCAGAGCACTACTTTGAGATTTCTCTCAGTCACAAAAGCCAGTAGAGCAACTACCTGGGATTTGGACAGTCTTTTCCATAGATCAATGTGTACCTTTGTTGCATGATAGTTTGTTTCCCATTGACAGGCAATCTATTATTGCTCTAACCCATCTTATGACCATGTTATCTTGTCATGTGAGTTTTTAATGCTTGCGATAAGCACCAGGGACCACCCTAAAAACTTTTGGCCAATTTTGCACCTTTGAAAATTTTATTCAGATTTGTTTGAGATGGCTCCCAAGGAGGTCTGGAGATATAATGAGTCAATAGGATATGGTTTGTACAATAGCCTGAGTTTCTGAACAGCTCTCGGGGATTGCTCCAGCAACTCACATTGTGGGGTTTTTTTCAAGTTTTTATTGTGAATTGAGCGATAATTTACATGGAGGAACATCAGTTTTACATTCATCCTATCAGCAACTTACCTTTATATCCCACTTCTGACACGAAGAAATATCAACTGAGGAAAAATGCAGAGTCTGATTGAAATTCATTTTTATTGAAAGACAAAGAAAACTGAAAATTGGGAATCACACGTTCCAGAGAATTCTGAACTAAGTGATCTGAGAAAGCCAAAGTTTAGGATTCTTTCAGAGAAAAATATTAGGAACTTCTCTAAAAATTCATTGATTGGTTGACTTTTAGGTGATGATAACAAAAATGGGTGAGGGTACATTTGATTTATTGGAGATAACATACATTTCTAAAATTTTTTAAATAGGGTGCATCTGACCTTCAAACAATAGACACCACCCCCAATTACATGACCATAGAGAGGACATGCATATTCTAAGGTTTATCTTGTGTAAGTATCTGTTCTGAGAATTGCTTTGCACCTGGTTTCTTGTGCAAGTTATATTCTTAAGCAAGCAAAACCTTTAAACAAGCAAAACCACATTCTTCTCTAAAAATGTTTATCAAGTAGGTAAACACTGAACTACTGGTGTCACTGTGGGTAAATGTGCTGGACTGCAAGATCAATTTGAACTGCAAGTTCAACAGTTCAAACTTACCAGCAAACCCTATAGAGAGTTGTTCTGAGTCAGAACCAACTCCATGACACTTGACAACAACTAACCACCATATCAGTGGTTCAAATCCACCAACCACTCCTTGGAAATTCGATACAGTTATTATGAGTAAGAATTGACTCAACGACTATTCACAACAAATGGAGAGTTACAAACATGACAAACTTTATTCTCAGTGTGGAAGTTCCTTTTGATACAAAATGTAGTTCTGATCTCAAGAGCTTAACATAGCCACCATTTTATGTCAGAAGCCCTAAATGAATTTGGGGTCCTCTTACTCTCAAAGTCATGATTTTTGTCAGCTTAAAATCATGATTCTTATATTTTTTTAAATATGTCTTCTATTAAGAGATGGTGTATAAGTTCCTATGACTTCTGTAACAAGTTACTATTAATTCGTGGTTTAAAACAACAAAAATGTATTACTTTACAATTCCATCGGTCTGAAGATCAAAATGGGTCAGACTGGGCTAGTAACAAAGAACTAGCAGGTCTGAATTCCAGAAGTTATAGAGGAGAATTTGCTTCTCTACCTTTTGTAGCATCTAGAGACTACCTGAATTCCTTAGCTCTTAGACATCTTCCATCTTCAAATCTGAGTTCAGTGACCAGGTTTTTCTTGTACATTTGTCTCTCTCTCATAGTTCTGTCTCTTTCTGGGGTTCAAATCAATTCATCTGGCCTGACGCCCTGCTGATAGTTTGCATTTCCATACCAGGTATACTGAATCAGAACGTAAATTTTTACAAGATCTTCAGGTGATTTTTATAAGCAGGTATACCTTGTTTTATTGTGCTTTGCTTTTATTTCACTTTGCACATATGCTTTTTTACAATTTGAAGATTTGTGACAACCCTGCATCTTTCAAATTCTCACTTCGTAATTCTGGGTCCCATTTGGATTATTCTCACAGCAAACATTTTCATAATACTATTGCATACTTACTAGGGTTCAAACCACCAATATCTTTGAACTAATTTGTGTCACCCAGGTTCTCTTCATTTCACTTGACTCTACTCAAATATCTGGCAATTCCTCTGCATTTTATTTTTTTTTTCCTCTCTCTTTTTTAATTTTTTTTTTTTGGTGATCTTGGTACTATTTTAAAAGTACTGGTCAACTTGTTGTACAATGTTCAATTGTCTGATTTTTTTCTCCTAATTAGATTGAAGTTCTACAGAGTACTCTACTCCTACAGAGTACTCCACTCCTACTCTTTTCTCTATGCACTGCTGGCAAAAATACCATAGAAAATTATTGTGCCCTTCTCAGTGCATCATATTAGGTTGATATGTCTGTTACTGTTGCCTGTTGTTGTTGTTAAGTGCCATAGAGTCAGTTACAACCCATAGTGACCCTGCATAAGGTTTCCAAGAAGTAGCTGGTGAGTTTGACCCTCCGACTTTGTGGTTCAAACCAACTTTTCAATCCAGTGCACCACACCAGGACTTTTATTGTTGCCTGTGGTTGTTGTTAAGTACCATCGAGTCGATTCTGACCCATAGCGAACCTGTATAGTGTTTCCTATTGTTGCCTAGTCAATGGTTATTGGAATAGATGCAGTTGAAATTTAATGCTTCATTACATGTGTGTCAGTTGGTTCTTTGAATATTGAACAAAACTGTTTAGTATATTCTTTCTAATTTTAATGGGTGCGACTTCATCCTTCTATTTGAGCTTTATAACATTTATTTATTTATTGTGAATTGAGTGATAGTTTACACAGAAGAACATCAGCTTTACACTCATCCTATTGTATTTCATTTCATTGCAATGATTACAGTCCCCTCCATGCATTATCATTCAACAGTAATTGCTTCTATTTGCTCTTTTTGTTTCTTTTTTGGATGTATACAAAAACACTTAGGAATATATAGTCATTCAAACAACCAAATAGCATACCCTGCAAGCCTGCCTCCCAGCTTCCAGAATATATCCCCTCTCTCTCCATGAGTCCAAAGTCCCCAGCCACTCCATCTTTCCACGTCATCATCTCTGCCTCCATCTCTGGCATCGCTGCTTCTCTGAATAGGGTCCTACAGAGTACTCCACTCCTACTCTTTTCTCTTTATATAACATTTATTTTTAAATTAATAGTCATATCATTTTATGAAATTCATAACACTGTGAGTACACTAATTCTTAATTCTTTGAGCAACTTTAACATGTGATTTCTTCTTTTGTTTTGTAGTTTCATTCAAGAATTTCTGTTCTTACTTTCTTAGTATATCTTAACTCTTGCTTTCCTAAAACCTCCTTCATCTGTGTTCAGTGATTCTGTGAGCACTTGTTATTTTTCTTTCTCCACCATCCCCAGGCTTCCAGTCAATGCAAATCTTAAAATAATACTTCAGTGCTGCTATCTCAAGGTGATGGAGTTCTAGTGTGGGGTTGTAGGGTAAGTACTAGGCCACAAGATTGGTTTGAACCACAAGGTTGGTGATTAAAACTCACCAGTCACTCCTCAGACACCCAATACAGGGTTGCTATGAGTCAGAACCAACTCGATGACACTTAACAACAACCCTAGAGTCCGTCACAAAGTATGCAAGTTGAATGATTTAATCATAGTCTTAGAGTTATATAGCATCTGCAGCATCTAGAGACCTGCAGCTTTATATACACAAAAGAGACAGGCAGCAGAAATTTTAAAAAATAATAATTCTGAGTCTTCCTAGTAGATACCCTTTCCGTTTCTCTACTCTCAAAATATTCAGCCTAGCTCCAGCTCACCTTTCTGGTCTAGCACAAATGTGGATCAAATTCCTGACCACCATACCTGTTTTCAGACCTTTGACCTAACAGGCACTTGGTTTCAACCTTATTGGTGTGTCTGCATTTCTGTTCCAGAATGACTTACTGAGCTTTTCATCATCTTTTTGAGGTTGTTTGTATCTAATTGTTTATGTCACATTTCATCTAATATTGCCACTGCCACTATTTATAGAGGAATGCACTGAAGTGTGAATATCCTCACTATGAGCAGACATTTTTACTAGTTTACAAAATTATCCTCCGACAAGGATCCTATGAGTTAGCTAAGTTTATCAAAAGCTAATTTTAAATTCTATTGTATTTCTATAGAAATCATAATGTAATGGTCAAAAAACTCAACTCAGATTCTCCAACTAGAAAATTATTCTAGTCAACTTTCAACAAAATTCATATCTGACATTAAGGGGCACTGAGAACAAAGAGAAATAAAATGTTCTTTAGATTTTATTTTTCTGGAATCAGTACTAGTTCCACTGATATGAGTTAAACAAGAACAAAGCCTGAAGTTATCCTTTATTTGGTTGTAGAAATAGCAAGATCAAATTCCACAAAATTTTGTGTTTTTAAGTGCCACCAAGTCAATTACAACTCATAGTTACCCTGTACAGAGTTTACAAGGAGCAACTGGTGGGTTTGAACCACTGACCTTGTGGTTCACAGTCCAGTTCTTACCTGATAGCACCATGCCAGGAGTCCATAAACACAAATTATAAACTGAAGCTTCCTTTTTGGCAACTCATATTTATTTATGACTCCAAACTCCATTCTGTTTTGTTGTTGTTAAGTACCGATGAATCTGTTCCAACTCATAGTGACCCAGTGAATATAGGATTTCCGAGGAGCAACTGGTGAGTTTAAACTACCTACCTTTTGGTTCAAACCCACCTTGTAGTCCAGTGCATTAACCCACAGCACCCTACCAGGACTTCACTTATAAGGCCTACTTCTCCCCCGTTTTCCAGATAGTCCTCATTCTTTAATGCTTTTCTGCTTTGGAATATAATGAGCTCAAACTTCTAAAACAGATATGCAATCTACACGTTGGAAAGTAAAGTACAATTTCCTTCCGCTCTGAGATCCTCCTACATGTAACTACATTTATATTGTCTATCAACCCAAACTTAAGGAGCTCTGGCAGCGTAGTGGTAACAAATCAGGCTGCGAACCGCAAAGTCATCAGTTCGAAACTAACAGCCACTCTGTGGGAGAAAGATGAGACTTTCTGCTCCCGTAAAGATTTACAGCCTCGGAAACCCAGTACAGGGTCGCTATGAGTCCACGGCACATAACAACAACAACATCTACCCAAATTTAGGGATGTAATGCTGGTAGGGATTACTTTGTGGGGTCCACAAACTTCCCTCTTGCTGTACTTGCCTTTTTCTAGGTAGGAAAACAACAATAGCAAAGTCTTTGGCCCATTCTAGGAAAAGTTTATATCCCCTCCCAAAGGAAAAGTGCCCAGGAGTCTATACTCACTATTCTGTCTAAACCCAACCGTATTCATTGAAATACTGTGTTCCTCACAAAATCTAAACTTAGATTATTTAGAGACTCCTGGATGCTAATACTTGGACTCTGTTCTTTTCATATTGCCCTGAACCTGAGAAAGCTAATAGGTAATACAATTGCATGGATGGAAGAGAAAGGAAATGTTGGGGAAGAGCCTTTATTAAAATCTCAGACTGGTGTCACTCAGTATAGGAACACATAGCATCCCTTTGGGTGGTGTGACAAATATGGTCCAGTCTTTGATCTGTGATTTTCACAGAAAGGTTACAGTTTAAAATGGCCTAGCCCACATCTGGTTAAGTGAGAATCTGCTACCTTTTTAGGGATTTTAGGTAGTCCCCAGGTGTACAAACAGCTAAACGCTCAACTACCAACCAAAAGGTTCGTGGTTCAAACTCATCCAAAGGCTTCTTGGAAGAAAGGCCTGACTCTGCTTCTGAAAGTTTGTTGTTGTTGTTAAGTACCATGGAGTCAGTTCTGACTCATAATGACCCTGCACAGGGTTTCCAAGGCTGTAAAGTTTTATGGAAGCAGAAAGCCTTATCTTTCTCCCACGGAACTGCTGGTAGTTTCGAACTGCCAACCTTGAGGTTAGCAACCTGATTGGTAAATTTACAGCCTTAAAAATCCCATGGAGCAATTGTGCTCTGCAACACATGGGGTTACTATGAGCTAGAATCAATTCAATGTGGTTGTCAAGTCACTTCCAACCCGTAGCAACCCTGTATAGGGTTTCCTAGGAGCAGCTGGTGAGCTTGAATCACTGACCTTGCAGTTCAAACGGCTTTGCTGTTCAGCTCATTAAACCACGTGCCACACAAGGACTCAGCAGCTGGTTATTGGAGATTTTTAAAGATCAACCAACAATTGAGTAACTAGGGAATCATTGTGTCTCTGGATCTGAACCAGAGATAAACCCCCTGAAGACCACTGTTGCAGCATTGATTCCAATTCATGATAACCCTGTGTGTGCCAGAGCAGAACTGCTCCATAGAGTTTTCAAGGTTGTGACTTTTCAGAAATAGATAATCAGAAATTTCTTCCAAGGTGGTTTTTGTTGTTGCTGTTGTTTAATATTTTTATTGTGAACAGGGCAGATCATCAGTTTTACATTCAACAAATCATACACCTTGTTTCATTACAATGATTATAATCCCCTCTATGTACCATCAGTTAACAGTATTTCTATTCACTTTAGCTTTTTTCTTTTAAACACTCAAGCACATATAATAATTTTATTTGTGTTGTTTTCCTTTAAGTTTTTATTGTGGATTGAGTGAAAGTTTATAGGGCAGATCATCAGTTTTACATTCAACAAATCATACAACATGTTCATCACAATGATTACATTTTCCTCCATGTACCCCCTGTACCATCAGTTAACAGTATTTCTCTTTAGCTCTTTAAAAAACAAAAACAAAAACCACTCAGGCATATATAGTAATTTACACCCCCAAAGGGCACATTCTGTAAGTCTGCCTCCTGAGCGCCAGCTCTCAGCCCCTTTCTTCCCATAAATCCAGAGTCCTCAGCTGCTCCCCTTCTCCATGTCCCCATCTCTGCCTCCATCTCTGGATAAGGTCTCGCATTCCACTTGTGCTCTTCTCCCTTGATCATCCTAGGGTCCTTTGTTTCTCGACTGTAAGATTAACTACTCCCCCATTTTTGTTACAAAACTTCTCCTTTTACAATTGTGACAGTCGCAATTAATCCTGATAACAATTATTCACTATTGAATCATAAGAATCTTATCCCCATCTCTTTTTACCAGACTCATTTAGACAAGATGAAAACTATTCTGTGGGAACTATATCTTCCCTCGCACACTCTTAAACTAAACTCCCCCTTGAAATCTTGCAAGCCAGTCACTTCATGCCTTTATTGCCCCCTCATTTTAGGTAGCCAATGTCTAAGTTGCCCATCCGTATCTACCCTGTATACAGAGGGGATAGTATTGATAGTTGATGTGAAGACACCTTCCTTCTCTGTTGGTGTTTAGAGTTACTACATACTATCTCCATGAGTTTAGGTCCAATTCATCAAATTGTAGCAATTTCCCTTTGTTTCCTTTATCAAAAATTATTCTTTTTTTTTTTTTTAATCTTCTTCTAGTCGAGTTCTGATCATCAAGCCATCAAATGAGTACTGTCTGCAATTTTGGGTGTTCTTGTGCATCTCCCCTTACTTCATATCAGCTGGATGCTTCACTCTTAGCTGTAGCACTCTGTGGCTATGTCCTTGACCATGAGCTCAGGTGTCCCCATGTATCATCACACTTTGGACCAACCATCCCTTCCTCTCCTTTCTCTCATCTCCAGGTCAACGGGAGTCCGTGGAATGTGGTCAAACTTGGCCCATTTCTTCATTGTTGCCTTTCTCCATCTTCAACTTACCCGTAGACTAATGTGGTCACCAGCAAGCTTACATGCCTGCTCATGTGTTCCCTTTGAGTTTCAGTTTTAGAGGGGGATTTGTCCTAAAGGAATTTGATTGCTTGCCTTGATGGCTTCTCGGAAAACAACTTGTTTATTCTTGCAGTAGCCAGTCATACTTTCATTTTTGTTTTGGGTGCTTGTGGGTGGTTTTGAACCACCGACTTTTCAGTTGATTGTTGTTGTTCTTAAGTGGCGTCATGTCTGTTCCAACTCTTAACAACCCTATATGTAGTTTCCTAGGAGAAGTTTGTGGGTTTGAAATATCATCCTCGTGTTTAGTAGTCCAGTGCTTATCCAATAGCACCACACCAGTGAATAGCAAAGTACTTAACCATTTCCACCACTCAGAGACTCTTAAATGCCTAAGGGTCACTGGGTTTTAGGGATGTCTGAGCGAGCAGTTTTTCCAAATTGCCACCAACCTTGCCATCAAATCCTTGAGAGCCACTTGATTTTTAAATTAAATTAAGAAAACATTTTTACCATTTCCTTTTTAAAAGCAACAATCTGCTTGGCAGTGAGGTACTAATGTTGTCAAGTTTCTACTTAAAGAATACTACAGAAAAATTGAGGCCTTCTCTCACTGTCTGTCTTGCTCACTCTCCTTTCCTTCTGCCCCCTCCTTCTCATTCAAGTGTCAGGAAAATTCTCTGTGCCTCTGTCTCCAAAGGCACCTCAACAGCTGTGAACTCATGACCTAATTGTTCTAATGGCATTCCCAAGCTCCCCTGCTCAAGGCCAGAGAAATCACAGCCCTTTGGATCTCTAGCCAGTAATTCATGGTACTTAGTCAAACTCCTTCCCCTCCCTTCTGGCGCCCTCCGGCTCCCCTCCCACCTCCTCCTCCTGTCCTCTTGCTCTCACTCTCTGCTCTCTCCTCACACCAGTCTGAAGCAGCTTGATCACCTGCCAACTGGTATTGATTTTTGCTTCCCAATCTCCAGGCTGGATGGAAGGAAAAGATTAAAAACAGTTTGTCAGTTTGAAGTTGAATAAGAATTCGGCACAAGGGACGTCTTAGAAATGTGAGGAAGTAGCGGGGGAGGTTGGGAGTGTGGGCAGTCAAGGCCAAAGCAAGTCTTAAGGGAGTTTAACCCTTTATCCAAACCAGACCAAGAATATTTTGGAGGTGATTGTGCTATAGCCCTGCATACACCCCTGTTCCTGGATATCCTATACTCAGACTCTCCTATAATAGTTTTATAGCCTATGGTATCAGAAGTTTTTATGGGGATAGTTTCAGAACCTAGGGCACCACCTTCTTGGGCATGGAAAACCATATTAAGTTTGCAGCCCCAAATCAGTGCCACATCCTGTCAGTACAAATGGTCCTCACCAAGATGTAGTGGCTGGATTTCTGAGGCTTCTCGAGTATAGGGGTCCCAGGCCCTGCACAATTGAACTTTCCTGTCTACCTCTGTTAGTATTCACGGAGCAGGGTCTGCTGGTGTCCTTGTCAAGACAGAGTGGGTAGGCCAGGAAAATGTGTCCTTCAAAAAAAATGAGTATCATTTGACTCATGAAAGATCCTTTTGGTTTCTTTGTCAGCTATAGAGATGACAAATGATTTACAAGCATCTGTAGGAAACATGAAGGGCCAGAGCACAGAAAATGAGCATGTGGACGAGTCAAATCCAGGGCACTAAAATTTTACTCACTCAAGGGCTAGTCTGCTGCAAACTCAAGTGCTGAGCTGAAACAGAAGTCACCTTTCCCTTCCTTGTAAACAGGACAATTAGGACCAGGTGGTACCAACTTGTGACAACAGAGGCAGGAAATAGAAGATGTTGACACAATAATGAGGATTGTGCCAATTATGCAAAAAATAGTTCACTGAAGAGATCCAGTTCTTTCTTGTTTTCCCACTCATTTCTCAAGAATCTGGTATTGCCAATTTGTGCCAAGTACAGACCCATAGATCAACCAGATAGAAATCAGTCTTGTTAATGTGGAAATCAGTAAACAGGGTTGTTTGAATGGTTTGGTCTACTTTGGACAATCAAATCTTACCTCTAATTACCAAATATATGTATATTGTACTTAGATCTCATATTCTATATACATGAAACACAATACCTAGAACTATTTTAGATCAGTATCTCATGATGATAACAAAATATAAATGCAACTCCTTTGAAACGATACTGAACATAGAGGATTCTACTTCATCTACTTAAAATGTTTAAACAAAATTAATAGTAAGTATAAATTCCTAATTCTTCCTCAAACTCTTGCTAAGAAAGGGAGCCTGAGCTGGTTTATATATAGTCTATAGGCCTCACACACATTGCTTATGTTATAGGCTTTGCCATGTCTGCTTCTTTTTCCAAGGTCTTTAATACTAGGACTCAAGCTTATCTTCTACACAAGCTTTAACACTAATCTCTGAGTCCTATTTCTCTAAGAAACTCTTTCTCTCCAATATATTCTTTAAAATACAGCATGTGGCTGTGAGATAATATAACTCCAGTTCTCTCAAAGCCTGGTATTCTGTCTGTTTCTATTTTTATAGTGACTTCATTCCTTCTACAATGAACAGTATATTACTCTATGGCAAAGGGAATAATATTAAAATCTCATTTGAGAAAAAAAGAAATTGCATTAGCCCTGGGAATAACTTCATACACAAAAGTGATCTGAAAATAGTCAGCCAATTGGGTAGGTCAATGGATACCATGATACTATTTAAACACCCTTAAATATTCACCCGCTCTTCTCCAAAATATGTTTGTTTAGGGTATTGCATTAATTTACTTTGGTTGCTTAAACAAATTATCAAAAATTTAGGAGCTTAAACCTATACAGATTTATTCTCTTATTGTTCTGGAGGATGGCATTCTGAAATCAGTTTCCCTGGGCTGAAAGTTAGGGTATCTGCAGGGCTGGTTCCTATAGGAGGTTCCAGAGGAGATGGTTTTCCCCTGCCTTTTCTATTTTCTGGAGGTTGTTATCTTCCATGGCCTTTTCCTCATATCACTTTAATTTATTGTTTCTATCATCACATCTCCTACTTCTACTCACGTCTCCCTTTGCTGTTTCTATTAGATAATGTGACTTTATTCTAATAATTTATATAAGGAAATTTCAAAAAGTTCATGGGAAAATGGACTTAAAATATAATGAAATTTTTCCATGAAGTTTTTGAAGCCTCTTTGTAAAAGAGGAAACTGAAGTTCAAAAAAGAGGGTAAATTTCTCTTTTCATATATTTGCTATCCCCTGGCTCCAGAATATATTAAACCCCAAGTGCTGGTGATGATACAGACATAAAGTTTTATTATTCCTTCGGACCTCACTCTTAACATGTCCACCTAGGAAGGGAGTATGAGAAACAAGCATCTTTTCATGACTGTGTTGTGTTATCAGAGCTCAGACTTAATGAAAGCATATTTTTTTTTATGGTTTAGAAAAAGGGCCAAGCAAAGAATAAGGTTCTAAGAAAGAAATGAAAGAAAAAATTTCCCATCTCTGTTTTGGGATGATACAACTCATAGAATGTTAAAGCTACAAGAACTCCAAAGCACTTGCTCCAATATCTAATTCTTCCTAATAAAATGAAGAAGATCTCCTCTTATGAAAGTCCAGTTTCTCCCTTATACTTTGAATTTCATCCTCTGTTATCTTCCAATAGACTTTTTCCCTTCAGCAATTTGATTTTATCTTCTGCCTCATCAAACTTACCCTTAAGTATGGAACAATACCACTCACGTTTAAATATATACTAGTGTCTTAGAAAAAAGACAATCTTGTCCACATCATGATTCAGTACTGTTCATTTTTCCTCCTTTTCTTTTTAGAATAATTTGTCAAAGAGTAGTTTATTAAATTTTTCTCTTCTTCACCTTCCATTAATTTCCCAACAGAGTCAAGATTTAACATTCACCATACCAATAATTTGGAGTCCTTGTGTGGTGCTGTGAGTTAATACATTGGACTGCAAAGTCAGTTTGAACTACAAGGTCAGCAGTTCAAGCTCACCAGCTGCTCCTTGGAAACCCTATATAGAGTCCCTATGGTTCGGAACAATGGATTTCTTGATTCTCCTACAAATTTCCCTAGCTGTAATCCCTCCAATACTCCGAATATTCCTTTATATGTGTTTCAAAGTTCCAGAACCATCCCCTGAGCCTGCTTGGCCCGATATTCCATGTTGTTATTGACGGAGCTCCTCACTACACATCTACCCCATCAGCCATCTTGATTGTATTTAAAGTGACAGTTTCAACATAAAACCAAATGACCACCACTCGTCTGTATGTCGTGCTATAATGGCTTCAGTTGTTGTGATTCTGAGGGCTATGCCACCAGTATTTTAAATAACCAGCAAGGTCACCCATGGTGGACAGGTTTCAGATGAGCTTCCAGAAAAAGACAGACTAGGAAGAAAGAGTGACAAACTACTTCCGAATCATTAGTCACTGAAAACCTAATGAATAGCAGAGAAACACTGTCAGATACAGTGCCAGAAAATGAGCCCTTCAGGTTGGAAGGCACTCAAAATGTGACTGGGGAAGAGATGCATCCTCAAAGTAGAGTTGACCATGATGATGTGAATGGAGTTAAGCTCGTGGGAGAAAAGCCCACAGAACCTTCATTTGCTGATGGGGCACAACTCAAACTGAAGAGAAACAGCTGTAACATCCATTGAAAATCGGAACATGGAATGTACGAAGTATGAACCTGGGAAAATTGGAAGTTGTAAAAATTAAATGGAATACATAAACATTGATATCTTAGGCATTAGTGAGCTGAAATTGACTGGTATTGGCCATTTTGAATCTGACAACCACATGGTTTATTATGCTGGGAATGAAAAATTGAAAAGGAATGGTGTTGCATTCATTGTCAAAAAGAACATATCCAGATCAGCCATGAGGTACAATGCTGTAAATGATAGGATAATATCCATG
>NW_006408759.1:3977858-3981240 GCF_000296735.1 Chrysochloris asiatica
AGAAGCTGGGTTCTATGAAGAAAAACGTGGCATCAGGATTGGAGGAAGACTCCTTAATAACCTGAAATATGCAGATGGTACAACTTTCCTTGCTGAAAGTGAAGAGGACTTAAAACATTACTGATGAAGATCAAAGAGCTCAGCCTTCAGGATGGATTACATCTCAATGTCAAGAAAACAAAAATCCTCACCACTGGACCAATAAACAACATGCTTATCAATGGAGAAAAGATTGAAGTTGTCAAGGACTTCATTCTTCTTGGATCAACTATCAACACTCACAGAAGCAGCAGTCAAGAAATCAGACGACGTATTGCATTAGGCAAATCTGCTGCACAGGAACTTTTTAAAGTATTGAAGAGTAAAAATGTCATCTTGAAGACTATGTGCGTCTGACCCAAGCCTTGGTATTTTCAATAACCTCATATGGATGTGAAAGCCGGACAATGAATAAAGAAGGTTGTAGAAGAATTAATGGTGTTGGAGGAGAATATTAAAAGTGCCATGTGCTGCCAAAAGAACCAATAGATGTGTTTTAGAAGAAGTGCAGCCAGAGTGCTCCTTAGAGGCCAAGATGGCCAAAATTTGTCTCTCATACTTTGGACATATTGTCAGGAGGGAACAGTCGCTGGAGAAGGATATCATGCTTGGTAAGATGGAGGGTCAGAGAAAAAGAGGAAGATCCCTAATGAGATGGATTGGCCAAGTGGCAGCATTGATAGACTCAAGTGTGGCAGTGGAAGTGAGATTGACCCAGGATCGGACATTGTTTCATTCTGCTGTGCATGGGGTCACTATGAGTCAGTTCTGACTCGATGGCACATAACAACAGCAATGGGTCGGAACTAACTCTACTGCACTTATCAACAACAGCAACAACATACCAGTAATTTGCTTCTGTGAAAAGCAACTTCCAACACTCATTCATTTATTCAATCATTCAGCAAATATTTTCTGAGCCCATCTGAGTGCTACATAGTTCTAGGTGCTGAACAGAAAAAAACATAATATTGATTTTTACCTCCAAAACTGTTCTTTTAGGGAATGTCTCTCTCTTGGAACCTAGATAATAATAATAATAATAATAATAATAATAATAATAATAATAATAATAAAGGACATGTCTGTAGTGCAGTGGATTACTTTACATAGCTCTTCTACTCATAGTCTTAGTAACTCCCACCTAACAATATTCTTGTTCTGATGGGTGTGGATAAGATGCTGATAGGATGATATGATTCTTTTTGTGAATGGCTAATTTTGACTGCAAAAACTTGGAACTCTAATATACATAAAATGAGTTATCTCAGAAACATGAATGGAGGTCTTTCACTACCATCAAAGAGGAAGGATCAGGAGTGGAGCACATCCTTTGGACCCAGAGATCCCTGTACATTAAAACTTCTCGACTCAGGGATAGAAAGTTGTGATACCTGAGAAGTAATAGAGGGGCAGCATCCACCATAGAACCAAAAACCAGAGCATGACACATAACAGTGGACTTCTCAGTCCATGAAGCAAGTAAAGCTGAGTGACATTGGGCAGGATGCTTACTTGCAGAGTGGGGTGCCTCCAGACAGTTAACTTGGGGAGCTACATTTGCTGACCCATGGAGCTAGAGCCAAGTACTTTTTAGGCTGAGGCTTATGGTGTAGTTGTGTATCCTGTGAGCATTTATAAGCAGCCTTTCTTAACATTCCCCGGACAGAGAGAGACTTATCTGTGGGCATGGGAGAAGAGAGACTGTCCTGACTGAACGAAATGTGCCCTGGTTCTGACTTATAACCTGTTAACTTCTTTAACAAACTCCATCACTGTGAGCATAGTGTCTGAGTTCTGTCAAAATGAATTATTGAACCCAGCTGAGTAGAGAGTGCTGTGGGAGGAACAATTGGTAACATTGGTTACAATACCCTAAAAAAACATGCTTCCATAATTTCTCATCACAGTGTTGGAGACTGAATTAGCGTGTGCATTTTCCCATCATGCCATGTATATGTGTACATGGATATGTGTGTGTGTGTGTGTGTAATTAGTGTGTTCTTCCTGAATACCAGAGTCTGCTTTTCTACTTTTCTAAATCTCAGCTCTAAATGCAGGCTCAATCTCATTCTTGTCCTGAGGACCATTTCCATATTTTAAGCAGAAGGTTCTCAGTAGAATATAGCTCAGTGCTGGGGAATTAATTGTCAGATGCTCCATGTAGCTAATCTGACTTGAAATATTTTCTTCTGCTGTTCTGAATCCCTCACTTGAAAATCTGGCTTGTCAAAAATTCTTCAGAAGTGAGCTGCTGTCTTAATCACTATTTTTATCAGTTCCCTTTCCAGGGATTTGAACCCTGATATAAAGTCCTAATTTGTGGGTCTACTAAAGATAAAAAATTTGCCAGATGCTACAGATTAGTTTGGACTCTTCAGATAATGAACTGCTCCAACATTCTTCATCATCATGCTCTATCTTACTAAAACGCCAATCCTACTTTCTGTTGGAACTTCAATATTGCCTTGTCCTCTTGCATATATATGTACTCTTCCTGCTGGATAAGACTTTCTTCTCCTATTGGCCTTTGTGACTGTTTTCTCCAATGCATAACACACTAAGCAGTCTAAGCTCTAAGTGCCAGAACTTCCTAGTCTACTCAATTTGTCTGAACTAATTTGGGTATATATAACTGCCTTAAGTTTTGGTAACATCATTATCCAAAAGCAGACTATGAAAACAAAGTGTGACTTTCAGGAACAAGAAAATTTATTTTCCTATGATAGAATTGATTTACATTTTAAAAATTCAAGAAGATCAACAAAAAATAAGAAATGTATAACTGTTTAATAAAATCATTAGTTGCAGCATTGTTGTTAAGTGCTTTCAAGTCGATTCTGCCTCATAGTGTCCCTGTATAGGGCTTCCAGTGAGCAGCTGATGGGTTTGAACTGCAGACCTTGTGCTTCAAAGTCTAGTTTGGATCCTACAGTGTCACAGCAGAAGTCCTAGTTGCAGCATAAGTATGAAAAATATCATGAACAAAATTCTATTTGTAAGTTAAATTTATATAAAACATAGCTAGATTGACTGCCAGGGACCAGCCTCGACAATTTGTGAGATCTCGGAGCAGGGTACAGAGTCGGTGAAACACACACACACACACACACACAGACAGAGTCGATGGGTCGTGAGTCTTAGGCAGATGATGATGACTTCTCTTTACTTAGGCAGATGACTTCTACTCAAAAGTTTTTTGCTTCTTATATACTATTAGGATTTCTCTATAGTCACGTACAATCAATTGCAATTTAACTAAGTATTACATTCTTTGTGTTCAACAAACATTCAGGTTACAACAAAAAAGAAACATCAGAACACTCCCTTAATTCTTATCATA
>NW_006408759.1:3981570-3987191 GCF_000296735.1 Chrysochloris asiatica
GATTACTAACAAGCATAACTGAATAATCAGATGAGGGACAGTTTTCTATGTCTGCTAGGTTGCTAAAGCCTGATCCTCAGAGCCTATGGTTTGGACAGTTCAAATCAACTTTTAAGCAAAGTTCTATATTTTAACTTGCATTTTTACTCTCATCTACCACTTCTTCGTCTCTCCTACTTTGGACACATTGTCCGGAGAGAACAGTTGCTGGAGAAGGATGTCATGGTGAGTAAGGTGGAGGGTCAGAGAAAAAGAGGAAGACCCCCAACGAGATGGATCAGCTAGGTGACATCATTGGTGGCATCAAGTGTGGTGGCAGTAGTGAGGTTGGCCCAGGATCGGACATTGTTTCATTCTGCTATGCATGGGGTGGCTATGAGTCGGTTCCGACTTGATGGCACCTGACAACAACAACCACTTCTTACAGCTTCATTAATCACAATCCGTAATCACAACAGTATTTTTATAAAAGTACCTAAAGCTTCATAGTGAAAAACAAAGTAGCAATTCCCCTATACTTATAATTTCCCAAAACTTTAGTTAAATTTCTACCCACCTTCCTAGTGTTCCTACAGCTCTTGATTGGCTCTTTGCTATCTTCCGGTGCCTCAGTGTCTCTTGCTCTACAGACTGAGCAGGATGTTGATTGTAAGATTGTTTCTTTCAGGTGCCTCAGTGTCTAATAAGCAGTATGCAATCTTAAGCTTGAAAAGCTTTTAGCTGATGTGGCTTTTCCTAATGGTGAGACTTATTGTTGATGTAAAAAGCACCTATTATAACTTTACATGATTAAATTTAGTGTGAGAGTGTCTAAATGTAATTTTAATTTTTACTATGATTATTGAAAAATTCTACTAAAAACTTCTATAATAAAATCAAGAAAAATAAAAAATAAACTATTCATAAAAGGAAAAAACAGAAACTGCAATGCCCTTGCATTAGGTTCCCCTTGGGGCTTTGCCAACCAAGGTGACACTCATTGTCGCTTTGCTAAACAATGAGCTTTTCATGCTTAGGGTCTCTCGCCGTTCCATTCCTTGATGGCATGGCTTCTGACAATTGACAAAAAAATACTTATAAATCAATTTGTAAGTTATATTGAAAGAAATTAGATTTTATTCATCTAATAAATGAGTTTTTAAGATATGAGAAAATATGAACTGTTATTGTTGTTAAATGCCATTGAGTCAATTTTGACCCATAGTGACCCTATATAGGGTTTCCAAAGAGCAGCTGGTGAGTGTGAGCCACCAACCTTGTGATTCAGATCAACCTTGTGGTCAAGTGCTTATCCTGTGGTGCCACACTAGGACTCCTACATGGAACAAAATTCGTGTTCCTAGAAGGTCAATTCTAATAAAGCTAAAAATGTTAATTTTCACCAGTTTAATCTACAAATGCAATGCAATCTACCCCTAAATAAAAAAGACACATTTATTGAGAACTTGAGAAAATCATTTTAATTAGTCTAAAAGTATACATTATTGTAGTTGTTATGTGCTGTTGAGTCAATTCCGACCCATAGCGACCCTGTATAGGGTTTCCAAGGAGCAGCTGATAAGCCTGAACTGCTGACCTTGCAGTTCAAACAATTTTGCAGTCTGACGCATTAACCCACAGCGCCACACTAAGACTTCTAGGCAACAATAACTAGGCATTTTGGGGTAATGAAAAGATGAATTTTCACTGCAGGAAATGGAAACATATTACTTAACTATAATACCTTAAACATTGTAATTTATCAGTATAAACTACAACATCTAGTGTGAAAATACAAAAAAATCTAAAATAGTAGAAAATGGCTAATTTCTTAACTAATTCGTTTTGGGAGAAATAATTAACTTCTTGGAAATATAATAAAACTTCATTTAACATCAAAGTAAACTTCAGTTAAGATGCCTAGTTGTTGTTGTTGTTGTTAAGGAAATACATATAGTAGAATTATAAGATAGGTTTACATAATTACCCAGATTTTTACACATAAAAGCAATGAGGAAACATCAATATATATGTAATTCTACATATTCAAAAATATTTTTTAAAAAATAACTTTCTGCATATGAGAAAACAATATCATTGTTGTTGTGAGCCATCAAGTCGGTTCCTATTCATAGTGACCCTGTATAGGGTTTCTGAGGAACTACTAGTGTGTTTGAACCACTGATCTTGCAGCTAATAGTCCAGTGTTCATATTACAGTGCCACACCAGAAGTGCAGAGAACAATACCATAAACAACAGAAAAGAATTAAGTGCAAACATAGGGAAATATTTTAATCTATAGAAACAAATAAAGGTTAGTTTCCATATTACATAAAGAATTTCATCCTTAATATAAAACGGCTCTTAAATGCGGAGAAAAATAAGGTAGAATATGAATAAAGTCCTTAAAGAATGAATATAGACATGTATGCATACACACACATACACATACACATTGTTGTTGTTAAGTGTTCTTGAGTTGGTTCTGACCCATAACTACTCTGTATAGTGTTTTGAAGGAGTTGCTGGTGAGCTTCAACCACTGTCCTTGTGGTTCAAACTAACTTTTCAGTCCAGCACATTAACCCACAGAGCCACACCAGGACACATACACTACAAATAGTTAAAATCGTGTAAATACAGTCGAATTCTCAAGTGATCAAAAATGAACACATTTTTAAATAACAAGAAATAACATTTAACTTCCCAAGTTAGTAAAGCTGTTTTCAAGGGATAATACCCATGTTTTATATCTATTTTGGGGAGACAGTCACTCTAATATATTTTGAGGAGTTTGATAACATTTTCTTTAAAGTAATTGAAAATTATATAACAAATGATTCAAAAATTTAAACAATCTTTGAGCTAGCAATGCCACAATACAGCCTCATAAAATATATAAACCATATGCAAACACTTAAATACAAAAATATTCATTTGTCAAAAAAATAGCAAAAAATGTATAAACAACTTCAGTGTCCAACAAAAGGAATTTGGTTAATTATATTACATTACACATATGTCACCAAGAAATAGTTTTATTTTAGAAAAATATTTGACAAAACTAAAACACATTCAAAATACATTGTTGAATTATCAACTTGGGTTATAAAATAACCCTATAATCTTATCCCAGTTTTTGAAACACTGTTTGTACATATATATGGAACTATAAACAAAATGCCACACTGTAGGATAAGCACTGGACAGCTAACCAAAAAGTTGGTAGTTCAAATGCATGAGCCACTCCTCAAAAACCCTATACAGGGTCAATATGAGTCAAACTAACTTGATGGCACTTAACCACAACAACCAAAAAGTATTGCTGGGTTATATTATTGTTTTAATTATCTAATACTGCTGTAACAAAAATACCACAAGTACATGACTCTAACAAGCAGAAATTTATTAACTCACAGCTTAAGAGGCTAGAAGTTCGAATTTAGAGAGGCCGCTCTGGGAGAAGACTTTTTTCGTTGTCATCTCTTTGGAAAGTTTCTCGTCTCCTTTCAACATATGCTGGCCTAATATTTCTTGGATATCTCCATAGGTGTTGGCATCAATCTTTCCCTGGCTCTAGGAACTAATTTCATGAAGCAGGGTCCCTAAGTGCAAAGGATGCACTCTACTCCTGACTCTTCTATCTTGGTGGTAGTAGAACCTCTGCTCATTTTTTGTTTCCTTTTATATCTCAAAAGAGATTAACACAAAATACAACCTAATCCTGTAGATTGCATATGGCCTTATTAGTATCATTGTTGTTAAGTGCCTTCACGTCATTTCTAACTCATAACAACGCTGTATAGGGTTTCCAAGAAGTGGCTGTTGGGGTTGAATTGCTAACTTTGTGGTTAGCAGTCCAGTGTTTATCCTAAAGTGCCACAATAGGACTTCCTATTAACTGTGATACTGGAGGAGTGGCAGAGGAGGGGCCACAGCAAAACCAAGAACCAGAGGATAAGACAGAGCAGTGGAGAAAATAAAGCTGAGTGACTTTGGGCAGGAAGCTTGCTTGTAGAATGGGGTGCCTCCAGGTTTTAAGTCGGGGAGCTAGGTTTGCTGACTCATGGAGCTAGAGCCAAATGTCTTCTTGCTGAGGCTTACGGTGAAGTGGTGTGTCCTGTGGGTATATATCAGAAATTGATTGGAACAGCTGTGCCCTGAGCATTTTCTGGTCTTGTATTGTAACCTGTTAATTTTCCTAATTAACCTCATAACTAGTAATATTGCAATGGATTATGGAATCCAGCTGATGAGTACAGAGGGTTGAATGGTTGGTACTTGCCACATATTTTTTGCAGTATCCAATTCCAAAACTGCTCCCATATTTTAGGTATCTGTTAGAGTAGCACCCCACACTCCTGGTACAAATTTTGTCTTAGTTATCTAATGCTGCTATAACAGAAATGCTACAAGTAGATAGTTTTTAAAACCAGATATTGTATTCTATCACAGTTTAGAAGGCTTTGGAGTCCAAATCAAAAGTGTGGGCTCCAGAGGAAGGTATTTCTCTTTGTTGGGTCTGGGGAAATGTCCTTGTCTCCTTTAAGTATCTGTAGGTCCATCTCCATGTGTCTTAGCATCAGTCTTCCTCGGGATCTAGGAGCTTCACAGTACAGAAATCCCAGGTCCAAAGGATGCGCTCCACTGCTGGCTCTTCTATCTTGGTGATAGTAGATCCCTCTGAGCTCTGCTCACTTTGCCTTCTTTTTATATCTCAAAAGAAATTAACTCAAAATAGACCTAATCCTGTAGATTGTATCTGGCTTCGTTAACATCATAGATAATTACATTAAATCACAGCTGATCACATCAGATCATATTATGGGGGTGATGGCATCATATTAGTTTTCACCATGGAGGTGATAATTAGTGTGTTCTTCCTGGATGCCAGAGCCTGCCTTTCTACTTTTCTAAATCTAAATTCCAAATGTAGGCTCAATCTCGTTCTTGTCCTTAGGGGTAGTTCAATATTTTAGTCCAAAGGTTATTAGTGGACATATAGGTAAACCTGGAGTTCTGGTGTGGTGTAGTAGGCTCAGCATTGGACTGTGAACCACAAGGTTCAAACCCACCAGCTGCTCCTCAGGAACACTATACTATACAGGGTCGCTATGAATTGAAACTGACTTGATGGCACTTAAGAACAACTGCTAAACCACAGAAAATCTTGGCTCAATCAAATTGATACAAAATCTTTTAACTATCAAAATTAAGAGAGATTTTAGATTTTGTTGTACTATCTAAATTTAATGGATAAAAAATAACTAATTTTTTTTTCTTAAATGATTTATTGTGAATTATGTGACAGTTTACATGGGAGAACATTAGTTTTACATTCATTCTATCGTATATCGTCTCATTGCCATGGTTACAATCCCCTTCATGCAATCCTTCCTCCGTGACCCCCAGGTCTTCAGCACACAGTCACTCTCCCTCTCTGGGTCTAGAGTCTCCAGCTGCTCCATAGCTCCACATCATCATATCTGGCTCCATTTTAGGCATCACTGCTTCTCTGGGTAGGGTCCCGCTCTCTGCTCTTCTCCCTTGATGGTCCTAGGGACCTCCGCTCCTAAACTGAAAAGTCAGTCACTCCCCTCCTTGCTATAAAACGTCCACCCTTAAATTTCCAACCCTCACA
>NW_006408759.1:3989963-3992282 GCF_000296735.1 Chrysochloris asiatica
GCTTTGCTTATCCTGGGTCTCTTTCCTTTCCATATAAAGCTTATAATTGCTTTTTCCATCTCTTTGAAGAATGTCATTGGAATCTGGATTAGTATTGCATTATATGTGTAAATTGCTTTGGGTAGTAAAAAATAACTAATTTTTGTAAGAGAAAATCAATTATTTTTTAATCTAAGTAAAGTTGTTTTATTATTTAAAAATAATGCTCGAATATCTTTTTAATTATTTTAAGATACAAAATCTTTTCTGCTACTGATTTCTACATGCTGCCTTCAAACACTGTCAATATTTCTAAGACAAAAACATGAACTATTAATAATCAAACCTGGCACTTAGGTATGATTTTAAAGGAAACAGTTATTGGCAGGGGTTTCCAAAATACGAAGCATTCCAAATTGTTAGATATCAAGCACACATACTATTCCTGTATCATGAAATATCAAACTATAACTCATTAAATATAGTACTCCAGCACATTAACACACAGCGGCACACCAGGACTCGGAATAATAAATAGTATCGTGATAAATGGAAAAGAGATTGAAGGTGTTGAAGACTTCATTTTGCTTGGATCCACTATCAGTACTCATGGAAGCAGCAGTGAAGAAATAAAATGGGGTATTGCATTAGGAAAATCTGCTGCATGAGATCTCTTTAAAGTGCTCAAGAACAAAGATGTTAGTTTGACGACTAAGGTGCGCATGACCCAAACCATAGTTTTTTCGCTAGCTACATACACATGCGAAAGTTGAACAATGAATAAGTAAGACTGTAGAAATATTGATGCATTTGAGTTATGATGTTGGAGAAGAATATTGAAAGTATCATGGACTACTAGAAGAACAATCAAATCTATGTTGGAAGAAGTACAGCCAGAATGCTCCTTAGAAGCCAGGATGGCCAGACTTTGTCTCTTATACTTTGGATATATTATCAGGTGGGATCAGTTCCCAGAGAAGGACACCATGCTAAGTAAAATGGAGGCTCAGCAAAAAAGAGAAAGACTTCCAATCTTATTAAAATCTTCTTTAAGAGAATGAAAAAAGAAAAATCCTCCTAAATTTATTTTATGCATTCATAACATGGGTGGTGGTGGTTGTACGCTGTGGAGTTGGTTCCGGCTCAAAGCCACCATGCATAGGGTTTCTGAGGCTGGAAATCTTGGTTGTTGTTGTTGTTAAGTGCTGTTGAGTCAGTTCTGACCAATAGCGACCCTGTATAGGGTTTCCAAGGAGCAGCTGGTGAGCTTGAACTGCCAATCTTGCAGTTCAAATGGCTTTACAGTCTGGCGCATTAACCCACAGCCCCACACCAGGACTCTTTAGTTGTTGTTGTTGTTAAGTGCTGTTGAGTCAGTTCTGACCAATAGCGACCCTGTATAGGGTTTCCAAGGAGCAGCTGGTGAGCTTGAACTGCCAATCTTGCAGTTCAAATGGCTTTACAGTCTGGCGCATTAACCCACAGCCCCACACCAGGACTCTTTAGTTGTTGTTGTTGTTAAGTGCCGTCGAGTCAGTTCCGACTCATAGCAACCCTGTACAGGGTTTCCGAGGCTGTATTAGGGAGCAGAAAGTCTCATCTTTCTCCCATGGAACAGCTGGTAGTTTCAAACTGCTGACCTTGAGGTTCACACCCCGATTCCTAACCACTACTCTACCAGAGCTTCTTAGGACTCCTTTAGGGGAGCAGAAAACCTCATCTTTTTTTTGAGGAACCGCTGTTATTTTGAACTTCTTACCTTGAGGATAGCAGCCAACTCATAACCACTAAGATACCAGAGTTCCTTATAATAACATTATGTCCAAAAAAAAAAAAAAAAAAAAAAGAACTTAACAAAAGAGAAAATTACAGACAAATATCATTCAAGTAGATGAAAAAATCTTAATAAAAATAATAGGGGAAATAATCCAATCATATATAAAAATATATATTGTAGTTCTTAGGTGTCATCGAGTTGATACCGACTAATAGCAACCCTGTTCACAAAGAGAACGAAACACTACTCTATCCTGGGCCAACCTCACAATTTTGCCATGCCTGAGCCCACTTTGCCAATCCATCTCACTAGGGGTCTTCCTCTTTTTCTCTGACCCTCCACCTTACCAAATATGATATCTTTGTCAAGCAATGGTCCCTCTTGACAGTATGTCAGAAGTATGAGGGACAAAGTTTGGCCATCCTGGTCTCCAAGGAGCACTCTGGCTGCATTTTTTCCAACACCCTAACTCAAAAGCATCAAATCTACGGTCTTCCTTATTCACTGTCCAGCTTTCGTATTCATATAAGATTATTGAAAATACCATGGCTTGGGTCAGGCGC
>NW_006408759.1:3992567-3993659 GCF_000296735.1 Chrysochloris asiatica
AGTAAATATTTTAAGTCTTCTTCACTTTCAGCAAGCAAGATTGTATCATCTGCATATTGCAGGTTGTTAATGAGTCTTCCTCCAATCTTGATGCCACAGTTTTCTTCACAGAACTCAGCTTCTCTGATTATTTGCTCAGCATGCAGGTTGAATAAGTATGATGAAAGACTACAACCCTGTCGCACACCTTTCTTAATTTTAAAACCAGTCAGTGTTCCCATGTTCTGTATGAACAACTGCTTCTTGGTCCAGGTACAGATTCCTCATGAGTACAATTAAGTGTTCTGGAATACTCATATTTCGCGATGTTGTCCATAGCTTGTCATGATCCACATAATCGAAAGCTTTTGTGTAGTCAATAAAGCACAGGTAAACATCTTTCTGATATTCTCTGCTTTCAGCCATTGGACATTAGCAATGATATCCCTCATTCCACAGCCTCTTCTAAATCCAGCTTGAACCCCTGGAAGTTCTCTGTCAATGTATGCTTGCAGCCTTTTCTGTATTATCTTTAGTAAAACTTTGCTCACATGGGATATCAAAGAGGTTGTCCAATGATTTCCACATTCTGTTGGGTCACCTCTCTTTGGAATGGGCACAAATATGGATCTCTTTCCATCAGTAGGCCAGATAGTTGTCTTCCAAATTTCTTGGCATAGATGCTGCCTCACTTTCTTGAAAGATTTCAATTTTGATACCATTATTTTCTGGTGCCTTGTTCTTTGCCAATTCCTTCAATGCACCTTGGACTTCCTCCTTCAGTGTCATTGGCTCTTGATCGTATGCTATCTCTTGAAGTGGTTGAACATCAACCATTTCCTTTTGGTATGGTGACTCTGTGTATTCCTTCCATCTTCTTTGATGGTTTCTGCATCATTCAATAATTTGCCCAGAGATTCCTTCAGTAACGAAAGTCGAGGCTTGAATTGTTTCTTCAGTTCACTCAGCTTGAGAAATGCTGAGCAGGTTCTTCCTTTTTGGTTTTTTGACTTCACATCTTTTCACATTTTGTTGTAATATTTAACTTTATCTTCTCCAGCTTATCTATGAAATTTTCTGTTCAGCTCTTGTACCTCCTCATTTGTTCCATAT
>NW_006408759.1:3993975-4016917 GCF_000296735.1 Chrysochloris asiatica
TAAGTGAGTCATTTAAAAATCATTCCACGTTATCTACATTAGCAGAGTCCTCATGTGACACTATAGGATAAGTACTGGATAGCTAACCACAAGGTTGGCAGTTAAAATCCACCAAGCATCAATGGGGCTAAGCATGGCAACAATTGTGAGGTTGGCCCGGGATTGGGTAGTGTTTCATTCTGCTGTGCATAATGTCGCTATGAGTTGGTACCGACTTGATGGCACCTAACAACAACAACAATAAGCATTCCTTGGAAACATGGTCATTATGTGTCAGAACAGAATCAAAGACACTTTCAACAACAAAAATAAAAATCCACATTAACAAAATGTGGCAGTGTTATGCTGTTGAGTCTGTTCTGACTCATAGCAACCCTGTATATGGTTTCTGAGGCTGTAAATCTTTACAAGAGCAGAAAACCTCATCTTTCTCCTGAGAGGCTGCTGGTAGATTCAAACTGCTGACCTTTCTGTTAGCAGCCCAACTCATAACCACTACACTACTGTTAACAAAATAGGAAAATAATTTTATAAAATTTAACATACTTATTATAAAAATAAAAGCTAGTAAACACAGCAGATTCTTTAGGCTAGTAAAGAATATCTATAAAATAATAACATCAAACATTATGTTTAATATAAAGTTTGAAATTCCAATTTGGTCAAGATCAAGACAAAAACACTTACTAGATTTACTTTTATTTATCATTGTATTAAAAATTTTAGTCAGTTGAGAAAGTCAGGAAAAATAATTAAAAGATAGAACAGAGAGAAGTAAACCTCTCATGTGCAGATTCTATGAATGTACAGAGAAAAGTCAAAGGAATAAGTAATGACAATCAGTGTATTTAGTGAATTTGCTAGATACATGGTCAATATTAAAAAATTAAGTACATTTTTGCATAACAACACAACAGGCAGAACAACAAAAATCTTCACTATTGGCACTTGTACAAAAAAGCATCAAGTCAAAAAAGTTTCAATGTTGCTGTCAGGAGCCTTTGAGTTGGTTGTGACTCATACAGTTGTTGTGAAGGGAAGCTGACTTTGACAGCACCTATCAAGAACAACTATAAATCAATTAGACAACAAGAAAACAGAAACCAAAGACGCAAACAAACAAGTTTGATTAGGTACTTGAAAAAGGAGCATATACAAATGGCTAATAAAATTTTGATAAGTGTGATGTACTTAGTTATTAGGGAAAATAAAATTTAAACCACAATGAAAACAAGACACTGGCTGGTCCTTACAATCACTGTTAGGCTTGAGGCCAGTGTTGCAGTCAGTGTGTCCATCCATCTCATTATGGGTTCTCCTCTTTTTCGCTGACCCTCTGCTTTGCCAAGCATGTTGTCCTTTTAAAGACTGGTCCCTCCTGATAACATGTCCAATGTATGTGAGACAAAGTCTCAGCATCCTTGCTTCCAAAGAGCATTCTTCTGGTACTTCATCCAAAAGATTCATTCTTTTTGTCTGGTAGTCAATGGTATATTAAATGTTTTTCATCAACACCATAATTCAAACCTATCAATTATTCTTTGGTATTCTTTATTCATTATCCAGCTTTCAGGTACATAAGAGGCAACTGAAAAGACCATAGCTGGAATCAGGTACACCTTTGTCCTCAAAATGACATCTTTGATTTTTAACACCTTAAAGAGTTGTTGTTGCTTTTTTTTTTAATCAGATTTGCCCAATGTAATGCCTCTTTTGATTTCTTCATTGCAGCTTCATTGTGGATCCAAATAAGTGAAATCCTTGACAAATTTATTCTTTTCTCCACTGATTATGATGTTGCTTATTAGTCCAGTTGTGAGAATTTCTTTTGCTTTCATTATGTTGAGGTTTAACTCATATTTAAGGTTTCAATCATTGATCTTCATCAGTAAATACTTCAAGTCCTCTTCTCTTTCAGCAAGCAACATTATGTCATCTGAATACTACATGTTGTTAATGAGTCTTCCTCCAATCCTGAAGTTATATTCTTTTGTATAGTTCAGCTTCTTGTGTTATCTGGTCAGCATACAGATGGGTTAAGAAGGGTGAAAGAATACAACCGTGGCACACATCTTTCTTGATTTTAAATCACACAGTATACTTGGTTTGTTAGAATAACTGCCTCTTGGTCAGTACAGGTTCCACATGAGTACAATTAAGTGTACTGGAGTTAAAGGGATCTGGAGTTCCCTTTCTTTGCAATGCTATCCATAATTTGTTATGATCCATACAGTTAATAATCCTTTGTATAGTCAATAAGCCATAGACAAATTTCATTCTTGTATTTGCTCCTTTCAGGCAAGATCCATCTCATATTGGCAGCGATATCCCTGGTTTCACATCCTCTACTAAATCTGGCTTGAATTTCTGGCAGTTACCTGTCAAAGTACTGCTACAATTGTTTTTGAATTATCTTCAGCAAAAGTGTACTTGCATATAGTATGAATGATATTATTCAATAATTTCTTCATTCTGCTCCTTCAATTTGTAAAGAGCACTTTCTGCAAAAATACAATAAAGTGAAGTACAATAAGATGTGGTATGCTGTATGTTACTAGCAAAACTTTCCAAAATAATTCTCAAATTGATATGAAAATGCAAATAACCAAGAATACCCAAAAGTCTCTTGAAGAAGAGGTCTAAGGTGAGAGAACTTGGTTTACTGGATAGCAAAACTTATTATGACTCTACAGTAATTAAGTCTGTGGAAGAGTAATTGGAGAGCTTGAACTGCCGACCTTGTGGTTCGAACCTACTTTGCAGTCCAGCGCATTAACCCACAGCACCACACCAAGACTCCAACCATCACATTTTTGTTATTGTTAAGTGCCGCTGAGTCGGTTCTGACCCATAGTGACCCTGAACAGGGTTTCTGAGGCTGTAAATCTTTACGGGAGCAGAAAGCCTAATCTTTCTCCTGCAGAGCAGCTGGTAGTTTCGAACTGCTGACCTTGCGGTTTGCAGCCCGATTCATAACCACTACACTACCAGAGCTCCTTAACCATAACATTAGGAGGGAGTTAATTAAATGTTTGAACAAATATAGCTGGCTAATTTTTAACCTCATAAATTTGTATGGCCTGGAAATGATGTTATAAATTTTGGAAGAAAAGAAGTTTTCCACTGCTGGTCTAAAAGCACAATTTCAACTAATAGCAACCCTGAAGACACAAAGTATGGAACACATGTAATGGGAAAATATCATATAAAGAATACATAAAGGACTCCTACAAATCAAATTTGAATTATGGTGTTGGCAAAGAATATTGAAAGTATCCTGGATTGCCAGAACAATCCAATTAGTCTTGGAGAGAGTACAGTCAGATGCTGCTTAGATGTGAGGATGGTGAGACTTCATCTCTTGTACTTTGGACATGTTATCAGGAGGGACCAGTCTCTGGAAAAGGACAGTATGCTTAGTAAAGCAGAGGATCAGCAAGTAAGAGAAATACACCCAAGGAGATTAACTGACTTAGTGGCTGCCACAATAGGCTCAAATGTAACAACAGTTGTGAGAATGGCGCAGGGCCACCAGTGTTTCCTCCTATTGTACATGAGAGCTAACTCAACAGCACCTAACAACAAGAACAACAATAAATCAATTAGAAAATAAGAAAACAGAAACCAAAGATGCAAATAAGTAAGTCTGATTAGGTACTTGAAAAAAGAGAATATACAAATGGCTAATAACCATTTTTTTTAAGTGCAATGTATTTAGTTATCAGGGAAAATAAAATTTAAACCACAATGAGATATTGCTATACACCCTTGACACCGGCTCAAGTTGAAAAGCACTGATACTACTGATTTTTGACAGAAATGTGGATTCATGTGCACTCGTGTGCACTTCCAGTGACAGTACAAATTGGCACAATCATTTTAAAAACAATTTGGAATTTTCTACTAAATTTTGCATTTCCTTATCTATGGCCCAGAAGTTCCACTCCCAGGTATATTATCCAACAGAAATCCATGCTTATATATACACAAAGAGTCATATACCAAAAAAAGTTCTTATCAGTATTGTTTATAACGTTTCAAACTGGAAATTCAAATCTGTATCAGCAGTAGAATAAAAAATAAATAAGCCATAAATAATCATACAATAGAATAATATGTTGCAATGAAAATGAAAGAAGTAGAGCTACATAAAACAAAATGAATGGATCTTAAAACATAACATTGAGCAAAAGGAGTCAAACAAGAAAGACTAAGTGCAGTGTGATTCATTTTATATGAAGTTCACCTAGCAGGTAAATTAAACTATATTTTTAGGAGCACACACTAAGGTAGTAAAACTCCAAGAGGAAACAAGGAAATGATTACTATAAAATCAAAATATTGACTATCCTTATGCAGAAAGGAAAGATTCATTATAGAGAGCAGATTACAGTAGATCTTCAACACAGGATGTCTTACAATGTTCTATTTCTTGACCTGGTTCATAACTACAAAGGTATTTGTCTTATGATAAATTAATGAATTATATACATTTCAATACACATGCCTGTATTATGTTACAAATTATACAGTAAAATATCAAAAAGATAAAGCATGAGGAAATGAAGAATGATTGGAAATGGATGTAGATGTTACATATATATTAAGTATATTGTTGTACAGATTTATTAATTATATTGTGATTTAAGTATACTGTGATAAGGTGAAATTTGAGAATAGACTAGAAAGTAAAGGAGTAGAGGAGGTATTGGACAGCTAGCGGAAAGGCTTTGCTGTCTTAGGAGAAATGGCATGCAAAATCCCTGAAGTTGTGTTTAGCTTGTTGGTAGAACAACAAGGCCAACAGAGTGAGGAAGATAAAGATAGGTGTATTGTCAGTGCATCTAACTACACAGAGCCTTGTAGAACGTTGTCAAGAGTACTAATTTTATTCTGAATGAGATAGAAGGGCACTAGAGTGCTTTGAGCACCAAAGAGACATGCCAATTGTATTTTAAGAGAATCATTCTGATCACTAACAAAAAGACTATATAGAGACTGGGAGACCAATACAATAGCCTGGTGAGAAATGGCAGTGGCTTAGCCTAGGTGGTATAACTAGGCAATAGTGAGAAGTGATTGTATTCTAAACATATTTCAAAGGTAGAGCTGATGGGTTGGCAAAGAGGAATCAAGAAAGACAAGATGTCATGCTTTGGGGTCTGAGAAACTGGATAAAGAGCGTTACCATTTAAAGAGAAGGGAAAATACGTGAAACATGATCCTTCTCTGCTAGAGTGTAATACTATCCATAAAGTCTAAATAGTAGTTTTCCATATAAAAAATTAGCATCTCTTGCAAGGAATTTCATTGAAAATGGTGTAACCAATAACTAGCTGAATAGGCCTCACTCACTAAAGTTTCTTAATGAATAAAGATTCTGCGTTCTGAATATTAACCAGAAGTGTTTGGAAGATTTGATAAGTATGCTGTCTGCTATTTTATACTCTCTTAGGTATAACCTCTTATCTCAGGAACTTGAATAATAAACATCTCTATTTTTTTTTAATGAAATAAATTCAGTGTTACCTAAAGTTAGGGTAAATCTCCTAAGCAATGACTTCCTCTTTTTTCCTTCCCTCACTGAACTTACAAGTCCTGGTATGGTGATACAGGATAAGCACTGGACTGTTAACCACAAGTTCGACAGTTCAAACCCACCAGCCATTCCTTGGAAATTCTATACAGGGTAGCTGTGAGTCAGAACCAACTCTATGACACTTAACAACAATAGCAACAACTGAGCTTGTTAAGAGTGATGGAAACATTTGGAAATGGTGAACGGTGATGGTTGAACAGCATGATAAACACAATTAATGTCACTGAATCATACATGTGAAGAATGTGAAAATGCCAAATGTGTTTATTATGTATATGTTTATCACAATTTTTTTTTTTTAACATGAAGGCTAAATCTCAAAATACATTTTTCTTCACCAACAGAGGTAAATGTTTCTGAATTTTTCTTATACTTTTCTGAAACTCAAATAACTTCCTGGAAATCTTGACTTGGAGATGAATAACTCACTTTGGATAATACCTACTATGGTATTATGATGAGAAAAATTCTTTTATTGCTTAGGTTCTTTGAGAACAAAGGGCTAATAAGAACCAGGTATGAAGTTCCAATCATAAATGAACCAGGAAGCTTAATAATTTTCATTTTAGAAAAGACTAAATTCATAATTTTATGTAGTTAAGCATTTGAATAATGGAGAAAGAGTTGTAGGTTCAAATCCTGGCTCTGCCAGTTAATAGTAGTATGGTGTTCAGCAAGTTACTTAGCTGCTTGGTGCCTCATTCTTGTCTTCTGAAAATTTAGGTTAATATAGGGCCTGTTTTTGGAGAATTGTAATAAGGACTGGATTATATGAGCTACATAAAGAATTTGGCAGAGTGCCTAGCATGTAATTAGGATGACTCACTAAATACTATGTAGATATGTTTGCAACAAAATAGAGGAAGAGTCCAGGTGGCTCAGATAGGAGTGATCGGTTGATTGAAAGTAGACAATCCAGTCTAGATTTCCTTTCAATACAATTTCACTAAGTCTCTATGCTGCTGGATATGTAAGACCTACAGACAACCAGACAATGTGTCTTTATCACTTTTTTTTTTTTATTATAGGTAGATCAGCATATTGTAGATACATTATTCTGGATGATTAGAAGGTAGAATGAGATTAATCTGGAGCAAGTATTATATGTTCTGTGGCTTTGAAAAATCACATTGGTTGTTATTGCTTTAGCTAACACTGGCACCTTCCCTGAATTAGATTATTTTCATTTAACCCACATTTGGTTGTCCACCCTTACAAATGGGACTCCTAGCAGTTGACTGGAGCTCTGAATAAAAAGATGTATCTTACACCTTTGCCTGAAAATTATTATGTCAACACTGTGTCTCAATGCCAGTTGAATTAAAATGTATGACTTCCTTAAGAACATGTGTTGACAGTTACTTTCTTCATTGGTCTCCCTGCTTGGTTCCAAAAGCCCATAAAATCTTACCACCACACAAACCAAAATTATACAGGAGACATTTTGTTGTATTTGGCACAAACTACATTTTGTGTGAGTGGAAACTTCCTTTTTCCTGCCAGGGCCTTGCTTTCCTATACCCCTGGAAGCTGTTTCAACCTTTCTTCTGGTTCAGCTATTTGTTTCTAGGAGCCTTCCTCATTCTTTCCCGTAGACACCTTTCTGATCTGGGAGAGGCTGTCGGTGTCTTTTACTTGTTAAGGTGAATAGACAGGCTGATGTTCTCACTTAACAATTCCTGCGACATATCACTGAAGTAAACTTAAGCTCTGGATTATAAACCTTCTGGCACTTCAGTGATTTTCAAGGCCACTCAAGGAGCTTTGCTAATACAAGAAGGTATTTAACAGACAGCTCTCACTCAACCCAACATCTCCAGCTTCACAGGCCCCGCTGTCTCAACAAACACAGAATTTGCTGTCTAGGCTGCTGTACCTTTTGTCTTTGAGCACAGTGACAACTATCAAATCTGATTTCCCCCCCCACTCCAAAACCTTGCCCCCAAATATTATTTAACATATATTAGGCTAGGCAGAAATGGCAAATGTTTAAGCATGCCTCATTAATGGCAGAAAATCATTTATATGACTCCCTAGGTCGTCCAGACTTTACTGACACAGAGGTTCATCATTTAACTTGTTGTATTAAACCCTTTTCCATGAGCAGGTAAATGTATACATACATAAGGTTATTAGTGGTTACCAGGGGTGGGCTAAAGGGAGGGGGCTAAGGGAACTCACTGCTTAGGAGACACTGAGCTTCTGTTAAGGGTAATGGAAAAAGTTTGAAACAGATGATAATGACGGTTGCACACCATGATAAATATGATTAATGTCACTACATTATATATGTGAAAAATGTTGAAATGGCAAATGTTTGTTACAAACATTTGTCAAACACGCACACACACAAATGCAGCTAATCCTTTTGCAGCCAATCCTGCCTATTAATAAGTAAGATTAGCTATAAACTATGCAAAGGCTTTTGACTGTATGGATCATGACAAACTATGGACAACATTGAAATCCTGGTGTGGCGCTAATGCATTAAATTGCAAAGTTTGTTTGAACCACAAGGTCAGAGGTCCAAGCTCACCAGCTGCTCCTTAGAAATCCATAGTCGCTATGGGTCCGAACTGACACGACAGCACTTAACAATAACAAAATGGACAACATTGCGCAGAATGAGTTTACCAGGACACTTAAATGTGCTCATGAGCAACCTGTACATAGACCAACAGGCAGTAGTTTGTACAGAACAAGGGGACACTATACATTGAGCAAATAACCCAAGAAACTGGATTATATAAGGAAGAACATGACATCAGAATTGGAGGAAGACTCATTAACAAACTGTGATAGATAGATGATACATCTTTGTTTACTGGAAGCGAAGAGGACTTAAATACTGATGAAGATCAAAGACAACAGCCTTTAGTAGGGTTGTACCTCAGTGTAAGGAAAACAAAAATCCTCAGCCAGAAAGCTTCTTAGAGGCCAGAATGGCAAGACTTTGTCTCTCATATTTTGGACATATTACCAGGAGGGACCAGTCCCTGGAAAAGGATATCATGCTTGGTAAAGCGGAGGGTTAAAGAAAAAGAGGAAGACCTCCAATGAGATGGATTGCCACAGTGGCAGCAGGAATGGACTCAAGCGTAACAACTGTGAGGATGGCATAGGACCAGGTAGTGTTTCATTCTGTTGTGCATAAGATAACTATTAGTTGGAACCAACTCAATGGTACCTAAGAACAACAACAACAGGGTATATTTACAATAAAAGACCATCATATTGCTTTAAAAAAAAAAAAAAAAAAAAAAGATCCTTTCAAAGAGGTAAGTGCCATGGTTGGAACACAAAACAATTCCTTACTTAGTCTTTGTCAACTTCTATAGCCTATTGCCTCAGGTCCTTCCCTCTACATACATATACACACACACCATACTATGGGATGTCTGTACCTTCTCATTCTACTGGACTGTCTCTGCCTGTTAACTCTGACCTATCCTTTATGGCTCATCTTAATAATCACATCTTTTGAAAACCATCCTTGACAGATACATCATCCCTCAAGACTGATGCACACCTTTTTCTGTGTTCTTCAGAATCTTCCAGAAAAAAATCTAAGTTACCTCGTTCTAATTAATGTCTAATTTTTATGTCCTCTTCCATGTCTTCAATGAGCTCCTGAAAATTTACATGCAAACAGAATTTCTATAAATCAATTTTTATTTTGAATACACATGCATGAGCACTGTCAGAGAGAAAAAAAGTAAATTATCCATCTAATCTGTTTATATTATACTTATATTTTTTCATATTAAAATATCTATATTAAAGTACATCAAAAATATCTCACATGCTGTAAAAGGCACTCTCCAATTGGCTGATTTGTTTTGTATCATCCATGATGAAATCTGTACCTAATGCCAATGGATCAGAGGGCATCTCATCCTCAAATAGTTTTAATCTCAGTTCCAACAGTTCTCAAAATCTTATTTCCAATGTAACTCTTAGCAATGCTTCTAACATTTAACATATTGATCCTTTGATAATATTCTTACAATCATCATTAATGTCTTAGAAGCTTGTCACTTGGCAACCATACTTACATAACAGAGGGATTAATGGGATCATTGAAACTGAGACTGGGAAATGAAGTGGTTCCTTTATTTAAAATCTGCCAGAATCCATTGGGAGATTGAGAAAAGTTATTTTTCCTCTAGCCCAGAGTTCATTTCCGTACACGACTCTGTCTTGGGGCAGGGGTGGGGGGGATTAAACACCTAGAAAGGAGTGATTTAAAGTAAAAGTTAAACAGGCAATTTTGGAAAAGGAAAAAAAAAAAAATTCAGTTTACATGGGCAGTGAGTGGCTTGTGGGGAGATAACTTCTAATTAGAAATTCCCAAACTCCCAAAGCCTACTCACCCTCACAGCCACTAAACCTTGGGCATCCACAGGGATGTATCAACCCATTGGGCTGACTTTATGAGAAGAGTTATTCATCACATTTTAGTTTATGTATTGGTGTGAATAAGAGCTTTCACTAACTCTACCAGAGATAAATGGTTCTCTAAATAGACACATAAATATAACCAAATTTGGACTTTCTGTGATTGCTGCAGAGATGGGAAAATATTCAGAACTTCAGTGCCTCTGTTTACAATGAAGTTTGATGTTAGCTCAGGGTTTAATAAACTCTCAGACACTTTTTTTCTAACACAAATGTGTTTCTTATGGAAATACTTACTTTGGTAGGTAACAAAACCAGCTCCTGTTTTCTAACTTTTTTTAAATCAATATCTGTTGGTGGTGTTAAGTACCATTGAATTCTGACCCAAAGAGACCCCGTATAGGGTGTTTGAGGAGCAACAGATGGGTTTGAACAACAAAACTTGTGGTTTGCAGTCCACTGCTAATCTTACAGTTCCACACCAATCAATATCTGTAAGTTTATAAATCCACTAACTTGGTAAAGGTAAACTCTTTCAAATCTTTCAAGGTTAGATACAACTAATGGAGAGTTTACAAAAATGGTAGACAATGTTTTCTCCTCATCCTTGGAGGCCTTTTATTTTCTGAAGGAAGAAAAGGTACTGGAGGTCTATTTACTTTGCAAATAAAAAAGGAGTATTTTAAAATTTTATTTAGGTAAAAAGAATTTATAGGACATGCAGGGTGGAGATGGAGACTACTATACTGTCATCAACAAAATTATGTTCAAAGCTTCTGGGTAGGCCAAGATGAAAAAGCTGTGACCCTTTAGGATAATATGCCCTAAGGTGAGCTAGCATATTTTATGCTGAAACTTTATGCATAATCTCTGGTGGCATAGTGGTTACCAGTCGGGCTGCCAACCTCAAGGTCAGCAGTTCAAAACTACCACTGGTTCCATGGGGGAACGATGAGGTGATCTGCTCCCATAAAGATTTACAGCCTCAGAAACCTTGTGCAGGGTCACTATGAGTTGGAACCAACTCCACAGTACTTACCAACCAACAACAACAGTATTATTCATAGTTTATCCCACTTGAGCGAAACAACAACCTTATAAAGTCAACAGGATATTATCTCCATTTCATAATTTAGGAAATGAAGTCTTTAAAATGTTAATTGCTAAGTCTCAATAGTTAGCAAGTGACAGATTCACATCTGTGATTGGCTTCCTAGATTTTTACAGCTTCTGATGAATTCCACTCTTAAAGAGAATAGAAAAACAAAATCAAGAACTAACTGAGCAGTGCAGAATTTCTGATTGAGTATTTCAAAGAACATCTCCTACCTCCATTATCCCACATCACTGGTGTTAAGGGCGTATTTGTATGATTCGATGGGAGCCATCGCCTCAACCATCTGTTGCATCTGACAGAGGGAACACTGGCCAGGTACATGTTTGCTCAGAGGCACTCTCGCCCTTCTGCCTCCACCCATAAATCACAGAGCCTTTGAGAAGGCAGCCACCTCTGGGCTGAACACAGCAAGTGTTGAACTGTGAGTAATAATTTATACCGCAGAGTAATTTCAGCCTGAAAGTGAAAAAGATTTCTCAACCCTCCCAAAGCTGAAAGGGGACGTAAGTCATATAATTTTATGCCACCAACACACATATCATATTAAGGGGGAAAATTCTTTCGATGACCTGAATGTTATGTGCTGTCATTAAAATATGTTTAGCCAAGGCTGTGGGTCAATTTGAAGCCCATTTGAGGTTAGGTGTCATACTTTGTCTCGGGCAGGACCTGAAGCCAATTTAAAGAGTGTGTGTTATGAGAAGTCTTCATGTTAGAGGTGTGAAATTTACAGTCAATAGAAAGTAATTTTCTGATTGGAACTTGGCCCAAACATTGCAATGGATACAGTGAGAATGCCTTGGGACCAGTAATATCCATCATTGACAGATTCTGGGGTTTAAATTCTCTCTCAAACCCAACCAGGACAGACAAGATGGAGAACTGGACAAAAACCATAAGGAAGTGGTTAAATTAAGTTCTTCCCTTCATCATCTCCTATATAATAATTCCCATAGTTGTTTTTTAGCCTTTATTAATTACTACCGCAACAAATAGATTTCCAAATATGATGTGTCTTATTTATTCTGCTCTCCTACTTTCAATCCCTGAAATTTGGGAGTATTTCAATCTTGTTTATGCCTCTATCTCCAAATATGCTAACTCTTAATATGTAAGCTTGCTTAGGACCCAGACATTAGCAAAAGTCATTATGATCATGCTGCTGCTGAGCCAAGGATTAATATTTGTAGTATTTAAATTTCTTCAAAATGTGGCTCAAATGAAGACTCTTTTACGCTTTCCTTGTGTTCTCAGAAAAAATAAAGAGCTATGCTTCTTCTTTTGTATTCTCATACCTTGGTTATAATCTTATAGATGTCTTTTAATGATTCATTTACTTCTCTGCCTTGCCACATACATTAACACATGTCCAATACCTTGTGGACACAGGCAATAGAGTAAGGGTACAATGGCTTATTTGATTTGATTTTCTATGAAAAGTATGCCATAAAAGTTAGGAAGGAAGAAAAGAAGAGAGTAAAAGATTAATTTAAGAACCTGTGCATCTTGATCACTTTTAGGTGTCTATCACAAAGTGAAGATACATTCACAATAGTTTAATTCTACATTATAAATTTTTCTAAGATCTATTATTGAATTTGAGTGTTTACCAATTCAAAAGACATTTTACACAGATTTTTTTTCATTTTTAGAGAAGTGCTTTGATTAGCTACTGCTCCTTAACAAACTAATACAAAATTCAGTGGCTTAAAAATAAGCATTTATAATACTTATTCATTATGAGTCAGTTGGTTGGGAATTTGATTTATAAAGAGATTAGGAAGCATACTTTTCTATAGTAAGCATACAGATATTCAATTATAGTACTTTATGAATTACTGGATTAACAACAGACTCCATCCTCTGTGATAATAGACCTACTACCATATATGTGGCGCTGTGGGCTAATGTGTCAGACTGCAAAGTCGTTTGAACTACAAGGTCGATGGTTCAAGCTCACCAGCCACTCCTTGGAAACCCTATACAGGGTTGCTATGGGTTGGAACCGACTTGACGGCATTTAACAACAACAACAACCATATATATGGAGTCCTGGTGTGGCTCTGTGGGCTAATGCGCCAGAGTGCAAAGTCGTTTGAACTGCAAGCTCACCAGCAGCTCTTCGGAAACCACAGGGTCGCTATGGGTCGGAATCCACTCTTCACAACAACAACAACCATATATATATACATAACATATTGAAATAGCAGGATTCTTTGGAAAATGAGATGACCTTTCAATTTTTTAAAGTATTTTTTACGTACTAGTGTTATTTAATGAGAATTATTGCTTTATCTGTGTGAATGGAAGAAAACAGATACTTCTTATGATACCAATCCCAAATGTTGTTGTTGTGATGTGTCTTGAGTTGGTTCCAACTCATAGTGACACTATGTCCAACAGAATGACATTCTGTCCTTCCTGTGCCATCTTTCCAATCATGGTTATACCAGAGTCCATTGGTGCAGCCCATGTATCAATCCATCTTATAGAGGGTCTTCCTCTTCTTTACTGACGCTCTACTTTACCAAGCATAATGTCCTTCTTCTGCAATTGGTCCTTTCTAATAACATGTACAAATTATGTAAGATAATGTCTCTCCATTCTCATGTTCAAGGATCATTCTGGAACAATCAAATCTTGTTCCAAGACAGATTTGTTCCTTCTTCTGGAAGTCTAATATGACGATGCTTCAAATGGTTCATGGAAATTTTTAATGGAAATTTTCCAAGAACTTTGTAAAGTCTTCTACTAATTTTCACCAGCAAGACACCAAACCTTCTTTGGTCTTCTTTATTCATTACTCAGTTTTTGCATGCATATGAGACAATTGAAAATGTCGTCACTTGGGTCCCAGCATACCTCTAGTCCTCAAAGTGACACCTTGGCTTTTTACCACTTTTAAAAGGGTCTTTTGCTGCATGTTTGGCCAATGCAGTGCATCATTTGATTTCTTGACTGCTTCTTTCATGGGCATTGATTGTAAAGCCAAATAAAGTGAAATCCTTAACAATGTCTATGTATTTCTATTTATCATAATGCTACTTATTGATGGAGCTATGAATATTTTTGTTTTCCTTTGTTTTTAATTTTGAGGTGTAATCCATACTGAAAACTTTATTCTTTTACCTTCATCAGTAAATGTTTCAAGTTCTCTTCAATTTTTAGCAAGCAAAATTTTATCATTACAATCCAGATGGCACATTCTTCTTCATGTAGTAAAGATTCTCAGTTTATTTGTGCAGGATGAAGATCTAATAAGTATGGTGAAAGGATACAACCCTGACACATACCTTTCTTGATCTTAAACCATTCAGTATCCCCTTGTTCTTTTCTAAAGACTGCCTCTTGCTGTATGCATATATTCTACATGTGTACAATTAAGTGTTCTGGAATTTCCAAAGTTTTCTCATTGTAATATATTTGTAATGACCTACATAGTAGAATGCCTTTGCATAGGCAATAAAACACAGGCAACTATCCTTCTGATATTCTCTGCTTTCAGCTAAAATCCATCTGATGTCAACAATGTTCGCCCTCCTTCCACATCCTCCTCTGGATCCAGCTTGAATGTCTGTAAAATGCCAGTCAGTGTATTGCTGCAATTGTTGTTTTAATTATTTCCAGCAAAAATTTTATATGCATGTAATAATAATGTTATTGTTTAACAATTCCCAAATTCTGTTGGATCACCTTTCTTTGGAATGTACAAAAATGTGCATCGCTTCCAGTCAGTTGGCCAGGTCTTCCAAATTTCTTGGCATGATTAAGTGAACATCTCCAGGACCATATCCATTTGTTGAAACATTTCAGCTGGTATTCTGTCAATTCTTGGAGCCTTGGTTTTTGCCAATGCCTTCAATGCAACTTGAACTTCTTCCGTCAATACCATAATTTCTTGATCATATGCTACCTCCTGAAATGATTGAATAACAGCCAATTCTTTTTGGTACAGTGATTCTGAGTATTCCTTCCAACTTCTTTGGATTCTTCTTGCTCAATGGTTTACCTATAGAATCCTTCAATACTACAACTCGAAGCTAGAATTTTTTTTTTTGGTTTATTCAGCTTGAGAAATGCTTAGCATGTTCTTCCATTTTGGTTTTGTAATTCTAGGTGTTTGCCCATTTCATTATAATACGAAGTTGAGTCACAAATTGCCTGCATTCTGACTAGAATTTATTTTAATCAGTCCTTAGAAAAGACAAATACATAATTTTCAACATAATCTCCTTGCTTTTCAATACACTTTGTTCATCTGTCAACAAGCCTTCATATTTCCTTATTAAAAAAATTGTTTTAGACTGAGCTACAAGTCATGAATGCACTGCTGTCTTCACTTTTTCATCAAAGGTGAATCTTCATCTGCTGAGGGATACTTTCAGGGGATCAAACAGGTGAAAGTCTGATGGAGCAAGATCAGGACTATAGGGAGGATGCTTTAACACTTCAAAATGAAGTTTTTGCAGAGTGTCAACAATGTGGGCAAAGATGTGAGGCTGTGCATTATCGTGCAAGAAGATCACAATGCCCTTGAATAGCAGTTCTGTGCATTTAATTCCAAGTTTCAGCTTCAGGTTTTCACTGAGCATCTCACTGTAATGAGCACTGCTGATTGTTGAACTTTTTCCTGCGAGTGTTCCAATACTGGCCCTTGAGAATCCCAGAAAACTGTAAACATCAATTTTTCAGCTGATGTGTGACTTACAAAGTTTTTCTTGGTCAGTAATTGAAGATACTTCCATTCCATACTCTGCTGTTTACTCTCAGGCTCATAGTGATGAATCCATGTCTCATCACCAGTAATTTTTTTAAAGAAAACTTTTGCTTTTCTTTGAGTATCCAAATTTTCTTTGCTGATGTCCACATTCACACCTGCACAGTAGTGACCTTGAATGAAAAATGCTGTTAAAACAGTGTAGTCAACAGAAGTTTTAATATAAATGGATGTGGATACTTTTTGACTCAAATTCGTACTTTACTTTGTCTTTTTTATTTGCCTTTTGAAATCTTCTGTTCAGCTCTTTTACTTCATCATTTCTTCTTTTCACTCTAGTTACTCTATGTTAAGAGCAAATTTCAGACTCTTTTATGACACACATCCTTTTTTTTTCTTTTTAATGAACTTTTGGTTTCTTCATATAGGATGTCATCCCACAACTCATCTGGTCTTCAATCATAGGTGTTGAATGCATCCAAAGTCCTTCTTCCTAGTTTGTCTTAGTCTAGAATTTCCACTGAAACCTATCCACTAAAAGTGATCATCCTGATATCTGAAATCCCCGGGCTATAGCTTCCAGCATCACAGCAACACTCAAAGCACCACAGTGCAACAAATAGATAGAGAAGTAATGTGATTTCCAAGTAGCGATGTCAAAGACACAAGAGACACAAGAGTAGCTTAACTCTCTCTCTCTCTCCCTGTTTCATAGGGAATTCAGATTCAGCTCCTATATGTTGTTATGCTAACAAGTCTTTGCAAAAGACTTTTATAATCAAAACTGAGTCTCTCTATTCCAGCCAGAATATCTAAAATTCCAAAGAGAATATCTCAAGTTATTTTGAGTGTTAAAATGCAAATGTTATTTGAGAAGATTAATGTATGGTTTGATTGCCTGCTCAGTGCATTGGGCTGCTAACCAAAAGGTCAGCAATACTAATCCACCACCCACTCCACAAAAGAAAGATGAGGCTTTCTACTCCTGTAAAGATTTACAACCTCAGAAACCCTATATACAGGGTTGCTATGAGTTGGAACCGACTGATAGCACACATCAGCAGCAGCTATGGCTTAATTTGAGTTTGTCAATTTCATTAGTGTAGATGGAAACTCAGGAAGACAAGAAACAGAACAGCCCCTCTTAGATGAATTTGAAATCTCAAGGGAGGATCACAGAGAGGATATTGGGTTGCAGAGAAACTAAGGAGAATGAGGTAGAGAAATTAGGCAAAAGAAGAGAGGCACAGCCAAAATCAGTCTCTGGTTATATTCCCAGCATTTAACTAACAAATGCCTAGATTTTCTGTGTTATAGGAGGGGTTCTTTTGCACTGGGAGACTACTAATTTGGCAATGATCAAACATCATGGAAATCCTTTCTGATATATTTAGGTTGGAGGCATAGAATTTACATTTATTATACAGGCAAATTCCTCTCCTTTGATCCTCGGTCACCTTTTCTTTTTATCTTATTATGGTCTTTGCACAACCTTTTTCTGCCTTATCTTTCCCTCTTTTCATTCTTCCTACCCCCTTTCCTGCTCCCTTTATTAGTCTCTCATTGTTATAAAAGCAAGGTGATCTCCAGGGGAAAAGAGAAAACCGACAGAACAAGTGAAGCACAAACAGCTCCCTTAGAAAGGTCATCAGGAGTTTTAAGTAGAATGTCATTGTTATTCTGTCACAAAAATAATAGACCTAAACTACGCACACAAGGGGTAGATTCTAACCTTCTGGAGGTAGAAATGGTGAAATGCTCCTTTTGAGGTTTGGCTTTTAATACAGAATGGTGTTTGGGAAATGTCTTAATCCACCCATTATTCTCCCCGCACACTGCTCCACAAATGTGCTTTGTCATTTGGTTTTGCTTCTATATAGTCAGGAACCCCCAGGATAAGATTAATGCAGGAGGTATCCTGAGTGTTTTGCATGTTTTCTTCTCTGGGCTATTAGAATTTCTGATTGACTCCGTCTAACAGTTCTGATTGGAAAAGGAACCCAAAGGCCAGAAGAGCATTAAGTACACATCCTGGCTTTCTCCTCTCTGCCGGACTTGACATTTTTCAGCCCTATAACCCATTAGTATCTCTTTCTTTTCTTCTCTCTCATAGAGTACCAGGGGAACAGAAAGCACTAATCAATAGAAGTCAAGGATCCAATAAGACAAAACAGTAAAAGAGAAATTTCAGCCGGATGTTGTTTGTTATTCGTTGCCATCAGTCCCAGACTCATGATGACCATATGCAATTAGAAAAAAGAGGCTGCTCTGGCCTGTGTAATCCCATGATCAGTTGCAGATAAGACCATTGTGTTGCTCAGGGTTTTCATTGGCTCATTTAGGAAGTGGACTACCAGGAGTTTCTTCTTAGTTTATCTTTGACTTGTCTGGAAACGCCACTGAAACCTGTTTAGGATCATAGCAATACCAAGCTTCCATTAGCAGACAGATGGTGCTTGTGTATGTGGTGCATTGTTTAGGAATCAAACCGGCCTCCTACATTGGATATACATTTTATCCTATGGCCTCAGACTATTTTTTCCTTTCATTATGGTTAAGAAGAAAGGTAAGCAGAAAGAAAGAATCTCTTCAATTTTCGGTCCCTTAAATACGAAAGAATGACTCTGCCTGTTTATTGGTTGGAACAGAATAGTCAACACTAAGTCAAACGCCTTGAGACAAAAGCTCTGGTAAAGACTTTTCAGGCACAAAACTTAGGTGTCCTGAGTTTAAACGTACTGGTCAATCTGTCATCCATTTAGTAAGAAATATTTCTTTTGAGGAAAGATACAAGCAAATTTTAATAACAGTTTTGCTATTTATGAAGGATGTGAGCTTGGATTAAATACCTGACCCTGACTTGTTTCAGCTTCCTAATCCATAAAATGGTATATTTGGGATGGTATGAATATTAAAGAAATAATGACTATAACTGTCTGTCTTATAGTAAGCACTCAATAAATGATGCTAAGTGTTTCTATGTTAATAAAACTACTTGGTTTTACTCATAAAGAATAGGCTATCCAAGAAATACAGAAACATAGTCAATATGATAGAAGCTAATATACCTGACACTAAGCAATACAGCAAAGACCTCTGCTGCTGGAGGTCATTCAGGGGCCCAGGTTTCTTCTACCTTGAGTGTCTATACATAAGTTTGTGTGTATGTGTGAGTTTGTGTTGCATGTGAGTGTGCATACTAGTATATGTGCGTGTGAGCCTCTAAGATCTGATCATTCCAAATGTGGTCATGAACCAACAAAATCAGCATCAACTGAGACCTTGCTAAAAATGCAGATTCCTATCCAATTCACACCTTCTGAGATAAAAATTTAAATTTTAACAAGATCCTTGATAATTTGTTAGCAAATGAATGCTTAAGAAGTACAGCATTATGGTATTGTCCTCTCCTGCTTAGTTAGAATTGGACCATCAAAACCATAAAGTGAAAGACAAAAATTTCCATTTATTAGAGATGAAATGTAAATTGATCATGGCACTTCCAATCATACTGATCATACCTGGCTGCAAGGAGGCCAGGAAACACGGGTCTTTTGTTAGATGGTCCCGCGCTCAACTGAAACTCCTTGCAAGGGAAGGAAAGAAGGGGAAAGCAAATAACAAAGCAGGATAATTCACAGTCTTTCCCAAAATTATTATTGGAATTATAGTTATTATTATAATGAGGATGGAATACTATGGTCAGGGAATAGATTGGACTGACCTATAAGATGGAAAGTAACATAATCTTGGCCTTTATACTGTTGTTTGTTGTTGTTGTTGTTATTGTTGTTGTTGTTGTGAACCGTCAAATCAGTTCTGACTCAGCAACCTGTATAAGGTTTCAAAGAAACATCTGGTGGGTTTGAACCACTAACCCTGTTGCTAGCAGTCCAGTGCTTAGTCTACCTCACCACACCAGGGTTTTACCATTAAATTAGTCAGACACAAACTTACCAAAAATAAAAAAGCAAGAGAGGAAGATTGCCAAAATACAAACAGTGCTCATATTTTTTAAGTAGCAAACAATCAATAGCATATTGGTACAAAAAGCTAGATTTAGTGGGCGTCAAGATTTTCTCTCCTTTAAGGAATATATAATTGGCAAGGGATATCTTAATGATGCAATTTAAAGAATTGATAATTCTCTTTAGAGAGTGTAAAGTTACTGAAAACTCAACATTAGAACACTAGGAAGACGTGAGAAGACATCAAAAATTTTGTGGAAAAATTCCATTATCTTATCTTCCACTTCTATTTTTTCCTTAGACTCTTTTTTTTTTAAGCTTTTACTGTTAATTGGGTGATTGTTTACAGGGCAGATCATCTGCTTTTCACTCAACAAGTAATATTTTGTTTCATTGCAATGATTGCAATCCCCTCCATGTACCTTCGGTTAACTGCATTTACTTCTATTCCCTCTTTTTTTTTTTTTTTATGTACACAAAATACACAGAAAATATATATTCATTTAAACTTTCGAAGGGCACACTTTGCAAGCCAGCCTCCTTCCCACTGGCACACAAGCTTCCTCATTCCATGGGTCTAGAGTCCTAAGCTGCTTTATCTCTCTATGCCATCACCTCTGCTTCTGTCTTGGGTGTGGCTGCTTCTCTGGTTAGGATCCCACTCTCTTTTAATGCTCTTCTTTCTATGGTCCTAGGTTCCCTTGTTCCTGGAATGCAAGGTTAACTGCGCCTCCTTTTTATTCACATCTTCTACTTTTACAATTGTGATAATTGTATTTAGTCATGATAACAATCACTCACTATTGAATCAAAAGAATCCTATTCTTATCCTCCCCCATGCCCTTTCACCAGACCCATATAGACAAGAGGAAAACTATTCAGTGGGCATTCTATCTTACCCCCTCATTCTGAAACTAAGTAAGCACACTCTTGAAAACGTGTAAGCCATCCACTTCATGTCTTTATAGCCCCCCATTTTTGGTAGCCAATGCCTAAGTTCCCCATCCCCATCAGCCCCGTGTATTGAAGGGATAGGCTTGATCCTTAATGTGAAGACTCCTTCCCTCTCAGTTGGAATTTTGAGGAACTATATCCATAAGGAAAAGTCAAGTTCATCAAATTGCTTCCTGTATTAAACTTCTTTTCTTCTAGTCAAGTTTGATCAGCATGCCATCCAAGCTAGGTCAAATGGGTACTATCTGCAAATTTCAGACTTCTTCCATGCCTCCCCCACTTCAGAAAAGCAGGTCACTTCACTTTCAGCTCTAGCCCCTAGTGGCTGTCAGTGTCCATGGGTTTGGGAGTTCCTAATTCTCCCTAAACTTCATACCAACCAGCCCTCCCTTTTCTCTCTCTCATCTCAAGGTCAGCGGATGTCTATGGTGCATGGTAGAACTCAACACATGTATTCATTGCTGCCTTTCCCCCACTTCCACTCACAAGTAGACCAAGGCGGTCACCAGTGAACTTACAAGCCTGCTCATATGTTTCCTTTGAGTCTCTAGACTTTTTGAATAATTTATGCCATTATCCATTAGGCATCATTACATGGGGAAAATCAGTTACAAAAGATCCCTTTAAAGTACTGAAGACCGAAGATGTCATTTTGAGGACTTACATGCACTTGACCTAAGCCATGGTATTTTCAATCACCTCATATGCTGGATAATTAATAAGGAAGACCAAAGAAAAACTGAGGCATTTGGATTAGGGTATTTGCAAAGAATACTGTGTATGTCATGAGCTGCCAGAAGAATGAACAAATCTGTCTTGGAATAAGGGCAGCCAGAATGCTCCATAGAAGTGAGACTGCAGAGACATGGTCTCATACTTTGAGTTGATTTCATATACTGTTATCAAGAGGGACCAGTCCCTAGTGGATGTCATGCTTGAAGACCTTCCAAAGATGGTGGCTGCAACAGTAAGTTCAAACATAGTAATCATTGTGAGGATGGCACAGGACCTGGCAGTGTTTCATTCCGTTGTTGATCGGTTTGCTACCAAACAACAATAAGAACAGCTCAGGCTATTCCAGACCCAAACTCTTCTCTCATCATCTGTAGTCTGCAGTCAGCATCTATTACATGAAACAGGCTAGGAGATCTTTAAGATCACTTGAAAGTCCTAAATATCGTTAATTCAATACTAACGAGAAGGTAGATAGAAATATCACCTCCTGAGTAATCTCAAATTCAATTATATACCTGCTTCCTTGAGAAATATAACTTTACTAGATTGTTCTTAAGTGCCAGCTGAGGCAATTCTGGCTCATGGTAACCATGTACAGGGTTTCTGAGGAGCAGCTGGTGAGTTTGAACAGCCAGTATTGCAATTCAAACTGAACTTTCAGTCCAGTGCTTATCCTACCAAGCCATACCAGGACTTCAACTTTACTATCCATCTGTAATATTCAAATAATTTTTATGCCTTATTTTTAGTGTTTTAGGAGTCCAGAAACAGTACAATCATACATTGATTGAGAACTTCCAGAGGCTCAAGCCAGATTCAGAAGAGGCTGTGGAACCAGGGATATCATTGCTGATGTCCAATGGATCTTGGCTGAAAGTAGAGAATATCAGAAAGATGTTTACCTGTGCTTTATTGACTACACAAAGGCTTTCAATTGCGTGGATCATGACAAGCTGTGGACAACTTTGCAAAGTATGAGTATTCCAGAACACTATTGTGCTCATGAGGAATCTGTACCTGGACGAAGAAGCAGTTGTTTGAACTGAATATGGGAACCCTGAATGGTTTAAAATTAAGAAAGGTGTGTGACAGGGTTGTATTCTTTCACCACACTTATTCAGCCTGTATGCTGAGCAAATAATCAGAGAAGCTTGGTTCTATGAAGAAAAACGTGGCCTCAAGATTGGAAGAAGACGCATTAACAACCTGCGATATGCAAATGATACAACCTTGCTTGCTGAAAGTGAAGAAGACTTAAAATATTTACTTATGAAGATCAAAGAGCACAGCCTTCAGTATAGATTGCATCTCAATGTCAAGAAAACAAAAATCCTCACCATTGGACCAATAAACAATATTCTTATCAATGGAGAAAAGATTGAAGTTGTCAAGGACTTCATTCTTCTTGGATCAACTATCAACACTCATGGAAGCAGCAGTCAAGAAATCAAACG
>NW_006408759.1:4026072-4032488 GCF_000296735.1 Chrysochloris asiatica
GATGGACTCAAGTGTGGCAGCGGTAGTGAGGTTGGCCCAGGATCAGACATTGTTTCGTTCTGCTGTGCATGGGGTCGCTATGAGTCGGTTCCAACTCGATGGCACCTGACAACAACAACAACAACAACAATTAAATGATAGATGAAGACTTATTGTCAGATAGGACTTATTCAATAAATATTAGTGTTCTCTTCATTTGAATCAACGTTTCTTAAAATATAGCCATGTGATTTTAAAGATCTTGAATGTACCCACTGCACTAATCCATGTCTTTAGAATGTATATCAGGAAGACATAGTTGGAAGTATAATTCAATACTGGTAAACCATTCTGAATAAAATCTAGAAAAAGTTAGTTACTTTTATGATTTGAGAACTTGCTTATTGCTCTTTATGTTTCTTTAAGGAGTCCCTTTGTGATGGAAGGGGTCTTGGTGTGGTGCTGTAGGATAAGCACTGGACTGCTAACCCTAAAGTCAGCAGCTCATGCCCACCAGCCACTACTTGGAAACCCTAACAGGGCCCATTTGAGTCAGAATTAACTTAGATATTGCTTAACAACAACAATTTGGTTCAAATGTTTAACACTTTTGGCTGCTAGTCAAAACATTGAAAGTTCAAGTATATTCTAAGGTGCCTAACAAAGGCCTGGTGATCTAGTTGTGTGTTTTTTAAAATTGTCCTTGAAACCCTTATGGAGTTCAGTTCTGCTCTAATACTCTTGGGGTCACCATAATCAGATTCAACTACATGGCAACTGGTCATGTTTTCTGGTGCCAGAGTAAAAAATACTTGGTATCTGTCATTTCTTTAGAGCATTAACTTGACAAGAAATATTTTTATAAACTTGATTATGATGTACAAAACTGAAATTGACATTGTATGTCAAACACTAGTTAAGTATTTGGGGGATACTGGTAGCGTAGTGGTTACGAACCGGTCTGTGAACCGCAAGGTCAGCAGTTTGAAACTACCAGGTGCTCCGCGGGAGAAAGATGAGGCTTTCTGCTCCTGTAAAGATTTACAGCCTCGGAAACCCTGTTCAGGGTCGCTATGGGTCGGAACCTACTTAATGGCACTTAACAACAACAACATAAAATTAAAAGGAAAAATATAAAATCTCAGTTTGACATTATTGGAAAAAGAGAGCAAGAAATGCAATGGTATTGTTATTAAGTGCCATCGAATCAGTTTTGACTCACAGGGGCCCTGTATAGGGTTTCCAAGGAGTGACTGGTGGGGTTAAACCACCAGTCTTAGGATCAGCAGTCCAGGGCTTATCTTATAACACCACACTAGGACTCATAAGTGAAAGTGTTGTTGTTTAAGTGCTGTTGAGTCGATTCTGCCTAATAGTGACTCTGGATAGGGTTTCCAGGAGTGGCTGGTGAGCTTGAACTGCCAACCTTGAGTTTCAAATGACTTTTCAGTCCAGTGCATTAACCCACAGCACCACACCAGTAGAGGGATAATGGAAGAGTGCCAGTGACTAATGTAGGACTTAGAGGTGTCCTTCTAAGATTCATATAGCGCAACATCTTTAAATGTTTACATCATCATTATCAATGATGCTAGTTTATGCATTCAATAAACCAACTATCTTTTTAACTGATTTAAATAGAAAGGAACAGGAAACTGAGAGTCCATTGAGGGCAATCGATCCACCTTTGGGAACCTGCAAATCTTCCTAGCAGAAATGGTGATACATGTTGCAGAACTGGTGATAGAAACACACACAAATATGACTGAGCTGGCATTAGCTCACTAGTGAAAAGACTAGACAGACTAGAATACTGTAATAGAGAAACTGAGGTAAGGAAACAAAAAGAAAACTCATATCAGTACTATGAGATTTGATATCACGTGACCTCACTGGTGCATACACAAATGAAAATTAATGAATGTCAAAATTAGATAGTTTTATCCCAAAATAGCAAACATTCCTTCAATTACTTAGATAATTTTAACGTCAGCTTTATTTCAGCCGGATATAGTCAGATAATTTTTATATTTACTATCTATCTATCTATCTATCTATCTATCTATCTATCTATCTATCTATATCTATATCTATATCTATATCTATATATATATATATATAAATTTTTTAAATGGAGACTAGGCAGAGGGAAATACCACTAACATTCTGTATGTAACAAAAATTCGACTTACTGACAGTTCCCATTAGGAGATACTACAAAGCTGATTTAAATTAAACTTAGGTCAACTGGTTGCCTAGCAGTAAGAAGTAACCTCAACATTGATCTGAATATAAATCTTAGATGATATTTATTTCAAGCTTGAACAACTGAGGTTTATTAGTTTATTCCCGGGGTCTGCAGTGGCCTTTGTATCTCTTTTGGTAAGGCATTCAGAAATTGTTCTGCAGGTCATCAGTTACATCTATTTTTTCTCAAATATTAACAGTAATCCTTAGAAAATCTGAAAACATTTTTGTACTCAGCATGATCCTACATCAAAGAAGCCTTAATTAATTTCAGTTAAACTAAGTTACTTAAAGGAAACAGTATACAGCTCTGAACCAATGGAACTCAAGATGGTTAGAATTATTGGGGAAGGCCATTCATGTCAATTAATAACAAAGGATTCAAGATCTCAACTCACACTGAATTCATGATATTTAAACTAGTTTTATTACATATAATTCTGGATCCTTTTCAAAAGAGTAAAAGAGGAATGGAACTGGATAATCTGTGATTTTTAAAGATTTTGTACATAAACACAAATTAGAAAGATATAAAACCAACACACCCATTGCTGTGGAGTGTATTCCAATGCAGTCTATTCCAGAGCAGAATAGAATGACCTCATAAGGTTCCCAAGGCTGTACTCTTTACGGAAGCAGACTGCCATATTGTCCTCCAGCAGGGCAGCTGGTGACTGCCAACCACCAATATTTTTAAGTTCACAGCCAAGCACTTAACCACTGCGCCACCAGGGACCCTTCAGCATAAATTACCAGTCAACTAATCATTGATGATCCAGCCTTGTCCATGTTGTCCAAAATAATTGACATAAAAATAGATTAACCCATGCTATAGTCATTGTAATTTATCAAATGTCATTGTTGTTGTTAAGTGCTGTCCAGTTGGTTCCTACCCATAATGACCCTATATGGTTTCCAAAGAGCAACTGGTGAACTTGAACTGCTGACTTTGTGGTTCAAACGACTTTGCAGTCCAGCGCATTAACCCACAGTGCTACACCAGGACTCCATCAAATGTCATTAGATCCTCATTTATTAGCCGAGAGGGTTTGCAAATTATTCCTTTTGGTAAGGTTTTCTTTAGAGCACTTGAAAAGGATTTATTATTATATTTAAATTTGTGAAACTCCATAAAAGGAGGGGCACTATCTCTATTACTCTTCACTGTACTTAAAGACGGCATACTTCTGGCTCACAGTACAAGCTCAATAGCTATGGGTTGAACTTTTAAAATCATGCTGATATTTGGTTGCATATTCTGGTTCCAAACTGAACTATAAAGCTTTAGAGTTCAGAACGGTAATAATTTTTCATTTTATTCTCCAGATGGAAACAAATGTCCAGATCTTAAACTATATTCTTGGTACTGTTTCTTTTGAATAAATCTAAACACTATTAATAAATATTAAAAAAATACATGATAATAAAAAATGATCACGGAAAACTTAACATCATGCATCTTTTTTTTTTTTTTTTTTCCATTTTAAATTCCTCCCAGGGAAAATTAAAATTATGAAGATCTTTATGGCACTATGCCAAGACAATCAGAAACCCATGATTGGGCTGGAACAAAAAGAAATGTATTTCTAGCTATAAGAAGTTTACAAAAAGGATCTGCTTTAGTCCCACCTATTGTGGAATTTGGGGTGCTATCACTATCATCCTGTGAGCTGTTTCCACTTGTTTTGATTATTTAGAGAAACACACATATGGGTGTTTGTATGCCAGATTCAAAAAAGGTAGTAGCTGGACTATTTTGCCGTGGAATAAACCTGTGATCATTTTTTGATCTGCTTAAAACAAATACAAATCAACATAAGTGCCCCATTCCATCTTCTTCATGTTGTGTAACCACCCAGAAAGATCAATGACTGAGTAGGGTATCAACAGGGCCAGTTTTCATTCCTGTTAAACTTCAGGCTACAATACTCTGCAGTTTCACAGGGGTCAGGTTATTGTTGTTTGTTGTTGTTAAGTGCCATCGAGTCAGTTCTGACCCATAGCGACCCTATATAGGGTTTCTGAGAAGTGACTGGTGAGCTTGAAGCAATGCCAGCTCTGCCAATCAAGCAGTAGGAAAGGTCAGAGTATGGTCACCTGCCTATTCCTTCACCCTCTTATCCACATCACAGATAGCAATGCTAATCTCTGAAGCTAGTTTCAACATACTATGAAGGAAATTTTCTGTATTTTCTCAGCCAATGAGATCCCCACTGATTAAAACTAAAACTCTGACTACTACTAAGATCAACCCAGTTGTTACTAGGTAAGTTTTCTTGACTCTTGACTTTCAAGGCTATTGACCCGATGGAGAATGATGAGGTAGGTTTGAGCCCTTATACAATTAGTGGGGAAGGCAAGTGAAATGAAGAAGATGCTGAGTCTAGATAATGTTAGTCCTTTTTTTTCTTTGAGAGGGTTGATATTTCCTGTCTACTTCTTGAGTGATTAATAACAGAGTGGCTGATTCTTTTTCACCCAGAGGGTTATTGTCATCCTTGGTAGAGTTTGACATTTTACACTTTAAGTAAGCACACCCTTAGGCAAAGAGACACCAAGAGATAGATTTCTTTATTAAAAGAAGAAGTCACCAAAAGAGCAAGTCAACAAATATGCCACAACCAAGAAACAACCTACAAACTAAAGGAAAGGAGAATACAAAGTAGAATAAAATTGTAGAGGAGGGAAGGATGAAATAAAGGAAAAAGAGGGAATCATGAAGAGTAGAGAGGGGAAGTTGTTCATCACTTGGAGTACAGTGTAACAAAGGACTATATTGAGTTGGCCTTGAATGTAAGGAGACAATCCAGGATGCTCAGCTATCTTGCCACCAGAAAGTATGAAACAGAATTTGATGTCTGTATCATTTATGGGTGAATGTTGGTAGATTGCAATCAATTTTACTGTCATAGCCAGTTTAAAAGAAAAACAATAGATAAACCAGTTTTTAATGTCAACTTGTATAGATTCCATTTGTGGGTTTTTGGGTAGTTACTAGAAAAACAGTGGCACATGATAAGTTCATATCAATACCTGGAGAGCACTCTGGAGCACTAAAGTAGATAGGATGGTAGATTTGATGTGAGGTGTCTCAGGAAGTAGGGGATATAGGAAGCAAAAACAAATATGATAGTGATCTTCTCTTCTAATCCTTTTACCAGAAGGAATCAGTTGTGTTAAATCCAAACTCCAGATCACTCACATATGAACTGATACATATAATTATACAAATTTGCCACTGTATTTTATTTATTACCTTATCTAATACTTATTGAGCATTTACTTTGTGTTTCGGACCAGAGGAAAAATGAATAAACGTTGCAAAACATTTTTGCCCTCTTTGAGTTGTCAGTCTAGTCAGGAAGAAATTAAACAAGATAAGTAAGGAAAAAAACTTACACTCGACAGTGGTTACCGGTTAAGAGCGAGAGAAAGATGAGACTTTCTGCTCCCACGAAGATTTAAAGAGCCTTGGAAACCCTATACAAAGTCTTTATGAGTCGGAATGGACTCAATGTCATTTAACAACAACAACTGCTTAAGAGAAATACAGAGCAATGAATGGGGTTAGGGAGTTACAGTACAGACCTTAAGGAAGCAAAGAAATAAACCATGTGGGTTTCTGATTAAAGAGGGAATGAGAGAAAAAAAAATTAGAGAAAGTAATGAATACAACTTTCGAGTGGAATGTCTGGAAAATGAGTAAAGTGGCTATTGACTTAGTTTGTTGTTATTGTTGTTTATTAAGATTGGAGAAATAGTAGCATAATGTTGAACAGACAAGAGATGATGGGTCTGTTGAACAAGAAAAGAGGTTGACCATAGACAGGATCATAAATAATCCAGGTAAGTGAGAGTGCTTAGTTATACATGGGGCTAGGAATATAGAGAAGTCCTGGTGTGGCATTGCAGGATAATGCACTGGATAGCAAGATCAGTTTGAGTCCCAAAGTCGGCGGTTCAAACCCACCAGCTGATCCTTGGAAACACTATACAGGGTCGCTATGAGTCAGAATTGGCTCTGTGGCACACAACTACTACTAGGAATATAGATGTGGTTAATAAGGAGCTCTGGTAGCGTAGTGGTTATGAATCGGGCTGCCAACCTCAAGGTCAGCAGTTCGAAACTACCAGCTGTTCCACGGGAGAAAGATGAGGCTTTCTGCTCCCATAAAGATTTACAGCCTCAG
>NW_006408759.1:4032588-4035517 GCF_000296735.1 Chrysochloris asiatica
GCTGGAGAAGGATATCATGTTTGGTAAGGTGGAGGGTCAGAGAAAAAGAGGAAGACCCCCAGCAAGATGGATTGGCAAAGTGTCAGCATCAGTGGACTCAAGCATGGCAATGATAGTGAGGTTGACTCAGGACCGGACAGTGTTTCGTTCTGCTGTGCATAAGGTCGCTATGGGTCAGTACCAACTTGACGGCACCTAACAATAACAAAGGAGTCCTGTTGTGGCACTGTAGGATAAGCACTGGACCGCAAGGTCTGTTTGAATTGCAAGATTGGTGATTCAAATTCACCAGCTACTCCTTGGAAACCCTATACAGGGTCATTATGAGTCAGAACCGACTCAGTGGCACTTAACAACAATGCAATATAGCTCAAGGAAGGAGAATAAACTGTTCAGCACCAGTAATGCACAGTTGTGGTAATTATGTAGCATATAGTCTAAAACCATGGCTTAGTTAAAAAAAAAAGTGGAGGTGAATAATTTTTAGATGAAATACAATCCACAAACCCACAAACTGGAATTGGATAGCCAGTGATTTCACTTCAATGCTAGTATCAGTGAACAGGCAATGGTCAGCATCTCCCAAACAGCTTCATATTATAGAATAGATGTGTTCCTAAAAGCAGATTTTAAAGAGAATTTAAGTAAATCAAATCTGATTTTTCACATTGATTTTCATTTCAGTGTGAGAACCAGAATGAATAAGTATTTTCCAATTGAATATTGGACAGGACTAACTTCCCTGTTAATGCTTGTTCAGATATTTCATTCAACATATAGCACTGTTTCAGGAGGAACTATATTCTAGTCTCATTTCTGCATGTACTAGAGGTAAAAGGTAACAAGTGTTGATCTCAGACACTATCTTCTATTACTATTTATTTTATATTTGTTGTTGTTATTGTTTCTGTTTTGTTTTTTTTGTTTTTTTTTTTTTGCTTTCTTTCATTGTCTTTTTTTTATCATTGCCTTATAAGGAATCCTCATATATCATATCATATTCTTATTTTTACTGTAGTAAACTCTCACCCTTACCTAACAATATCTAAAAGACAATGTGCTTATATTCAGCAATCATTGATACCTTATCCAAATTTTGTTCTTGAGGCCTGGCCTTGTCAATACCTTGATATGAATCTCAGAACTATGCCCTATATAAACTGACTCACCAAAACATGTCCCTAAGAATGCTGGAAAGAGCCACCTAGGAATGATACCGTGTCTCTACCAGGTGTAACTTCTTTTCAGACAAGGTTATCATATACTGCTTTATTTCACTCTCAGTAACTCTGGGAGGGTGAGTTGGACAAATCAGTTTAACCCCATTTTTAAGATTAGGAACCAGAGAGGTCATACAGTTAGTTGACTTAAAGAAAATGAACATGGGATCATCTAGTCTACTGGCTTGTGCTAGTAGAAGGTCAGTAAGCATTAATTGACTTTTAGTGTTTTTGCTAGTTCTGTGCAGTCAGCCCCCTGTTGTGATCAACATGTAAGCCACCACAGACAAGATAGGAGGTTGCTGTGCTTGAGATTCATTGGCCAGAAATCAAACTCAGGTCTCCAATGTGGATACAAACATAGTTACCTAGCAGTGTGGCTTCAGTCTTTTTCTTCCTCTACCATTGGTAAAGAAGGAATGATAAGCAGAAAATAAAATTCTTGGGTCTTATGTTGCTATTGTTATTGTGTTTCGTCGAGTTGGTTCCAACTCATAGAAACTCTGCTTAGGGTTTCTGAGGAGTAGCTGGTGAGTTTGAACCACCAACCTTGCAATTCAAACCAACCTTGAGGTTGAGTGCTTTGCCTATGGCACCATACCTGAACTCCTGCATCTTATGGAAGACAAGAATTTTACTATTGACCCACCATTCTTTCCCCATTAGGTCTTTTTAATGACTGTGTGGGTAAGGTGGTAGTAGTAGATGAGATTTTGCTTATTAAAAATTCAGGATAATTTCTCTGACCTTGCTGTAGTCTAGAAAAGATACATTCTGCCCATATCCAGTTCCAGAAGGAAAGAAGTCCCTTTGATCCTCTGCCTTTAATTACTGTACTGATATATCATCTCAGCCCTCACAATGCAGTGGCATTGGCAATGAATGCTGGGGTTGCATTCCTGGCTGCCATCAGAGACAAGCCACTTCATCTAGAGGATGGCTCTCATAACGTTATTTTTTACTCCATCTCATAAAGTCTGTTCTGTATAAATGTATTTTAATTAATTAATAAACAGGATGTAATGAATTCTGGCAGGGTGACATTTGAGCACAAAGCAAGGAGCTTAAACAGATTCTGACATGCGTTAGCCAGGAAAACATTCCATGTTCATGTGCACACACACACACACACACATTCACTCTGACAGAATGTCTTTTCATTCATCAGAGGTAGTACGTAATATAAATTCCAGATGGTTAATTTGATATTTGAAGGTAACTCAGCAAGAGATACATAACTATGAGAGGTGATTGTCCCAAAATAGTTGGTTGGTGATCAATACTGATAATCTGTATTTTAGAACTAAAAATGCCAGAGAACATGATTGGTGGTTCCTCCTAATAAACTTGAAATGGGTCATAGATCTATCTGTTTGTTGGGAAATCATTTGATTGTTTCTTACCATCATGATATTGTTGTTGAGTGCCACTGAGTCAAACTGCCCCCTAGGGTGTTCTTGGCTGTAACTTCTACAGAAGCAGACCACCAGGCCTTTTCCTGTGGAGATGCTAAATGGGTTCAAACCTTCAACCTTTCAGTTAACAGTTGAGTGCTTAACCATCATGCCACAGGGCTCCTTCTTACCATAATGCTCAGCAGTAATTCCTATATCGGTATCCAATTAAATGATTATTGTTGTTGTTGTTGTCAGGTGCCATCGAGTTGGAACCGACTTATAGCGACCCCATGCACAGCAGAACGAAACAAT
>NW_006408759.1:4046727-4073427 GCF_000296735.1 Chrysochloris asiatica
AACCTCAAGGTCAGCAGTTCGAAACTACCAGCTGTTCCACGGGAGAAAGATGAGGCTTTCTGCTCCCATAAAGATTTACAGCCTCAGAAACCCTATACAGGTCACTAAGAGTTGGAACCGACTTCCACAGCACATAACCACCACCAACACAAAAACCACAAAATTAGTGGTTCAAGCCCACCAGCCTCGGCAAGGGAAAAAGATGAGATTTTTTGCTCTTGAAAAGAGTTTATGTTTCCCCAAAGAGCTACAGCCTCGGAAACCCTGTACAGGGACGCTATGAGTAGGAACTGACTCCACAGCACATAACAACAACAACAATAAGAACTTACGATACATAGCTTTCTGTTTGTTGGGTGTTGGGTTTTTGTTGTTGTTTTTGTTGTGAGTGTGTGGGATGGTATTGCAGTGAAATAGAAAGCAAAGTTATCATCTAAGAATGGGAATATACTCAAGATTGGGAGATGGCAAGAATTAATGATCTAAGAAAGCTAAGCGTATATGGATATGAAACAGCTGAGTGCCGGATCGCATCAGAAGCCCATCTGAAATTAATGGCAATGATTTTTAAGCGAGACCCGTCCGCATATTTGTGTGTTTTCCTCCAGTCAATTCAACTGCAAGTGAGTAGGCACAATACAGACTATGAGTTCAATTACTCAGAGTTGTGGTTTAGCTAAAGAGATGCAATTGTTGTTGTTAAGTGCCATCGATTTTGTTACGACTCATAGTGACCGTGGATAGGGTTTCAGAGCAGTGACTGGTAGAATTCAACCACCAACTTTGTGCTTGGCAGTCCGTTGTTTACCCTACAGTGCCACATGAGGACTCCAAGAAATATTCTGTTGTTAGGTGCCGTCAAGTTGTGTCCGACTCATAGCGACTCTGTATAGAGTTTCAGAGGAGCAGCTGGTGAGCTTGAACCACCAATCTTGCAGTGCAAAGCAACATTGCAGTTCAGAGTATTAAGCCTCAGCATCACAGCAGGACTGCAAGCAATACACTAAAGGAAGATACATACAGGGATTGGATGGTGTATTCAAGGTGTGCTTAAAGTAGTTAGCCAGAGAGTGTGGAGCTGTAGGATCAGGAGTGGACTGCAAAGATAACAGTTTAAACCCACCAGCTGCTCCTCAGAAACCCTATATTGGGTCGCTATAAACCAGAACTGACTCAATGGCACTTAACAACAATGACAAGGAAGGAAGGAAGGAAGGGCACAGATATGGGAAGGGAAATGAAGCGCATTAGCATTAATAGATTATATAGACCAATGAAGCTAAATAAAGAGAGAGAAAACTGGAAAGCTAGAAAGTTGTAGCCAAAGAATGGGATGCATAGAATTGAGATTTGGAAGTGTTATATTTATTGACAATTGATAAAGATCTAGGAATGGTAATGGGAGGATATGCCTTATATTAAAACAGAGGAGAAGATCAGTGAAACAGAAAGGAACAGAAAACTGAAAAGTCAGGGGATTCTAAAGGACATCGGTATTAATGTTTAAATCACCAGGAACAGTACTTTCTTCGGTGAGTATGAGTCAGGAGCACAATTCTTCATGAGTGAGTATTTACTTAATAGATTCACAAAGTGAACATTGACAATTGTAACTAACATTTTTATTTTGAAGTCACATGGTGTCAAGAGTCTAAATCCAATTATATTTTCTTTTGACAAAAAATTTTCACACATTTTACCATCATTTCATCCACTTTTCTTGTTGTTGGTAGGAGCTGTCTAGTCAGTACCAACTCACAGAGACCCTATGAACAACAGAGCAAAACACTGCCCACTCCTGTGCCAACCTCACAATCTTTGCTATTTTTGAGACTATTGCTGCTGCCACTGTGCCAATCCATCTCGCTGGGGGTCTCTCTCTTTTCCTCTGATCCTCTACTTTACCAAAATGATATCCTTCTCCAGGAGCTGGTCCCTCCTAACAATATGTCCGAAGTACGAGAGACGAAGTCTGGCCATCCTGGCTTCTAAAGAGCTTTCTGGCTGTATTTATTCTAACACAGATTGATTTGGTCTTTTGGCAGTCCATGGTACTTTTAATATTCTCCTCCAATACCATAACTCAATTGCATCAATTGTTCTACAATCTTTTTTTTTTTATGGTCCAACTTTCACATGCATATGAGGTTATTGAAAATACCATGGCTTGGGTCAGCCGCAACTTAGTCCTCAAACTGACATCTTTGCTTTTGAACATTTTAAAGAGGTCTTGTGCAGCAGATTTGTCCAATGCAAAATGTTGAATTTCTTGACTGCTGCTTCCATTAGTGTTTGTGGCTGATCAGAGAAAAATGAAGTCTTTGAAAACTTTAGTCTCTATTTGTATGGATGTTGTTTATTAATCCAGTAGTGATGATTTTTTTTTGTTTTATTTACATTGAGGTGCAACTCATACCAAATGCTGTGTGGTCTTTGTTCTACATCAGTATTTTAAGTTCTCTTCGCTTTCAGAAAGCAAGGTTGTGTCATCTGCATATCGCAGGTTGTTAATAAGTCTTCCTCCAATCCTGATGCCATGTTTTTCTTCACATAATCCAACTTCTCGAAGTATTTGTTCAGCATACAGATTGAATAAGTATGGTGAAAGAATACAACCCTGGCACATACTTTTCCTAATTTTAAACCATAGAGTTGTTCTGTTTGTAAAACTGTCTCTTGGTATATGTACAGGTTCCTCATGAGCACAATTAAGTGTTCCAGAATAGTTATTCTCTACAATGTTGTCCATAGTTCATCATGATCCACACAATATAAAGCCTTTGTGTGGTCAATAAAGCAAAGGTAAACATCTTTCTGGTATGCACTGATTTCAGCCATGATCCACCTGACATCAGTAATCCTTTTTCCATATCTTCTTCTGAATCTAACTTGGACCTCTGGCAGTTCTCTGTCAATGGACTGTTGTAGCCATTTTTGAATTATCTGCAGCAAAAGTTAACATATATGCAGTATTAATGATATTGCCCAATGATTTCCGTATTCCGTTGTAGCATCTCTTTTTGCCGTGGCTACAAATATAGATCTCTTCTGGTCAGTTGACCAGGTAGTTGTCTTCCAAAATTCTTGGCATAGATGACTGAGTGCCTTCTGTGCCCCATCAGTTTCTTGAAAGTTTTCAATTTGTATCCCATCATTTCCCAGAGCCTTGCTTTTTGCCAATGCCTTTACTACACCTTGTACTTCTTCCTTGAGTATCATTAGCTTATAGATGATTTTTAATAGATGATTAGAAAATACATCGTCCACTTTGTGGTTGTTATGTGCTGTCGAGTCAGTTCTGACTCATAGGAACCCTGTATATTGCTTCTGAGGAGTAGTTGATATGACTGAACTGAAAACCTATAGTTTTCAGTCTAGTGCTGATCTTACAGCATCAAACCAGGAGTCCCTTATCTACTTTAGGGATACAAAACATGCATATTTTTATTTGTGTTGGTGTAGGATAAGCATTGAACTGCTAACCACAAGGTTGGCAGTTCAAGCCCTCCAGCTTCTCCTCAGAAACTCTATGAAGGGTCATTATGAGTTGAAATTGACTCAATGGCACTTAATAACAATAATAGAAAATTCAAAGTCTCTGGGTGCTGCAAATGGCTAATGGGCTCAGCTAACCAAAAGGTGGGTGGTTCAAGTCCACTGAGTAGCACTTTGGAATCTACATTTGAAAAATCAGCTATTGAAAACCATGCAGAATACAGTTCTACTCTGACATAGTATTTCATGGTATTACCATGAGTCAGAATCAACTCAATGATAGCTGTTAAAGTGTATTTTTAATAGATGATTAGAAAAGACCTTTTCCTCTTAAGAAACAGTCTTTGTGGGTATCAGTATTTGAAGGCCAGTGCATTTCAAACTTCTCCATCAGAAGTATCACAGGAATAAAAAAATCATGAATATATAATCAAAAGTTCTTAAGGCAGAGTCCAAAGCATACAACCTCAGGCACAAGATGAAGTTACTCTTTTTCCTTAAAAAACTAATAGGCAGAGATATTGTTGTTATTGTATGCCAACAAGTCAATTCCAACTCCAGTATCAAACTACATTAGCTAATTTCTTGCTCACATCACAGTTAGCTTCTTGTTATTTACATCACCTGGAAGGAGCTTGAAAAATCCCACTGGATCTTCTGCATCCAGCCAGTGGTTGAAAAAAATAAAGTGAACATGAGGAACTTGAAGAACATTTTAGGTTTCATGTCTAGAGGTGATTAAGTCATTTGCATCTACATTTTATTGTCCAGGATTCAGCCCATAATCCCACCTCACTGTATAGAAAGCTGGAAATGTAATAGAGCTTGTAACAAAACAGATCCAGGTGCATTTAATATGGAATTCAAGTTTTGAATTATTCACTCTCAAGTGTAATAGAAGTTCCAAAAAAATAAGATGTGCCATGTTCATCCTTTGACCTCACGTATCTCTTTTATAATCTCCACAGAAAGATCACAGTTTAAGAGAGAATAAGCTAAATAATAAATGACTCGGGGAAATTTTATTATTCCATAAATTTTCTGGGAAATTAATGGGTATGTTTTATCTTCCTTTGTTTGATTCTCTGTAAAATAGGAATAATAGCTGAGAATTGCATTTTATATCTCTATAAGTTAAAACCTATGTTGTTGTTCTTGAGTGCCATAGAATCAGTTCTGACTCATTGTGACCCTATATATGGTTTCCAAGGAGCAACTGGTGAGTTTGAACTGACAACCTTTCAGTTCAAACTGGCCTATTGGTCCAGTGCATTATCCTACAGTGCCACAACAGGACTCTTATATATATTTACTACTGGTGTGGTGCTGTGGGCTAATGTCGGTTTAAACCACAATGTCAGCAGTTCAAGCTTACCAGTCACTCCTTGGAAACCCTATGCAGGGTCAATAGGAGCTAGAATGACTCAACTGCCTTTAGCAACAACAAAAACACATATTTATATATATGTAGACCTGGTGTGGTACTGTGGGCTAATGTGTCAGATTGCAAAGTCATTTAAACTGCAAGGTCGGTGGTTCAAGCTCACCAGCTGCTCCTTGGAAACCCTATACAGGGTCACTATGGGTCAGAATGGACTTGATGGCACTTAACAACAATATATGTATATATATATATATATATATATATATATATATATATATATATGCCAAAGGAACCAATAGATCTGTTTTGGAAGAAGTGCAGCCAGAGTGCTCCTTGGAGGCCAGGATGGCTAAGCTTCGTCTCTCATACTTTGGACATATTGTCAGGAGGGAACAGTCGCCAGAGAAGGATGTCATGTTGGGTGAGATCGAGGGTCAGAGAGAAAGAGGAAGAACCCCAGCGAGATGGATCGGCCAAGTGGCATCATTGATGGCGTCAAGTGTGGCAGCAGTAGTGAGGTTGGCCCAGGATCAGACATTGTTTCGTTCTGCTGTGCATGGGGTCGCTATGAGTCGATTCCGACTCGATGGCACCTGACAAACAACAACAACATACATACATACATATTTACATATTCAAACCTATACCATGGGGCTTCGAAAAGTTTTTGGAAATTTTTCATTATCCTTTAATTCAATTTTTCAACAATTTTTTTTTTTTGGTTTTATTTCCTGATAGAGCAATGAAACAAGGGCACTTCCGTAGCAATAAACACACTTAGCACCTAGATTTTTGGATTCTAAGTACTAGAACCAGGGCTTCCTGTGGAAATGAGGGATTTAAAGACTAGGGAGGGAAGGGACAAAAAAGATCCTCAAATACCATGTTGTTTCAAAAGTGACAGAAGTGTTCAAAGAATTCTGGAGATGATAACATACTGCAGTGACATGATTTGAAACTCTTCTCAGTGTATCACTTCTAGTGTAGTGCAGTAGGATCAGCACTGGACTTTGAACCACAAAAGTTGGTAGTTCAAACCCACCAGCTACTCCTTGGAAAATGTATGCAGGGTCACTATGAGTCATAACCAATTCAACGGCACTTAACAACAACAATAACTCAGTGTATCACATCTCAGTGAGGTCTGGAGGGATTCTTCCTTGGGTACTCTCTATCAGTTGTAGAGGTGATGATAATCCTATGTCTTTGTTGTTGGAAGGTGTCCTGGAATTTACTCCAACTCATAGCAACCCCATGGGACAAAACAGAACTGCCCCATAACGTTTCCTTGGATATAATCTCAATGGGAGCAGATTAGCAAGTCTTTCTCCTGTGGTGACACTGGGTGGGTTGGAACTTCCAACATTTTGATTATCAGCTGAGCACTTATCCATTATGCCACCAGGATTCTTTCTGTAGTCTTCATCACTGTCTTTACTTGTTACTAGCCAATCCCTAATTACTACATTTCCCTGTTATAGTTAGTAATTCTTTATATTTACCATTTCTTCCTTAAATTGTCCTTCAGAAATTCAAATTCAGTTTCTTTCTCCTGAATAGACCCTGTTTAGACATATGACTATGGATATATAGAGAGGTTTACATAGCCAGAAAGAGAAAGTGGATGAATGAGGTTATTGGAACAATTGTGGCAAAACTTTAACAATTGTGCAATTTGCCAAAGAATTCTACTGTTCTTGTAATTTCATAACATAATTTAATTCTTATCTTTATCCCTATTGTTCTAAAATTTTTTTGAAACCATGCACTGTTGCCAACTTGAATGGCTTTTGCAGTAAATTGAAACAAAATTTCTTTAGTTTTTATTCAGTTTTTTGTTGTTGTTAAGTACTGTTGAGTCAGTTCTGACTCAGAGCAACATTTTATAGGGTTTCCAGGATCCGCTGGTGGGTTTGAACCACTGACCTAGCCATTCAAAACTGACCTTGAAGCCCAGTGCTTATGCTACAGTGCCACAGCTTTGTTGTTGTTGTTAAGTGCCATCAAGTTGGTTCCGACTCATAGTGACCCTGTATAGGGTTTCTAAGGAGCAGCTGGTGAGCTTGAACCACCGACCTTTAAGTTCAAACCGACCTCTGCATTCCAGCACATTAACCCACAGTGCCACACTCTGTTTATTCAAAAGAAAAGCACAAATCAGAAAAATATGTTTTAATCTAGTAAGTAACTTTGATAGATAAAAACAGAATCTTCTTGTCATGTCATTTTAATGATTCTTACCTGCTTATATACTGATATAGAAACAAACTTAATTTTCTTTATAAATGGCCACAATCCCCACTGTGCTATATCAGACTACAACATCTTTCACAGAATTAGTGACTGAACTCTACGAAGCAGAACAGATATTTTACTACAAATGATTTGTTCACTGGGGGCAGAAAGGGCCCATATCCACAACATTTGACTGGAACCTCAAATATAGACTTCAAATAAACTCATCTAGAAAAAGTCTGCTTTGAAATAATAGCCACACCCTACCTATGTAGGATAAGCACTGGACTGCTAACCACAAGGTCCACAGTTCAAGCCCACTAACCACTCAGAGAGAGAAAGATGAAGCTTTCTATTTCCATAAAGATTTATAGTCTCAAAAACTCTATACCGAGTTGCTATGTGTCAGTAACAGACTTGGTGTCAGTGGGTTTGTTTTTTTTTTGTTGGGAACAACACTTAGTTATTCAGTGACATCATAGTAATAATCATTTGAGAACTTAAAGTCAGATATGCTAATTCACAACTGTTTCTGTTTGATTATCTTTTCTGATGGCAGAGAGGTTCTGACCACTCTCTGTATATAGCCTGTTGAAATGACAACAGATTTTATCTTATTCCATTGTTTAAAGAGTAGAAATACAGAAGACTATCTTTTGCATACAGAGATTTTCACCAAACTGACATGGCGAGAGAGAATCCTAGCCTGAGAGACAGATTCCTGCAGACAGAGCTCCGTTTTGTGTGGGATGAATGCCTCTGGCCATGTCTATTTTCCTGATGTTGCTGACAAAGGTATTTTGCTCCACTTTATGAAGTAAAAGTATCATACACTTAATAGCAGTTAGTGATGTCAGTGCTCTTTGGTATAGTAAATCTCTAGTGTGAGATAATCTCAGTTAATGATCAGCATAAAGCAGAGAGAGGTCATTTTTTTTAAGGTTGCCATAAAGCCTGCTTTTGCTATGATAGAGTTGGAAGGAGGCAAACCCATTAACCTTTGTATTGTATTGATAAAATTATATACCCTCCTGAATATCAAAGATGGTGATGTTCCTTCAAGTCTTTATCTTTTTAACTGTTGTTTAGTAGCTTCATGACTGGACCAGTAGCATAGAATTTGACCTTAGGTAATGTAGATTTAGACTCCTGGTATGGTGCTGTAGGATCAGCACTGGACTGCAAACAACAAGGTCAGAAGTTCAAACCCACCAGCTGCTCCTTGGAAAACCTACATAGGGTCACTATGAGTCAGAACCAACTCGATGGCATGTAACAACAACAATCTAGATTTGGGAGTCCAGGTGTAGTGATGTAGGATAAGCACTGGCCTGCTAACCAAATGATTAGTGGTTCGAACCTACTAGTCACTCCTTGGAAATTCTCTACAGGTTTCTATGAGTTGGAACTGACTTGACGGCACTTAACAACAACAATAACAATCTAGATTTGAGCTCCAGCTGGTCATTTTATATAGGGATATAACTTTGGGGAAGTCTTAACCTGTTAAAGTCTTAGTTTTTCCATCCATAATTATTCCATATTTCTAAATGTAAAATATGTGGGGTATGATAATTAAGAATAAGAATTCTTGACCAGAATTCTCAGAGGTTTGACAGTTAATATATGCAAATGGTTCAACCATTTGAATTACCTCAATGATGAAATCTAACATGATGAAATCACCCCATTGATGTGATGTCATCAGTTCTGATCTGATGTAAATATCCTATATTGTAAATCCTCACTTCTATAAAGTCAATGAGACCAGATGCAATCACAGGATTAAGTTGTATCTTGAGTCAATCTTTTATGAAATATAGAAGGGGAAAGAAGTGAGCAAAGCTCATCGGGATCTACTACCACTAAGAAGTTCTGGTGTGGCCCTGTGGGTTCATGCACTGGACTGCAAAGTCAGTTTGAACTGCAAGGTTACCAGTCACTCCTTGGAAACATACAGGATCACTATGGCTCAGAACTGACGTGATAGCACTTAACAACAACAACAACCAAGACAGAAGAGCAAGGAATGGAGTGAGTCTTTTGTACCAAAATTTCCTGTATAGTGAAGTGTCCAGATCCAGGAGAAGATTTGTGTCAAGGCATATGGAGATCTCCAACGAACATTGAGCCTACAGATGCTGAAAGGAATCCTTTCCCCAGAACCAATAAAGAGAAAGCCTTCCCTTAGAGATAGCATTCTGAATTTGGCTGAAGCCTCCTGAATTATGAGAGAACAAATTTCTGATTGCTAACGTGATCCACTTGTGGTATTTCTGTTATAACAGCATTATATAATGAAGAAAGTAGGTTTAAGTGTATTTTAGGTCCCTGGTGGCATGAAAGTATGCACCTAGTTACTACGCAAAAGGTTGGTGGTTCAAATTTACCTAACAGTACCTTGGAAGAAAGGCTTGAAGATTTACTTCTCAAAGATTACAGTCATTGAAAACCCTATGGAGTCCAGTTCTACTATGAACATGTGGGGCTGTTGTGAGTGGGAATCACATTATTGGCAACAGATTTATGTGTGTTTTACATATGTTTCATAATTATTCAATATGCCTCTTCATAAGAAGAAAAGGGCATTTCTTGAAGTATGCATGAGTAAGCTTATTCTAATAACCGTCTATTTCTTTACTTTCTTCATAGAACTGATAAGTGAGACGAATAAGAAAAAGAATATAAAAGTACTTCCACACAACAGACTGATGGGCTTTTCCCTAAAGCCTTCAAATCATTGAGTTTCATTGTTACAGGGCAAAAGTTAAAGGTAACATGGAAGAAGTACAACTGCTCTCCTTTGCAATCTATAGGCTAATTCAAGATTACGTGGAGTTAATGGCAAAGGAGCTATCCCTTGGCACACAAAGAGATGTAAAGAAAGTGGTAGCTTAGATCACCGGGGTGCAAGGTAAACTATACAAAGGGCAATGACATTTGGTTATCACCTAGAAAACAAGAGATGACTGCCCTGTTTTGGGTCCGGTAGTTCATCTCTGAATCATAAGATGTGGAAGAGGCTGTTAGTCCGAGTCCTCAGACCCACCTCAAATCTGAGTTAAGAGAATTTTTACATGGTACAAAGGATATCAATTCAAAGTTATAGTGCAGAAATTTTAAAGGTTATAATGCCTATAGGAAAAAAAAAAAAAATGGAAAGGAGAAATGAGGTCAATTGGCAGAAACCCTGCTACTTAAGTAGCTTGCCTATAAATTGTCTCAAAGGTGGCAATGCATTTGAAATGCTTTCATGGTATAGGTTAATTCTTCCTCTTCCTAATTAAAGAGAATGGTGATAATAGTGCTGTAGCCTAGGTCATATTCTCCACCATTAGAATTAATTAATCTGGTGAATTAATTAATGTGGGGGTCATCTTAACTATTCTCAACCCATCTTTCACTAACCTATCACTTCAATGGTTTCCCTGACTTTTGCAGGTCTCAGTGATGTCCTTCTTATAGTTGTTATGATCTGAATCATAGTTAAACATATATTCTAGGCTGCCTCTTACTATTTCTTCTCTCCCCAATTGGAGCATAAATTTTTTGAGGGCATAGATTCTGTTTTACATTTCTTTTATTATCCTAGCTTAGCCCCAAGCATGTTTCTGAAAATAGTGCTTAATAAATACTTGTTGATTAATGAATACTTCTTGAATTGCCTGGAAGGCACCATTCACACTTTCTTTCACCTTAGGGTGAGGGCAATTTTTCTGCCTCAAGGAATTATGCCGAAGTTTTCTAACTCCCTTCTCCTTTCTTTTAATCATTATTTTAATTTTTAAAAGCAAATCTTGCAAAGACGTGAATTCTGATAATGTGGCAACATTCAAGAATGCCAGTTTCTTTTCTCTAAGGAAATTTTTCTTTCCAGATTATTATGCATGCAGGTAGTTGTCTAAAGTTATCATCAAGACACATAAAGCCCCTTAATTATCTTCTCAGCCCTGTTTTCCATACTCAGAGCAGCAATTCATATTTCTTTTGAGGCAGGTAATCATCTGGTAGCGTAGTGGTTATAAATTGGGCTGTGAACCAGAAGGTCAGCAGTTCGAAACTACCAGCTGTTCCATGGGAGAAAGATGAGGTTTTCTGCTCCTGTAAAGATTTACAGCCTCAGAAACCCTGTACAGGGTCGCTATGAGTCAGAACCGACTCCACAGCACAAAACAACAACAACAAATCAGAGCACCTAACTAAACAGAGTGAAAGAGGTTGCACATAATCTCTCTATGGGTAACCCAGTGTACTCTGACTCATGGTTTGTACTCTAACATCACATGTGTCAGAGAAGAACTGTGCTTTACATGGTTTTCAGTGACTGAGTTTTTCAGAAGTAAATCACCAAGCCTTTCCTCCAAGGTGCTTCTGAATGGGCTTGAACCTCCCAGCTTTCAGTTAGCATCCAAATGGGTTAACTATTTGCACCACTCAAGGATGTTTTTTTGTGTGCCATTGAATCTATTCTTAATTCCTGTTAAGGCTATGTGACAAAGTAATATGATCTCATAGAGTTTTCTAAGCTGTTATCTTTATGGGGAATCCTGGTGTGATGCTGTAGGATAAGTACTGGAGTACAAGGTTGGTTTGAACCTCAAGGTTGGCGGTTCAAACTCACCAGCCACTCTTCGGAAGCCCTATACAGGGTTGCCATGAATTGGAACTGACTTGACAGCACTTAACAATAACAACAACAACAACAATCTTTATGGGAGCAGATCACCTTGTCTTTGTATCTCAGAACCCCTGGATAGGTTTGAGACATCAACCTTTCAGTTAGAAATTGAGGACTTAGTCTTTACACTAGAGCCCATATCTACATGGATGTTATTGTAGTTAGGTGCCTTCCAGTCAGTTCCAACAGAACAAAATATTGCCCGGTCCTGCACCATGCTCACAATTGTTATGTTTGATCCCAATGTTGCTGCCACTGTGTCAATCCATCTTGTTGACTTCCTCTTTTTCATTGATCCTCCATTTTTCTGAACAAGATGTCCTTCTCCAGTGACTGGTCCCTCCTGACAACATGTCTAAAATATGAGAGACTAAGTCTTCATTCTAAGAAGCATTCTGATTGTACTTCTTCCAAAACATGTTTGCTTGCTCTTCTGGCAATCCATGATATTTTCAATATTCTTCACCAATACTATAATTCAAATGCATTGATTCTTCTATGGTTTTCCTTATCCGTTGTTCAAATTTCACATGCATATGAAGTGATTTAAAATACTACAACATGGGTCATGTATACCTTAGACCTAATAGTGACATATTTCTCTTACAATACTTTAAAGATGTCTTTTGAAGTAGATTTGCCTAATGCAATAAATACATCATTTGATTTCTTGACTGCTGCTTCCATGAGCACTGATTGTGGAGCCAAGCAAAATAAAGACTTTGACAACTTCAATCTTTTCTCCATTTATCATGATATTACTTATTGGTCCAGTTGTGAAGATTTTCATTTTCTTTACACCGAGACACACTCCATACTGAAGGCTGTAGTCTTTCATCTTTCTCAGTATGTATTTCAAGTCCTCTTCCCTTTCAGCCAGGAAGGTTGTGTCATCTGCATATTGCAGGTTGTTAATGACGCTTCCTCCAAGTCTGACGCTGTGTTCTTAATATAATCCACCTTCTTGTATTATTTGCTCAGTATACAGATTGAGTAAATATAGTGAAAGGATACAAATCTGATGCAACCCCTTCTTAATTTTAATCATTCAGTATTCCCTTGTTCTGTTCAAACAACTGCCTCTTGGTCTATGTACAGATTCCTCATGAACACAATTAAGTGTTTTGGAATATCCATTCTTCACAATGCTGTCCATAGTTTGTTATGATCCACGTAGTTGAAAGCCTTTGCATAGTCAAAAAATCACAACTGGACTTCTTTCTCATATTCTCTGCTTTAGCCAAGATCCATGTGATGTCAGTAATGATATGTCCTCTTCTGAATTGGGCTTGAATTTCTGACAACTCCCTGTCAATGTATTGAGACAACCATTTTTAAATTATCTTAAGCAAAATTTTACTTGCATGTAATATTAATGATACTGTTTTATTAGTTCCACACTCCATTGGGTTGTCTTTCTTTGGAATGGACACTAAGATGGATCTCTTTCAATCAGTTAACACCTCCAGTGCTGCATAAGTTTGTTGAAACATTTCAATCTGTATTCCCTGAATTCTTGAAGTCTGTTTTAACATCGGGTCTTGATCATATGGTACCTCTTGAAATGATTGAACATTGACTAATTTTTTTTTTTTTTTATACAGTGACTGTATTTCTTATATCTTCTTTTGATATTTCCAGCATCATTCTAGATTTTGCCCATGGATAGTTGGTTGGTTAAGTACTGTTAAGTGGGTTCTGACTCATGGTGACCCATTATAGAGTTTCTGAGGAGCAGCTGGTAGATTCGAACTACCAAGCTTTTGTTTAGCAGTCCAATGCTTATCCCACAATGTCACACTGAGATCCCCATAGAATCCATCAATATTGCAACCCGAGGCTTGAATATTTCTTTAATTCTTTAAGCTTTAGAGCTGTTGAGTGTCTTATTCCCTTTTGTCTAAGTTTCATTATGATATGTACATTGTCTTCTCAAGCTGCCAGTTGAAATCTTCTGTTCAGTTCTTTTACATCATGATTTCTTCTAGTAGCTTTAGCTATTTTACTTTCAAGAGCAAGTTTCAGTCTCTTCTGACATCCACTTTAGTCTTGTCTTTTTTCCTGTTTTTTAAATCACCTTTTGCTTTCTCATATATGATGTTCCTGATGTCTTCACACAACTCTGCTGGTCTTCAGTCATCAGTGTCTAATACATCAAATCTGTTCTTGACATGATATATAAATTTTGGAAGGATATACTTGAAGCCATATTTTGGCTCTCATTGAGTTGTGTTAATTTTGTTCAACTTTAGCCTGAACTTGCATATAAGCAATTTGATGATTTGTTCTACAGTTGACCCCTGACATTTTCTGGGTTAATGATACTGAACTTCTCTATCATCTCTTCCCACAGGTGTAGTCAATTTGATTCCTGTGTATTCCATCTTGTGAGGCTAGGTCTACCATCACATTTTATGTTACTGAAAATTGTATTTGCAATGAAGAATCATTGGTCTTGCAAAATTCTATCATGTAATATCCAACATCACTTCTCTCACCAAGGTCATATTTTTCAAATCCTGAGCTCTCCTCATTGTTCCAGTTGTTGTATCCCAATCACCAGTAACTCAATACATCTTGATTACATGTTTGATCAATTTCAGACTGCAGAAGTTTGTACGATTCTTCATTTTCATCATCACTGGCTTTAGTGGTTGTTGTGTGCATTTGAGTAACAGTGGTATTAACAAGTCTTCCTTATTGTTGTTGTACTGACAAGTAGGTTCCATCTCATAGCCACCCTGAATAGGGTTCCCACGGAGCAACTGGTGGGTAGTTCTTGTAGGCATATGGATATTACCGCATCACAGACAGCATTGTGTACATTAAGATGAATCTTATAATATTCTTTTTGTCGATGAATGTGTTATTCCTCTTTAATTTGAAATTTCCGGCATAGTAAATTATATTGTTGTCTGATGCAAAATGGATAATACCAGTCTATTTCAGCTCACTAAATGCCAAGGACATCAATTTTTATATATTCTATTTAATTTTTTATAACTTCCAATTTTCCTAGATTCATATTTTGTGTGTTACATGTTCTGATTATTAATGGATGTTTGCACCTGTTTCTCCTCATTTTGAGTTGTGCCACATGAGCAAATGGAGGTCCCTACAGCTTAACTGCATCCATGTCACCAAGGTTAATTATACTTTGAAGAGGTAGTTCTTTTCCAATCACATTGTAAGTGCCGTTTAAACTGAGGAGCTCATTTTCTAGCGCTATAGCTTATAATACTTTGCTACTATTCATAAGTTTGTCAATAACTATGTCTGCTTCTCCTTCTTCCTAGTCTGTCGTAGTCTGGAAATTCTCCTAAAACCTGTCCACCATGGGTAACCCTGATGAAATCTAACATATTGATGGCATAGCTTCCAGCATCACAACAACATACAAACCACCACAGTAGGACAGATGGACAGATGAGTTGTGATTCTGTAGTCAATCTGTCACAACTCAGTATTGTTCTTTAACCCACCTTACCCTCCCATCTCTAACTCTGTAACACACAACTGGATCAGAGAACTTAGGATCTATTGAGGTCAATTCTGCATGCTGTTAGCAGTGATTATCAAATTCTACCTTGTTCTGCTTATTGATCATTGACTGGGTTAAGATCACATCTAAAAGATATAAAATGTTTTATAGCTACAGCCAAGAAGTGAAGAGCACAGAAAATTGGTGAATAGAGAAGGGACACATTCATAAAAAGAAAACACTAGGTAGCACATACAGCTTCCTGTTGCATTACAAAATAGGCTCATAGATAGTCCAAGGACCAAGCAAAATCTTGCTAGTTACTATGACTAGAAATCCTTCTCTGAAGCATACATATTTAATGTTCTCTAAACTGCAGCAGTCAAGAGATCAGACGACATATTGCATTGGGCAAATCTGCTGCACAGGAACTTTTTAAAGTATTGAAGAGCAGAGATGTCAGCTTGAGGACTAAGGTGCACCTGACCCAAGCCATGGTGTTTTCAATAACCTCATATGGATGCGAAAGCTGGACAGTGAATAAGGAAGATTGTAGAAGAATTGATGCCTTTGAGTTGTGGTGTTGGAGGAAGAATACTAAAAGTGCCATGGACTGCCAAAAGAACCAACAGATCTGTTTTGGAAGAAGTGCAGCCAGAGTGCTCCTTGGAGGCCAGAATAGCTAAGCTTCGTCTCTCATACTTTGGACATATTGTCAGGAGGGAACAGTCGCTGGAGAAGGATGTCATGCTGGGTAAGGTGGAGGGTCAGAGAAAAAGAGGAAGACCCCCAACGAGATGAATCAGCCAGGTGACATCATTGATGGTGTCAAGTGTGGCGGTGGTAATAAGGTTGGCCCAGGATCGGACATTGTTTCGTTCTGCTGTGCATGGGTCGCTATGAGTCGGTTCCGAATCGATGGCACCTGACAACAACAACAAACTGACAAGATAGTCTTCAGACAAATATAAGTTCACAGGGCCACAGGAACTATATAGAAGGTTGTTGTTGTTAAGTGCCATCGAGTCGGTTCCGACCCATAGCGACCCTGAACAGGGTTTCCGAGGCTGTAAATCTTTACAGGAGCAGAAAGCCTCATCTTTCTCCCGCGGAGCAGCTGGTAGTTTCAAACTGCTGACCTTGCGGTTCGCAGCCCGATTCGTAACCACTATGCTACCAGAGCTCCTTATATAGAAGGTAGTAGAGAGAAAAAGACGGTACGACTATCTTGTTTTACTGTAAGGAGACCCTATGAGTCAAAAATTACTCGAGTACCCAACAATAAAACAGAAATTGTGTGAGCCTGCGTATAGCAATGAGAGCACAAAGAAGTAGAAGGTAGTTCCTTAGGGTAATGTGTTTATGAAAAAGAAGACAATGTTCACATTTGATACTTTGGTAAATATCAAGATTCTACACCATACTTCAGTCCAAGGACTTTCATAGACTATTTTGTGGACAAGAAAAGTGAATAAAAAAGACATTCCTCTCTCTTTGAGAACTTTGGGGGTGGGGTGGGTAGCATTAGAAAAAGCTCTTATGTGTATTTAAAGTTTCCTTTCTCTTTAAAAATTCTTCACAGAGGTAACCAATGTCAACCCAATTAGCATCAAGGGCATCGTCACTAAAATTCCTCTAAATGATTTGTTACAAGTCACTTGGTAGGTAAAAGAATAGAGTCAGACTTTGGCAGTTTTCTTATGGCACTCTTAAAAACATTTGTTGTTTTCTGTTTAGTGCTGTGGAGTCAGTTTTGTCTCATATCAACCCTGTATAGGGTTTCCAAGGAGCTACTGGTGGGTTTGAACCACCAACCTTGTGATTTGTAGCCCAGTGCTGATCCTGTAGTGCCATATCAAGTTATTTCTAGATGAGAACTAATATCAGGGTTTTCATCGTAGGGGAAGTCCCTGGGTCATGAAATCAATGAAGTACTCGGCTGCTAACTGAGAGTTCGAGTCCACTCAGAGGTACCTTGGAAGAAAAGCTTGCTTGGCACTCTATTTCCCAGAAATTTAGCCATTAAAAGCTGTATACACAAGTTCTTCTATAACACATACCGAGTCACTGGGACTCAAAATCAATTGCATAGCAACTAGTTTGGTTGGGTTTATTTTATTTTTTCCACCTTTGTAAGAAGGCACATTATCCATTCAACTTTGCATTTTCACCTTCTCCGTAGCATCAAACCATCTACCACTTCACTGAGGGAGATGGACTATACTTTCCTAGAGTTTTCTTTGGTGCTGGATTCTATTGTGACTCCAATTAAATGGGGCTGTGGGATACAGTACTGAAAGGGCAGTTTGAACTGCAAGGTTGGAGGTTCAAATTCACTAGTTCCTCCTTTGAAACACTATATAGGGTCGCTATAGTTGGAGCTGACTTGACAGCACTTAACAACAACAATATGTGCTGTAGGATAAGCATTTGGCTGTCAATCACAAAGTCAGTGGTTCAAACCCACCAGCTGCTCCTCAGATCGATATGAGTTGGAACCAACTCCACAACATTTAACAACAACAACAAATAGATACTTTGGAATCCTGGTGTGGCATTGCAGGATAAGGCACTGGACCACAAAGTAAGTTTGAACTGCAAGATCGGTGGTTCAAACCCATCAGCTGCTCCTTGGAAACCCTATACTGGGTTGCTATGGGTCAAAACCAACTTGACGACACTTAACAGCAACAGCAACATAGATACTCTAAATTCTTGTAAGGGCTAGTGTTATTGACCTAAGTAGCAAATAAAGCTCCCGTGCTAAACACAAGATGTCAGTGGTTCTCATCTGAGTTTTGCCTACAATGCCAAAATGAGATATGATCACAAAAACAGTAATAGTATTAAACAATCAAAGTGTTGTCCAAAGCTGATAAACATCTAATGAAAGGGATGTCACTACACAGGCTGCCCTGCCACAACTCTGGTTTATATATGTCCTAGGGGCTCCCTTTCAGCATGAAGAACAAACTAGTTACATTTAAGATGAAGGTAAACACGGTGCTGATGAAGTTGGGTGAATTCAGTGTGGCATTGATTGATGACATCGTAGTATACAGCCAGACATGGGAAGACTACGTGGAGCATGTAAAACAAGGATTTGGGTAGCTTTTACAAACAAGCCTGACAGTGGGGCCAAGGCATGTCAGCCTGGCATGCTGAGGTGACATGTTTAGGACACAAGGAGAAAAAGCAGACAGCTACCACTCTGTCTGATGGTAGCCTGATCTATTTATCAATGGGCATTTTTCATGAGGAGGTACTAGACAAAGATTATTGGGCATTACCAACTAATTGCTAGAGGTTTATGATTACTCAATTCTCAAGTACCACTTAAGTAACCAAAGAGACCATTTAAGAAGGTTATAGGGCAAGAACATTTAAGAAGCTTTTCCTTAATCTGAAAGGGTACTTTCCTAGTGCTGCAGAATTGGAAAAATACTTTACAATTATATTTCTCTGCTTCCAGGAGTGCAGCATCCAAATTTTAACTGCTATACACAGGTCTATAATAACGGTACATCCAGGAGCATGAGGTTGCACGCAGGACAAATATCCTGTTGGGTCAAGAGAACACTGGTGAAGGACAGAGCAGATGCACTTTCTATTGTCTTGCTGTTAGGCTGGTTTTCGTGAAAAGACCAACTTTAGAGCTAGAATGGGGTCAGCAACCCAGAAGCCCAAAAATGATCTGTAGTTCAAATTAAAAAAGCCAGTTTCAGAACTGTGTTTTTGGCATAGTTTATACTGAAAGTCTCTTTGTTCTCCTAGGGGGAAAGGATGACCTCACATCCTCTCATTATTCTCTTCTAACCTCAGGGCATTTCTTGTCATCTATTATCATATAAGCTGGCTGTTGTTAGTTATCCTTAATGTGCATATCTTATTGGCCCAACTATATTGTAAAGTCCTTGAGGGCAAAATCTGATACTTCTACTTCTTGGGACCTGCTAACAGATGCAGCCTAGTGTCATGGATAAAGTACAAATCAATAAAGGTTTGTTGATTTATTGAGCCATGGACAACTATGTTCATTTCTCCTGTTAAGAATCTGTCTTTATATATGTTTTATCTTAGACTATCAAGTAGCATTACAAGTTACTGTACCTGCCAGAGTCTTTCAGCCATAGGACCTGCAAAATAAGGTCATGATTAAGAGAATTCATGGATTTTAGAGAAAAATATACCTGAATTTTAATTCCAGTTCTGTCACTTACTGAAAGCCACCCAGTGAGCCTCTCTGAGCCTGAATCAACTAACTTACTCATAAAATGTATGTAAGTTGTTTCATAGGATATATATATAAATATTAAATAAAATAATTATTGTGCAGTGCTTGGCACACAATAGACACTCACTGAACAGTAGTTGGAGCCTTGGTGTGGTGTTGTGGGTTAATGTGCTGGATTGTTAAGGAGGCAGTTCAACCTTACCATCCACTCCTCCTAAACCCTATACAGGGTCTCTATGGGTCAGAACCAACTCAACAGCACTTAACAACAACAACAAATGGTAGTTAGTATTATGTGATTAGAAGGCAAAATGTAGAAACAAAGAAAGATCAGTAGTTAGAGAATATGACCTTAGTGTTAGAAGTAAAACTAGAGATCCCATGATAGAATTTTCCAAGACCAAGGACCTATTAAATGGAAATACTTTTATTTGATAACATAAATAGCAACTGTACACATGCACCTCACCAGATATAATACACAGGAATCAAACTGACAGCATCTGTGGAAGGAGACTATGGAGAATCTCAACATCGACAGTCAGAGCAAGGCCAGGGGCTGACAGTGGAATAAGTTGCTCATGTTGTTGTTGTTAAGTGTTGCCCAGTTGATTCCAACTCATAGTGACCCTATATAGGGTTTCCAAGGAGTGACGGTGAGTTTTGAATAATCAACCTTGTGGTTCAAATTGATCTTGTGGTCCAGAGCTTATTCTATAGTGCCACACCAGAACTCCAGATTGTTCAGATGCCGAATCAAATTGAAGTCGAAGAAAAGTAAAAACAAGTCCATCAGAACCTAAATATGGCTTCATGAATATCACACCTTAACTCAGAATAGATTTATAATGATCAAAGACCAATGAGTTGTGGGATGACATCAAGGAAGTAAACCATGCAGAAAACAAAAGGTCATGAAAAGCACAGGACAGGGCCTTCAGCAAGGTGACAAATTAGGCAGACATGCTAGCCAGACCCTCTACAACAAAGACACGAGAGACAAAATGGAATCAATATGGATGATTACCCTGGAACCCTGAGATTCAGGGCAAAGGATAGAAAAGTGGATTTAACACTGATTTGGAGAAGAAGTTTAACAAAAGGAGCAAGTGAGGAGACAGATAGAATGAGAAGACAGACAGAGCAGGTGAACTGTCATCTAGTCTGACATAATCTGGCCATTTTGACCTTTTACAAGCAGTATTTGTTCAGGACAAACAAAAAAACTCACGGCCATTGAGTTAATTCTGACTCATAAAGATCATATACAGAGTTTCTGAGATAGTAAATCCTTATAGGAATAGAAAGCCTCCTCTTTCTTTCATGGAGTATCTGATGGTTTTGAACTCAGACCTGTGGTTAGCACTCCAACACTTAGTCAAGAACACCACCAGAGCTCCTTCTGTTCAGTATGGTGACCTAACAATGGGCTCCGCTCACCCAGGATGACAGTGGCATCCACACTCATGACTGGCAACCAGAGAGTTTGTTTCCCACATTCTCCCAGTTACCAGAAAGAAGCATATCCAGTTCCCACTCTCACCCACCCAGCAGCTAGAGACACTACTCTTCCCCACCACTTCCCAATGCCCCACCCCTGCCTTGCTGAAATCAGAGGTGTACCCTCATAGATCAGGTGATGAGTACACACCACTCAAAGTAGAAAGATTAAATATATGAGTCAAGAAACAGAGAGTAGCAGAATAGATAAGAAACAGATATCATCAATATGTTGTCTACAAGAGATATACCTTTTACACAAAGATAAAAATAGACTAAAAATCAAAAGATGGTAAAAAAAATACATATACCAAGCAAATAGCAATCAAAGCAAAACAGGGACTGCAATATTTATTTCTGATAAAAATAGAACTTAAGGCAAAATCGACAGAAGAGACAAGGAAGGGCATTATATAATGATTAAAGGTCAGCTGAACAAGATGACATAGCTATCTTACCCTCAATGAAAGAGGCTCAACATATATAAATTAAACTTTATACATTTAACTTTAAATTAAACAAATATAAATTAAACTTTAAATAAAAAGGAAGCAAGAAACACATAACTGTACAATAAGAGTGTAGATGTTTTTAAGTTCCATCAAGTCAGATCCAACTCATAGAGACAATAATAGTAGGTGACTTTAATACACCACTTATGATGAAGGACAGAACAACTGAAAAAAAAATTCAACAGTGATAAAGAAAAACTAAGCAACAAAATCTACCAACTTTGCCTCATAGATATATACAGAACACTCCACCCAACGCTGTACAATATGCATTCTTTTCCAAAGCAAATGGAACGTTCTCCAGAATGGACCATATGTCAGGCCACAAAGCAAACCTAAATTAATTTTAAAGCATCAAAACACTACAAAACATCTTCTTGGACAAAAATACTATAAAATTTGAAATCAACAATAGGAAGAGCAAGGGGCAAAAACCAAATACATGGAAACTGAATGACACCTACTTAAAAACTACTGGGTAGTTGTTGCTGTTAAGTGTTATCAAGTTGACTCTGCCTCATAGTGACCCTGTAAAGGTTTTCCAAGGAGCAGCTGGTAGGTTTGAACCACCAGCCTTGTAGTTTGCAGTTCGGTGCTTATCCTGCAGTGCCTCAATGGGTAATAGAAGATATTAAATAAATAGTAAAAATTCTTGAATCAAATGAGAAGGAAAACAATATTAAAAAGTTTCAAGCTCAACAAAAGCAGAGCTTAGAGGTCAATTTATAGCAATAAAGGCACATATCAAAAAAATCAGAAAAAGAAAACAAAATCAATACCTTAACCCAACATTTCTGACAACAAGAAAAGAGCAGCAAAATAAGCCTGTAATCACCAGAAGAAAAGAAGTATTATAGATTAGAGCAGAAAAACTATACAGATAAGAGAAAAAAAAAATAGAATCAACCAGACTGGTAGTTGGATCTTAGAAAGAATTAATAAAATTGACAAATCCCTGGTAATTTTAACCAAGAAAAAGGAGAAGATGCAAACATGAATAAGAAATAAAATGTGATGTCACAAGTGAAATACAAAGGAATATTTTAAAAATATTATGAAGAACTGTACTCCAACATATTTGAAATGCTAGAAGAAATGCAACTACTTCTAAAAATGCACTGCCTACCTAAACTAACACAGACTGAGATAGAAAATTTTGAATAGACAAATAAGAAAATGATCAGGTTATTTTAAAACTGGCAACAAAAAGTGTCCTGCCCCAGATGACTTCACTGATAAATTCTACCAAACAATTAAAGAAAAGCTGACACCAATTGCAACTGAAACTATCACAGAATTTAGAAAAAGGATGGAATACTTCCAAATCCATTTTATTAAATAAGTATAACTCTGATACCAAAACCAGAAACGACATCAATCACTAAAACAAAAATTATAACCAATATTCCTCATGAACATGGCTGCAAAAATTCTGAACAAAATCCTAGCCAATAGAATCCAAAACCATATGAAAAAAATATATTACCAAATGGGATTCATAATGCTATGCAAGAATAGTTCACTATTTGAAAAACAATCAACATAATCAACCACATAAATAAAACAAAGTGTAAGATCATATTGATTTACACAAAAAAGGCACTTCAGTAAATCCAGCACTCATTTCTGATAAAAACATTTAGCAAAATGGGAATGAAAGGAAATTCCTCAATATAATTATGTGCATAAAAACAAAGCCAAGAGCCAACATTAGTCTCCATGGAGAAAGACTGAAAGCATTCCCTCATGAATGGGAACCAGATAAAGATGCCCTTTATTACCTCTAGTACTCTAGACCACAAAGTCAGTTTGAACCTCGAAGTCGCTGGTTCAAACCCACCAGCTGCTCCTCAGAAACCCTACACAGGATCTCTATGGGTCAGAACCAACTCAAAGGCACTTAACAACAACAACAACATTCAATATTGTGGAGTTCTGGTGTGGAACAGTGGGCTAATGTGCTGGATTGCAAACCTGGTTGGATCACAAGGTTGGTAGTTCAAGCTCACCAGCCACTCCTTAGAAAACCTATACAGGGTTGCTATGGGTCAGAATCAACTTGCCGGCACTTAACAACAACATTCGATATTATACTAGAAGTCTTGCTGTTGTTGTTGTTAGGTGCCATCGAGTCGGTACCAACTCGTAGCGACCTTATGCACAGCAGAATGAAACACTGTCCGATCCTGGGCCAACCTCACTACTATTACCATGTTTGAGTCCATCGAGGCTGCCACTTTGCCAGTCCATCTTGTTGGGGGTCTTCCTCTTTTTCTCTGACCCTCCACCTGACCAAACATGATATCCTTCTCCAGCAACTGCTCCCTCCTGACAATATGTCCAAAGTATGAGAGACGAAATTAGGCCATCCTGGAGCTAAAGGAGCACTCTGGCTGCACTTGGTGTTGTTGTTATTTAGTGCCATCGAGTCGGTACCAACTCATAACGACCTTATGCACAGCAGAATGAAACACTGCACAATCCTGGGCCAACCTCACTACTGGAGATAAAAGGTGAGGGGAAATAAAGGCATGCAAATTAGCAAAGAAGCGTTAAAACTTTCTTTATGCAAATGATATAATCCTATATGTAGAAAATCCTGAAAACTCATCAAGAGAATTACTGGAATTATTGAAAAATTCAGCCAGGTGTGAGCTCAACAAACAAAAACCAGTCTAATTCTTTTGCATTAACCAAGAGAGCTCCAAAAAGTAAATCAGGAAAACATTACCATCCAAAAGATAAAATACTTAGGAATAAATCTAACCAGAGAAACAATAGCCCTATCTATAATTATATATATGTATATATATATATACACATACATTTGTTGTTATTAAGTGCAGTCAAAAAGTTCCCATTCATAATAACACAGTATAGGGTTTCTAGGGAGCAGCTGGTGAACTTGAACTGCCAACCTTGCGGTTCAAGCTTACTTTGCAGTCCAGTGCATTAACACACAGTACCGCACCAGGATTCTCTCTATACATCCAAAGCACTACTATAAGAACCAAAAGAAGAATTACATAAACGGGTGAATATATCATGTTCATAGACAGGAAGATTCAACACTGAAAATGTCAGTACTATCCAAAATTATCTATAGATAAATGCAATCCCGACTCAGATTCCTACATCATTCTTTAAAGAGATGGAAAAAAAAATAAAAGAATTATCAACTTTTTATGGAAAGGAAAGCAACCTGGGAAAAGCAAAGCACCACTAATGAAGAACAACAAAGTATGAACCCTCAAACTTCCCAGGCTTAAAAACTACTGGGCAACTGTGATGTCATTGTTGTTAAGTGTCAATTTTATCCCAATTCAGGGATCCTATATAGTGTTTTCGAGGAGTGGTTGGTGAGTTTGAAGTACCAGCCTTGTTCTTCAGTGCTTTTCTTACAGCATCACACCAAGACTCCTAGAGAGTTGCGGTAGTCATAGTAATCATAGACATCCATGTTGTTGTTGTTGTTGTTGTTGTTAGATACCATCTAGTCAGTACTGACTCATAGCAACCCTATGCACATCAACACAAAACACTGCTCAGTGGTAGGCCAACGTCACAATTGTTGCTACATTTGAGCCCATTGCTGCTGCCACTGTGACAATCGATTTCATTGAGGATCTTCCTCTTTTTCTCTGACCCTCCACTTTACCAAACATGGTATCATTCTCCAAGGACTGGTCTCTACTGACAATATGTTCAAAGTATGAATGACAAAGTCTGGCCATTCTAGCTTCTAAGGAGCCTTATGGCTTTACTTCTTCCAACACAGATTTGTTTGTTCTTTGGGCTGCCTGTGGTACTTTAATATTCTCCTCCAACACCATAACCCAAATGCATCATTTCTTCCTGATTCAGTGTCCAACTTTCACATGCATATGAGGTTATTGAAAATACCATGGCTTGGATCAGACACACCTTAGTACATCTTTGCTCTTCAGCACTTTAAAGAGGTCTTGTACAACGGATTTGATTTCTTTACTGCTGCTTTCATGAGTGTTGATGGTTGATCAGAGCAAAATGAAGTCTTTGACAACTTCACTCTTTTCTCCATTTATTGTTGTTGTTGTTAAGTGCCATCGAGTCGGTTCCGACCCATAGCGACCCTGTACAGGGTTTCCGAGGGTGTAAATCTTTACGGGAGTAGAAAGCCTCATCTCCATTTATAGGGATTTTATTTATTAATCCAGTGGCAAGAATTTTTATTTTCTTTACATTGAAGTGCAACCCATACCAAAGGCTGTGGTCTTTGATCTTCATCATTAAATATTTTAAATCCTCTTCACATTCAGCAAGCAAGATTATATCACTGCATATCTCAGGTTGTTAATGAGCCTTCCTCTGACCCTGATGCCACGTTTTTCTTCATATAATCCAGCTTTTTGGGTTATTTGCTCAGCATACAGATTGAATAAGTATGGTGAAAGAATACAAGATTTCCCAGTTTAAAACTATTTGGTGTTCCCTTGTTCTCTTTGAACAATTGCCTCTTGATCTATGTACAGGTTCTACATGAACACAAGTGTTCCAGAATATTCATTTTTCACAATGTTGTCCATAGTTTGTTGTGATCCACACAACTGAAAGCCATTAAGAAGTCAATAAAGCACAGGTAAGCATCTTTCTGGTATTCTCTGTTTTCAGTCAAGATCCACCTGATGTCAGCAATGATATCACTTGTACCACATCCACTTCTGAATCCAGCTTGAACTTCTGGAAGTTCTCTGTCAATGTACACTTGCAGCTGTTTTTGAATTATCTTTAGCAAAATTTTGCTTGCATGACATTACCATGATATTGCCCAATGACTTCCGCATTCTGTTGGCTTGCCTCTCTTTGGGCACAAATACAGATCTCTTCTAATCTGTTGCCCAGATATTTGTCTTCCAAATTTCTTGGCATACATGAGTGACAGCCTCCAGAGCCACATTAGTTTGTTGAAAATTTTTTAATTTGTATTCCAACAATTCCCAGTGCCTTGCTCTGTCAGTGCCTTCACTGCACCCTGAACTTCTTCCATCTGTATCATTGGTTCTTGATCATATGCTACCTCTTGAAGAGCTTGAACACTGACCATTTCTTTTTTTTTTTTTTTTTTTGGAACAGTGGTTTCATATAGTATTTATTTGTCCTTTTGTGACTAATTTTACTCAGAATCGGCATAATGTTGTTTTT
>NW_006408759.1:4076190-4159052 GCF_000296735.1 Chrysochloris asiatica
AAGTTTGTTATTGCTTTTTCCATCTCTTTGAAGAATGTCGTTGGGATCTGGATTGGTATTGCATTATATGTGTATATTGCTTTGGGCAGTATTGACATTTTCACAATGTTGAGTCTTCCTATCCAGGAGCTGACCATTTCTTTTTGGTACAGTGACTCCATGTATCCCTTCCATCTTCTTTTGATTCATTCTGCAACATTCAATATTGTGCCCATAGAATCCTTCAATATTTCAAGTCAAGGCTTGAAGTTTTTTCTTCAGTTTCCTCAACTTGAGAAATGCTGATCATGTTCTTCCTTTTGGTTTTCTAACCCCAGGTCTTTGCACATTTCATTATAATATTTGACTTTGTCTTCTCATGCTACCCTTTGAAACTTTCTAATCAGCTCTTTTACCTCTTCATTTCTTCTATTTCCTTTAGCATCTATACACTAGAGAGCAAGTGTTAGAGTCTCTTCTGACATCCATTTTGGTCTTTTCCTTCTTTCTTGTCTTCTTAATAACTTTTGCTTTCTGCCTTTATGATGGTATTCATGGCATCCCACATGTTTTTGGTCTTAAGTCTTTAGTGTTGAATGCTCCTACATATTCTTCAGATTATCGCTAAATTGAGGTGGAATATGTTCAAGGTCATATTTTGACTCTTGTGGGCTTGTTTTAATTTTCTTCAGCTTCAGCGTGAACTTACATATGAGCAATTGATAACCTGTTCCACAGTCTGCCCTGGCCTTGTTTGGGCTGATGATATGGAGGTTTTCCACCATCTCTTTCCACAGATGTAGTCAATTTGATTTCTGTGTGTTCTATCTGGTGAGGTCCATGTGCATAGTAGTCTTTTACGTCGTTTAAAAAGGTACTTGCAATGAACACATCATTGGTCTTGCAAATTTCTATCATGTAATTTCCACCATAATTTCTATCAACAAGGCCATATTTTCCATCTAATGATCCTTCTTTGTTTCTAACCTTTGCATTCCAATCACCAGTAATTATCAATACATCTTGATTACATGTTTGATCAATTTCCGACTGAAGAAGATGGTAGATTCTTCAATTTAACCTCACTGGCTTTAGTGGTTGGTACATAAATTTGAATAATAGTGGTATTGCCTGGTTTTCTTTGTAGGCATATTGATATTATTCTGTCACAGAAAATGTTGTATGTACTTCAAGACAGATCTTGATATGTTCTTTTTGATTTTGAATGTGATTCCATTCCTTTTCAATTTGTCCTTCCTGGTATAGTAAACCACATGATTGTCAGATTTAAAATGGCCAATGCCATTTTAAGTTAGCTCCCTAATGCCTATGATATCGATGTTTATGAGTTCCATTTCATTTTTGACAACTTCCAATTTTCCTAGAGTCATACTTTTTATACTCCATGTCATGATTATTAATGGATGTTTACAGCTGTTTCTCTTCATTTTGAGTTGTGCCTCATCAGCAAATGAAGGTTGCAAAGGCTTTACTCCATTTGTGTCATCAGGGTCAAGTCTATTTTGAGGTGGGAGCCCTTCTAAAGTAGTATTTTGAGTGCTTCCAACCTCAGGGATTTGTCTTCTGGAACAATATCTGACAGTATTCTGATGCTCTTCATCATGTGTCAATATTCAATATTCTGGTGTTGACAGTGTTCTATTGCATGACTTTTTTGGTGCCTTTAATATTCAGAAGTACTCCAGCTCTCCTTCTTCTTAGTCTGTCTTTGTCTGGAAGTTCAGCTGTAACCTGTCCACTGGCATGACCCTGTTGGTATTTAAAATACCCATGGCATAGCTTCCAGAATCACAGAAATACATAAGGCACCACATTATGACAAACTGACAGAGGAGTGTTGTTAGACAGCTATAGTAGTCATATCAGCCTGCTACTGCTAATACGAAAGATACACAGACCAGCGGAACAGAATTGATAACTCAGAAGTAAACTCATTCACCTATGGACAGTTGATCTTTGACAAAGGACCTAAACATATTGAATAGGGGAAGAAATAGTATCTTTAAAAACTGGTGCTGTTCAAAAATTAGATAACCGTTTGCAGAAAAATAAAAGGAAACCCATATCTCACACTCAATATAAAAACAAACTCAAGATGGATAAAAGACCTAGATATGAAACCTAGAACTATAAAAATAATCAATGAAAAAATAGGGATAAGCATTGTGGTTGGTGTATATGTGGTTGGTGCATTCATGGCATAAACACACTATCAAACATTACTGAAAACACAAAGCAATAGAAGACAAATTAAAAAACTTGGACCTTCTAAAAACCAGATATATGCATCAAAAGATTTCACCAAGAGAAATCCCACAGATTGGGAATATTTTTTTTGTCAATGATGTATCCTACAAAATTGAAAATCTAAAATGTATTGAAAATTTCCCCACTTCAACTATAAAAAGACAAGTAAACCCATTAAAATATGCACAAAGAATATGAGCAAACACTTCACCAATGAGGACATTCAGGAAGCCAATAAATATGAGGAAACGTTCGAGATATTAGTCATTACAGAGATGCATGTCAAAACCACATAGAGCTATCATCTCATCACAGCGTTGAAAAAAAGTTATAAAAAAACAGAAAGAAATGAATGCTGGCAAGGGTGTAGAGAGTCTAGAACCCTCATACACTGCTGAGGAACTATAAATTGGTGCAACCACTATAAAAAGCAATACAGAATGTCTTCAAAAACTTGGAGATAGAAATTATGTATGATTCAGCCAACTTAAAGAGATCCATATCTATGCCCATTCTAAAGGAAGGTGATCCAATAGAATACAGAAATTATTTAATAATATCTTTAATATCACATGCAAGAAAATTTTTTCTGAAGGTCATTTAAAAATGGTTGCAGTAGTACATTGACAGGGAACTGTCAGAAATTCAAGCTGGATTCAGACGAGGACCTGGAATAAGAACTATCATTGCTGATATCTGGTGGATCTTGACTGAAAGCAGAGAATACCAGAAAGATGTTACTTGTGTTTTATTGACTACTCAAAGGCATCAAAATGTGTGGGTAATAACAAAATATGGTTGTCATTGGGAATAATGGTGCTCATATGGAACCTGTACATAGACCAAGAGGTGGTTGTTCTAATAGAACAAGGGGAAAGTACATCATTTTAAATCTGGAAATATGGGAGCTAGGGTTGTATTCTTTCAGCATAATTATTCAATCTGCATGCTAGCAAATAATTCAATAAGTTGAATTATATGAAGAAGTATATGTCATTAGGATAGGAGGGAGACTCCTTAAAAACCTGAAATATGCAAATGGAACAGCACGATTCATGAAGGTGAAAAGGACCTGAATCATTTATTAATGAAGATCAAACACTATAGCTTTCAGTATAGATTATATCTCAGCATAAATAAAGCAAAAATCTCATGATTGTACTAATAAGTAGAATCATGATAATCAGAGAAAATATTGAAATTGTCAAGGAATTAGTATTACTTGGATCCACAGTCTACTCCTTGGCTGAAAGCAGAGAATATCAGAAAGATGTTTACCTATGCTTTATTGACTACACAAAGGCTTTTGATTGTGTGGATCATGACAAGCTATGGACAACATTGAGAAGTATGAGTATTCCAGAACATTTCATTGTACTTCTGAGGAATCTGTACCTGGACCAAGAAACAGTTGTTCGAACAGAGCATGGGAACACTGAATGTTTTAAAATTGGGAAAGGTGTGCGACAGGGTTGTGTTCTTTCATCATACTTGTTCAACCTGTATGCTGAGCAAATAATAAGAGAAGCTGGGTTCTATGAAGAAAAACGTGGCATCAGGATTGGAGGAAGACTCATTAACAAGCTGCGATATGCAGATGATACAACCTTGCTTGCTGAAAGTGAAGAGGACGTGAAACATTTACTGATGAAGATCAAAGAACACAGCCTTTGGTATGGGTTGCATCTCAATGTCACAAAAACAAAAATCCTCACCACTGGACCAATAAACAACATTCTTATCAACGGAGAAAAGATTGAAGTTGTCAAGGACTTCATTCTTCTTGGATCAACTATCAACACTCACGGAAGCAACAGTCAAGAGATCAGACGACGTATTGCATTGGGCAAATCTGCTGCACAGGAAATTTTTTCAGTGTTGAAGAGCAGAGATGTCAGCTTGAGGACTAAGGTGTGCCTGACCCAAGCCATGGTATTTTCAATAACCTCATATGGATGTGAAAGTTGGACTGTGAATAAAGATCGTAGAAGAATTAATGCCTTTGAGTTGTGGTGTTGGAGGAGAATACTAAAAGTGCCATGGACTGCCAAAAGAACCAATAGATCTGTTTTGGAAGAAGTGCAGCCAGAGTGCTCCTTGGAGGCCAGGATGGCGAAGCGTCTCTCCTACTTTGGACATATTGTCAGGAGGGAACAGTCGCTGGAGAAGGATGTCATGCTGGGTAAGATGGAGGGTCAGAGAAAAAGAGGAAGACCCCCAAAGAGATGGATCCACCAAGTGGCATCATTGATGGCATCAAGTGTGGCAGCAGTAGTGAGGTTGGCCCAGGATCGGACATTGTTTCGTTCTGCTGTGCATGGGGTCGCTATGAGTTGGTTCCGACTCAATGGCACCTGACAACAACAACAACAGTCAACTCCAATAAAAACAATGGTTAACAATTAAATGACATATTGCATTGGGAAAATCTGATGCAAAAGACTCTTTAAAGTGGTCAAAAGCAAAGCTGTCATTTTGAGAATAATGTGAACCCGACTCAAGTCATGGTATTATCATCACTTCATATGCATAGATGAACTGACATATTTCAACAGTGTTGGTGAAGAGTGTTGAATAGACTATGGAATGTCAGAAGAACAAATAAATATGTCTTTGAAGAATCACAGCTAGAATGCTTCTTGGAAGAGAAGGTGGTGACACTTTGTTTCATGAACTTTGGACAGTTTATTAGGAGGGACCAGCTCCTGGAGAAGGGCATCATGATTTATGAATCAAAATAGTGGCTACAACAATAGAATCAAATATATCAATGATTGTGAGGCTGGTGCTGGACTGTGCTCTTGTGCATAGGGTCACTCTGAGTCAGAACTGACACAAAGGTATCAATTAAACATGTAGTTTGGTGTTAGATTCACTTTTATTTTTACACCCTTTGCTCCAGTATTATTCAGATTAGTGGACCCATTGTTTTCATCAGTTTACTCAGCACAGCGTTATGACATCTACTGTTATGAAACAGTGATTTGATTGTGCCTGATTCTCCTTTTGTGTAAAAAGGCAAATGAGATCATAGTTACATAGACTTGTGTGAGGCAAAGATGGTGTAAACAGACTACAAGTGGTGATTTGTGAATGGTTATGACACTTTGCCTCAGGCAAATCCTCGAAGCTGAATTTGCAAGCTTTTTGCTCAATGGGAGAAATATAGTACAGGTGACAAGTCAATTAAAACTCAACCATCTTTAAGAAAATAACCTCATGGCACATGTAATGCAAAAATTTGAAAATTTGAATGGTAAAGCTTAATTTACTTTTTCAAATGGCATAATTCTCCATCTAAGAGCTTACTTTTAGTAACCTAGCATATGGTGTGATTTCTGCTTGAAATGGATCTTTATCAGGTTTGTAATTATAAAACATTCATAGTTATGGACACAATATAGTTTTATTTACTAAGAAAGCTAGACCAAAGTCCAGGCTTTGAGGTTAATGTGAAACAATTTCTAAGTAGTTAGTCTCATCTGGATAGAGTGTGCTTTTTTTCCCTCTTCTCTAACACTTTCTGATTAGTAGAAATCAAAGCATCCACCTAATTCTTAAAGAATTCCAAAGTTCATGCAGTCCATTCCTAGCTTGTTGGGGACTCTTAGGGTAACTACTATAAAAAAGATACCCAAGAAAGGAGTTTGGTTACTAGATAAGAAAACACACTGGACTTGCAGCAAAGGACTTGATTACAGTTCCCTTGTCCTTTGGAATGTCATTAGTCCTCTATATCTCAGCCTTTTTATTTGTAAACTAAAAAGATGTCACCTTATGCTGCAAATGATTACCGAGTTTGCCTGCTAACCTAAAGGTTGGCAGGTACTAAAGGTTGGCAGGTAAAGTTCACCTAGCGGTACATCATAATAAAGGTTTAGTGATCTATGTTCCCACCAAAAATCAACCAATGAAAACCATATAGAACACAGATCTATTCAGACATACATGAGATCACCATGAGTCAGGGTCAACTCTATAGCAACTGCTTTTTAAGGTTGAACAAGCTCTGTTAGACCCCCAAGATGGATTGACACATTGACAGCAACAAACGGTTCAAAAACAACAATTCTGAAGATGGAGCTGGACCAGGCAGTGTTTCCTTTTTCTGTGCATAGGGTCAGTATGAGTCAGAACTGATACAATACTATCTAACAACAACAACAACAAAATGAGCTCTGTTGGTTTGCCATATCGTGATGGCTTGCATGTTACTGTGACATTTGAAGTTATAACATTGGTGTTTCAAATATCAGTAGGGTCACCCATGGTAGAAAATTTTCAGCAGAGCTTCCAAACTAAGAACAGACTAGAAAGAAGGAATAAGCAGTCCACTTCTGAAGGATTAGCCTCTGAAAACTTTATGGATAGCAGCAGAACATTGTGTAGTATAGTGCTAGAATATAAGTCTCTCAGGTTGGAAGGCACTCAAAAGAGGACTGGGGGGGTTCTGGTTTGGGCGGCAGAAGAGACAGCCAGGTAGGAAATGCTCTGTCAGGGAGGGATTGGAAACCAAGAAAAACTGTACTCACAGAACAATACCAGAGCTCTGGATCTACCACAAGGTCCAGGACGTCAGTTTCCCGCACTTGCAAGTGAAAAAATAATGATATATATATAAATAATGCGAGTTAGGAATAGCTGGAGAGGGGAATCCCTCTGCGGCCACCCCACCCAGGCAGAGTTCAGAGGGTGGGGCTACAGCCAGACCAGCACAGGGAACCTGCTCTAAAAGCAGTGCAGTTACATTTGCAAAAGGAGGTGCAGGGGATTCTACACATTTTTTCCTCCCATTCCCTGTTGCACCTTCTTTGCCCAGCCCGGATGCCTTCAGGTGGGTGGGTGCACACCCCGCCCCCAAAAAAGTCCAATGCTGACCACACAGTTTTCCCACAGTACAGAGATAAAGAGCTTGGTGGCTACTTATGACATCAGCCTTGGGGTCACAGCCCTAAAATTAACTTGTGCAGGACCCTTTACTCCTGCCTATTTAGCAAGAAAAAAGCAGGCCCATCAGGCGTGACAGACAAACCACTGAACAATCTGTAAAACCCCAACATAAAAGGCCGCAACTATCTTGAGAATTATGCTGTGCACATGCAGAGACCTAACTGACCTCCAGAGACAAAAATAGTGGACAGTCTTTCTCCCATTAACTTCTCAATGTCTGTCTGCATACCTCCACGGTGGTGACTAAAGGAGAGGCCTGAGTGAGCGGACACCCCCACCCATGGCTGGGGACTTCTACCATGCACACATGCTGCCCATGTAGCAAGGCAACTGGACAGTCAGCCACAGTTTTATTTTTGTTTCAAAGTGGTGGTTTTGGTTTCTACTTTTATATTGCTTCTGCTTTGGGTCCTTTTGATCACACATTTTTCCTGGAGGTGGAAGCTTTTTCTACCTACGTTACCCAAGAAGAGACAGCAATCATGGCCATATAGCCAAGCTACAAGCATACCCCATAATATTCCACCATTGAGAAAAGAGCCAATAACAGCTTCTAAGCATTACATGCAAAAAGGGAAGCCTATCTCCTAATCATATTCACCAGGAGACACCCAGTAAGCTTAATAACACAACAACAAACATCCATTTAAGCATTAAAAAAACCCACATAGCTACTGTAAATGACAAACAAAAAATCTCAAATACAACAAATGGTCTCAAAACATGTCCAAAAACAGAAAAGAACAACTGAGACAAATGCCCTGGAGACAGACAAAAGCTCCCCAGAAGAGGAAGAGCAGGTTTTGGATTTGCCTGAGAAGGAATTCAGAAGAAAGAAACAAATTGAAATGCTCAGAAAAGGGGTGGAGAAAAACAAGGAAGAAGTCAGGAAAGTACTACAAGAGCAATCAAACAAGATTAATACAGCATTGGAAACTATTCAAAACTGCAAAAAGATGTCCAGATGATAAATAATAAAATTATCAGAAATGGACAATACACTGAAAGGGCAAAGGAGCAGAATAGAAGAGATAGAAGCCAGAACCAGTGAGCTGGAAGACAAATCTCTCAACACTGCTAAGATAGAAGAGGGAGCAAAAAAAGAATTTAAAAATTTGAAAAGAGTCTAAGATTCATGCTGGATAATATGAAGAGGAACAACTTAAAAATAATTGGCATTCTGAAATAGGAAGAATCAGAGAAATCCACGGAGGAGATAGTTGAAGAGCTTCTGGAAGAAAATTTCCCTAACACCTTGAAAGATGAGAAGATAAACATTCAAGAAGCCAAATGTACCCCAGGAAGGATAGATCCCAAAAGAAAATCACCAAGACACATAATAATCAAGCTCTCCAAAATCAAAGGCAAGGAGAGAATCCTATGAGTGGCCAGAGAGAAGAGAAATGTCACTTAGAAAGGCAAGCAAATCAAATTAAGCTCCAACTATTCAGCACAAACCATGCAGGCAAGAAGGCAATGGGGAGACATATACAAAACCCTAAAAGAAAAATCTCCCAAGCAAGAATCATCTATGCAGCAAATCTATCAATCAAATATGATGGTGCAATCAAAAACATTCTAAGATAAACAGAATCTAAGAGATTTTTTCAAAACCAATACAGTACTTCAAAACATCCTAAAGGGAGTTCTTTGGACTGAAAACCAACAAGAATAGACAACAACCAGAGATTGACAGGCGTGGAAACACTAGCTGGAACTCAGTCAACAGATAGCAGAGTTCAGAACAGAACAAAACTACAACAAAGAATTAAAAGGAACTGGGAGGTCAACTGAAGATCAAAATAATATCAATGTCAAGGAAGGGATAAATGTAGGAACAGAAATCCAGGTGATGAGGATGTCAGGTAGATTACAGGATACAATAGATTCTCTTAAATGGAGAGAAAAGTTACTAGATTAGAAGGTAACCCCAAAGAAAGTTAATACTTCACAACTTACCATGAAAATGAACTTCCAAGCAGAACAAGCAAACATGAAAACTAAGAAGAAACCGACAAGAAATAGCACAAAAACACAAACTCAGCACAAGAAGGCATGCAAAACAAAGTAATGAACAGCACTACCAAAAAATTAATATAATGACAGCAATTAATTCATACCTATCAATAATTCCATTGAATGTCAATGGATTGAATGCACCAATAAAGAGACAGAGTGGCAGATTGGATAAGAAAACAAAACCCTTCAATATACTGCCTGCAAGAAACACACCTTACACACAAAGACAAAAATAGACTAAAAGTTAAAGGATGGAAAAAATATACTAAGCTAACTGCAACAATAAACAAGCAGGAGTGGCAATTCTAATCTCTGATAAAGTAAACTTTAAGACAAAATCCAGCATAAGAGATAAAGAAGAACACTATCTCATGATCAAAGGGTCAATTGAGCAAGATAACATAACCATAATAAACATCTACGTTTCCAATGAAAAAGCACCAAGATGTATGAAGCAAACCTTACTAGAACTGAAGAAAGAAATAGATAAATCTATAATTATACTGGGAGATTTTAATACGCCACTTTCAAAAAGGGACAGAACAACCAGAAAGAAACTCGACAAAGTTACAGAGGAACTAAACAGCACAATCAACCAGCTTGGCCTCATATACATATACAGAGCATTCAACCGAACAACAGCACAATATACTTATTTCTCCAGTGCACATGGAACATTCTCCAGAATTGACCATGTGTTAGGTAACAGAGTAAGCCTCCATAAATTTACAAACATCAAAATACTACAGAGCATCTTTTCAGACCACAATGCTATAAAACTAGAAATCGAAAAGAAGACTAAGGAAATAAAGTCAAATACATGGAAACTGAACAACACCCTGCTGAAAAGCGACTGGGTAAAAGAAGAAATTAAATGTGAATTCATAAAGTTCCTAGAAACAAACGAAAATGAAAATACAACATGCTGTGTCTTTGGGACACAGCAAAGGCTGTGCTGAGAGGACAATTTATTGTGATAAATGCGTATATCCAAAAAGAACTAAAATAAACACATTAACACAGCATCTCCAACAATTAGAAACTGACCAACATAGGGAACCTACAGTAACCAAAAGAAAAGAAATAATAAAGATATGAGCAGAAATAAATGAGATGGACACTGGACTCAGGATAGGGGAGGGGCTGTGTGCTGGCTGGGGGAGTGGGGAGGAGAGAGGGCTTGTGTGGTGTACCCTTTGGGGTTATTTGATGATGCATGGAGGGGATTGTAATCATTTCAATGAAATGAAATAAGATAGGATGAGTGTAAAGCTGATGTTCTCCCATGTAAACCTCACAATAAAAACTTCAAAAAAAAAGAGGACTGGGGAAGAGCTCCTTTCTCAAAGTAGAGTCAACCTTAATGTTATGGATGGAACAAAGCTTTCAAGACCTTCATTTGCTGATGGAACAAGACTCAAACTGAAAAGAAGTAGGTGTGGGTGTCCATTAATAATCAGAATATGAAATGTATGCTGTCTTAGTCTATGAAAATCGGAAGTTCTTGAAATGAAAAGGAAAGCAAAAGATCAATATCCTAGTCATTAATGGGTTGAAATGGATGGGTATTGTCCATTTTGAATCAGAAAATCATATGGTTTACTATGCCGGGAATGACAAACTGAAAAGGAATGTCATATTCATTGTCAAAAAGCATCTCAAGATCTATCTTGGAATACAAAGTTATCTGTGATAAAATATGCCTATAAAGAAGACAACTTAAACTATTATTTAAATTTATATACCAGCCACAGATGTTAATGATGAAGACATTGAAAAACTCTTATCAACTTCTTTAGTTTGAAACTGATTAAACATGCAATCATCATGCACTGATAATCACTGGTGATTGGAATGACCAAGTTAGAAACAAAGGGGAGAGATTGGTAGTTGAAAAATATGATGTTAGTGATAGAAATGACATAGATCACATGACAGAATTTCACAAGAGCAATGATTTATTCATTGCAAGTACCTTTCTTAACAATATAAACACTGACAATGCATATGGAACTCACCAGGTGGTATACACAAGAATCAAATTGACTGCATCTGTGGGAAAAGACAATGGAGAAACTCAATATTATCAGCCAGAACAAGACTAGGAGCTGACTGTGACACAAATCCCCAGTTGCTCATATGCAAATACAGGCTGAAGCTGAAGAAAATTGAAACAAGTTCACAAGAGTCAAAATATGATCTTGAGTATTGTAATGGTTAGGATTCTGTGTCAGCTTGACTAGACCAGGTTGTCCAGAGGTTTAGCAGTTGAGACATGCTTATTCCAATGATGATGAAACCTAATGCAGACATGGTTAACTTTATGATGAGTGGCTATGAGCAGCCAATCAATTAAAGGGATGCTTCTTTGTGGGAGTGGCCTGCTCCCAATATATGGACATGTGGGAAAGGCTCTCTCTCTCTCTTCCACTGGGGACTTGGGACTCTGAAATTGTAAGCCATTTCCTTGATCATAAACTTCTCTATATATAAATATTCATATATATATTTCACTAGCTTTGCTCCTCTAGAAAACCCAGTCTAAGACAAATGTGAGTTTAGAGATCATCTTCAGGACAGATTTGATACATTGAACACTAATAACTGAAGACCAGAAGAATTGTGAGATGACATCAAGAGCATCATATATGAAGAAATCAGAAGGACATTAAAATGACAGGAAGAAAGAAAAGATAAAAGTGGATTTCAGAAGAGACTCTGAAACTTGCTTTTTTTTTAAAATGTAGAGTAGCTAAAGCAACTAGAAGACATGAGGAAGTACAAGAGCTGAACAAAAAAAATCAAAGGAAAATTCAAGAAGACGAAGTCAAGTGTTATAATGAAATGTTAGAAAACCAAAAGGGAAGAATTGAAAGAATCTCAAGCTGAAGAATTGAAGAAAAAATTCCAAGCTTCAACTTACAATATTGAAGGATTCTAAGGCAAAATATTGAATGATGCAGGAAGCTTCAAAAGAAGACGGAGAAATACACAGTCACTGTACCAAAAAGACTTGGTTGATTTTCAACCATTTCAGGAGGTAGGATATGGTCAAGGACCAATGGTACTAAAGGAAAAAGTCTAAGATGTACTGAAGGTATTAGCAAAAAAAAAAAAAAAAAAGACTCCAAGAGATCAGTATATGTTGCCATTCAAAGAAAGGTGACCCAATAGAATGCAGAAATTATCAAACAATTCCTATAATATCGCATGCAGATACCTTTCACTGAGGATACATTTTAAATGATTACAGCAGCACATTGACAGAGAGCTGCAGGAAATTCAAGATGGATTCAGAAGACTGAAGGATATCATTGCTGATGTCAAACGCGACTTGACTGAAAGCACAGAATACCAGAAAGACACTTACTTGTGCTTTGTTTTTTATTATTGAGTATGCAAAAGCACTTGACTGTGTGGATTTTAACATATTATGGATAACATTATGAAGAATGGAAATTCCAAAACACTTCATGAATTGTACATACAACTAAGGCAGTCATTTGAACAGAACAAGGGGATAATGTGTGGCTTCAAATCAGGAAAGGTGTGTACTAGGGTTGTATCCTTTCATCATACTTATTCAATCTGAACTCTAAGCAAATAATCTGAGAAACTGTACCATATGAAGAAGAATGCATTTGCAGGATTGATGGAAGACTCATTAATAACCCGTGATGTGTGAAAGACACAACCTTGCTTGCTGAAAGCAAAGAGGACTTTAAGCATTTGACGAGGATCCAAGAATTGATATGGGTTGCAACTCAACATAAAGACAACAAAAAATCCTCACAACTGGACCAATAAAGAACATATTGATAAATGGAGAGAAGAATAAAGTTGTCAAGGATTTTATTTTACGTGAATCCACATTCACTGTTCATGGAAGCAGCAGCAGCCAAGAAATCAAATGACCTAAAAAGCAAAAAAAAAAAAAAAAAAAAGAGAAAGACCCCCAACGAGATGGCTTGACACAGTGTTGGCAACAATGGGCTAAAACATAGCAAGAATTGTGAGGATGGAGCAGGACAAAGCAGTCTTTTGCTCTGTTGTACATACGGTTGCTGTGAGTTGAAGATGACTCAACAGCAACAACAAAAACACGATCTCTAAAATTCTTTGGTTGAACCACAGTCTACATGTCCCATTTCAACCTTAAATGAAAACACCTGTCTTTATCACATTCACAACTCTTCTCTTCACTATTTCCACAGCCACTGCTACCAGCCTCCTTCCTGCTGTTATGGGAAGTAGGTATCCTGGGACGAAAGCATCTCTCTTCATGTTCTTTCCCATGACTACTTTATATAAACTGATATTAAGATGTACTTAGAGTTGTATAGCTGTGTTTAGCAGTAGTCACAATTAATGGCATGTGGAGCCATGTGCATATCTCAGCATAGTTATAATTCTTAATAAAACCAAAAATATGCATGAATGGTTGGTTTGGCTTTTTTTTTTAATACAAAGATGTAGCGATCTCACAGAAATTCAAGACTTTCCCATATAACTTCACAGGGGCAAGAACAGAAAGCTAGAAAGCTTTGAGGAGCCAATGCAGTGCATTCTCTGGTGCCTCAAGATCTTTCCATCTCATGGTGCCACTTCTATCTGATAAATCTGCCTTATCATTCTGTTCCCATCTGCCATGGATTGACTTACGTCACCTCAAAAAACACATATTCAAGTCCTAACACCTAGTACCTGTGAGTATGACCTTGTTTGGAAATAGAGTCTTTGAACATGTTATCAGTCAGCATGGGTCATACAGAAGTACGGTATAATCCAATCTTAGTAGTTGTCCTTCTAAAAGAGAAGAGAGACCCAGAAAGACATATATCTGGAAGACAGCCACATTAGGATTCATGTACAATCCAACAAATGCTAAGAAATGCCTGGGGCTACCAGAAGCTGAAAGAAACAAGAAAAAAATCTTCCTGTAAAGTAGACAGAGAGAGCATGGCCCTACCAATGCCCTGAATTTGGACCCATAACCTCCAGTATTCTGAGACAATAAACTTCTATTGTTGAAAGCCACCCACTTCATGGTGTGTTGTTAAGCCAGGTATTGGAAACAAAGACACCATCTCCTACTAACTGGCTTCTTGTGATTTATTCACAGTGTTCATTACCTCTTAAGTTTGATTGAAGCATATTTCAGTTTGCTATTTTGTTGTTGCTGTTAAGTGTTGTGGAGTTGGTTCTGCCTCAAAGCGACCCTGAATAGGGTTTCCTAGGAGTGGTTGGTAGGTTTGTGCTGCTGACTTTGTGGTTAGCAATCCACCGCTGATCCTATAGCACCACACAAGGAGTCCTTTGTTGTTGTTTGTTGTTAAGTGCCGTTGAGTCAATTCTGACCCATAGTGATCCTGTATAGAGTTTCCAAGGAGCAGCTGGTGAGCTTGAACCACTAACCTTGAAGTTCAAATGACTTTGCAGTCTGATGCATTAGCCCACAGCACCACCCCAGGACTCCTTTAGTCCTGTGTTTATCTCACATCTTCTCTCAATGCATCTTTCACCTTCTGGCACCACTACTATCTTAGTTTTTACTTTTGGTTTCTAATTGCGGAGCTCTGGTAGTGTAGTGGTTACGAATCAGGCTGTGAACCGCAAGGTCAACAGTTCAACAGTTCGAAACTACCAGCTGTTCCATGGGAGAAAGATGAGATTTTTTTTTGTTCCAGTAAAGATTTACAGCCTAGGAAACCCTGTACAGGGTCGCTATGAGTCAGAAACGACTCCACGGCACATAACAACAACAATATAGCAATGGAGTCCTGGTGTGGTGCTGTAGGATAAGCACTGAACTGCTAACTGCAAGGTCAGTGGTTCAAACCCACCATCTGCTCTTTGGAAACTCTATACAGGGTCGCTATGGGTCAGAATGACTCAACAGCACTTAACAACAAGACAGAAATTTTATTGGCTTCTCATATCTTTTTAAGAGTCAGGCAGAACACACAGGAAATACACAGCTTATTAAACCATAATAAGACAGCTCAGAATATTGTGCCCTTTTTTAATCAATGTAATTGAACCAAATGTAAAAAGTTATTGCCTTTCAGAATGACTGTGATGAGGTAGTCTTCCTCTGACTGGGGTATGGGATGGGCAGGCATGCGTATGAAGTTCACCATGTAGCACCTACTCTACATCAATATCTCTCAGAGTTTATAGAATAGACTTGTCCATGAGTCTAGGACCAAAGATTTGTGTACTTACTTTTCATTCCCTTTTCTGTAAAAAAAGATTGGATTGCTGTGCAATCTAAAAGCCATGTCTTGTGTATTCCTATGTGTGTGGTCCAAGAGACCCATATGTAACACGTGGCTGCCATTTACCTCTAACATCATTTAGCTTTCTATTCCTTTTTTATTATCTGAAAAATGTGCCTTAATTACCTCTGATGATTATTGTATAGGGTACCTAGCAAAATATTATAAAGCTGTCTAATAAAGTTTGCTGTGTATTAGTATAGTTGTGCTTTTTTATTAATATTACAAATAATCATTCTTTTAAACCTCTCAGACTTATTTTTCTATGCCCATGAAGGCTGAGTTGAGAAACTGACACCTACTTTCTGAGAAATGTGATCTTTTTACACCACACTAGGGTTTTCATAAATCCTCAGCTACAACTCTATAATTTGTTTTACACCATCAACTCCCACATCATTCCTATATTATTACAAAACCCAACTGCTCCACTATAAATTTTAAGACATGAACTTTGAAACCCTCAACTTTGCAACCATCAGAGCTGAAAGTACTTGAAGAAACTAGCTTGAGTTGCAAGGCAGGGGAGAGGAAAGTAGCAGAGATTTCAGACCTTTTTAAAGTTTTCTCAGAAAAGGATGTGTCTACTGGTTTACAGAAATGCTGCATAAGAGCAAGACAAGCAAAGGCAAAGGACAAATGTGTGAATTAGTCCTGCAAATCTTTCCAGATTTTCTGTCAAATCCTATCCCAAGTGTTAAGATTTATAGTACATGTAGTTTTTTATAAAGCATTCCCAGAAAAAAAAAATTATCAAGTACATTCAAGAAAATCTTAATTTTTTTTTTCTTTTTGCCAAAACCAGTACTCTGGCTCTGAAGAAGGAGACATTTGGGGAGCCTATTCCACCTCTCAGAATTCGTGGAAGGCTTCTATAGCCATTTTCAAGAGGTACTTCACTAGCTCATCTTGGAGGGATAACTCAAGAGTGGCGTAGTCTACATGATGCTGCATCAAGGAATCCTGATTCAAACGCTGGTGTTAAGTCAAGGTTTCCTCTAGCATTTCTGGTTTTGTTTGTTTGCTTGCTTGCTTGCTTGCTTTCTTGGTGAGATTAGTTTGGTTTTAACTAATATCGTCACAGCAAATTCTCATCAGTGATGTTAAATATATATTTTATGATTTATTTTGAGAAGAAAACATGTTTAGTTAAAATTATATCCATGATTTTTTTTTTCCTCTAGAAATGCCCAAACTCCCAAGCTGTTGTTAGAGTCTTTACATAGTTGATTCCATCTTCTAGAACTTCTCTATCTATAACAAAAATAGTTGTAATTCATTCCTTAGAGAGGAGCTGAACTCCATAAGGTTTTCAATGGCTGATATTTTGGAAGTAGATCCCCAGGACTTTCCTTAAATGCACCTCAGACTGGACTCAAATCTCCAAATTTTTGGTTAGCAGTCAAACACATTGATGTTTGTACCACTCAAGGACCAGATAACGTACTATTTATTCACTTATGCTCATAATTACTTTACTGAGAAATTTTCAGGTCCTCAAAAAATTCAAGAAAGACAGAACTAGGTTTGCTGTACTCTCATATTAAAGTTGTTATTGTTGTTAAGTGCCTTCAGATTGATTTCAACTCACAGCGACCCTGCACAGGGTTTCCAAGGAGCAGCTGATGGATTTGAAATACCAACCTTGTGGTTCGAAGTCCAGTGCTTATCTTACAGCACCACACCTAGAGTCCTATAATAAATTAGCTGTTGTTGCTGCTGTTAAGTGCCGTCAAGTGGATTCCAACTCATAATGTTTGCAAGAAGCAGCTGGTAGATCTGAACTGCCAACTTTGCCGTTCAAACAGACCTTGCGTTCCAGTGCATTATCGTACAGCACCACATCAGGACTCCATATTAAAGTAGAGGCAACTTTTATTACCAAGCAATGAGTTTGAGTTTTATAAATTCTTAAGAGACTGAATGGCTCAGTTTCTGAACAGCCAGATGTCCACACATTGTTGTTTGTTAACTAATGGCGATCATTTAAATTCAGTTCCTTTTCAATTCAATTCCTTTGCCCCTTTTTAAAGAATAAGATTATATGTATCGTTGTTGTTGTTGTTGTTGTTGTTAAGGTTAAGTGCCATCGAGTGGGTTCCGACTCTTAGCAACCCTGGATAGAGTTTCCAAGGAGTGGCTGGTGAGTTTGAGTCCACCTTGCAGTACAAAGCAACCTTGAGGTTAAGTGCTTATCCTACAGTGCCACACCAGGATTCCATATTTATACAAAGGTTCGAAACCACAACTCTGTTTTAAAGGTTTACAGCTTTGGGAACCCTATGCAGCAGTTCTAGTCTGTCCTATGGGGTCACAATCGCCTCAAAGGCAATGGTTTTAGTTATCACTCCCAAAAGCCAAGTTAGCCAACAAACCAGTATAATTTGCTTACTTTGAATATTTAGTCTTCAAATGTTGTCACTTTCTGCATAATCTAACTTGACTTTGTACACAACGTTGAAAGGATCACTTTTTACTGCTCACCTAGAATTTTTATATTATGTCAAAATTCCTCCCAACAGAGTTCTAGAATTTCAATACAGATTGAGGTTAAGGGACCGCCTAGCAATTATACTCAATTTACAGCTGGCTTTTGCTTCTTCAATTATCTATATGTTGTTTTATGTATGTCAGCCATCTTCTCTTCCCCTTTCATTTCACAGAGTTAAACAAATGTGTGACCACCTGCCTATTTTTGGCAGCTTTTCTGTTTCTGTCTTTTTTATTTTCCCAGCTACCAAAAGAAGTATAAAGAACAAAATAATTATTTATTAGTCCCCTTGTTCTAGAGACTCTGTGTGATTAACTATTTGATAATCATAATGTTTCTGTCGTACTTTACATCAGGAATTAGTTTCTAAATTCCAGCAAGAATTGCAATGCTTGAATTTGCTAGCATTTTGTTGTTGTTGTATGCCTTGGAAGTCGGTTAGATACATAAAAAGTCACCACATTCACACAAAGACACTTTGCCTTTATTACACCATTTGTAGGTATGGCTTTGTAGGCTAAGTACTGGACTACTAACTGCAAGGTCAGCAATTCAAACCCACCAGCTTCTCCTCAATAAACTCTACACAGGGTTGCTAAGTGTTGGAACTGACTGGAAGGCACACAGCAACTATAGCATACTATAAAAGTGCTAAGCAATCTAAACATTACACAACAAGGATATTTAAATGATCCTTATTTTTGTTTTCATAAAACGAGGGTGAATCACTGTTGTGTGTCTCACTCATTTTTCCACATGTTTTCTATTGTTTTGTGTTAACTTTTTCTATATAGTTATTAATACTTTTGCTTTTGTGAAAGTTATACAAATTTTGCCAGCTGTTGTTTTGTTTGTTTTGTTGTGGATTATTTTATATGGAAACTTTTTAAATAATAAAATTAAATGCATCATTTTTTTCTATTAAGTTCTTTTATAATTATTCTTAGACATCTAGATCTTCTCTGTTCTTGAGTCATTTAAATTTTCACCTATTTTTTTTTATATAGCTTTCAATTGGGTCTTTTGGTATTTAACTTTGAATTCATTTTAATTCGATTTGGAACATTGTCTGATGTACATAATTGAAATTTCTAATACTTCCAACTATTCAATATCATTAAGCAAGTAATTGGAAATACCATACTTATTTGAAATGTTACCTTTAGGAGTCCTGGTGTGGCACTGTGGGATAATGCATTGAACCACAAAGTGGGTTTTTGCCACAAAGTCAGTGGTTCAAATTAACCAGTCACTTCTCAGAAGTCCTATACAGGGTTGCTATGAGTTGGACATGACTCAAAAGATCTTAAAAACAACAACAACAAAGGTTCTAAAAATGACTGGGTCTGTTTCTCAGTTTTCTATTGTAGTCTATTGATAGGTTTATTAGCACTACATTGTGAAATTACTGTAATTGTATAAACCCTATTCTATAAATCATTTCTATTCAATTCAATTAGCATAAACATTCTAATAATGTTCAGTTTGATATGCTCTGTTTTTTAGACTTTAACATTTATTATGAATTGGATAAAGATTTACACAGCAAATCAGTTTCCCATTCAATGATTCATGCAATCCCTACAATATTGCATCATTTTTCCCACTTCCTCTCTGAAATTCCTGTTACCATTGCTCCTTCTTTCCTAATCCTTCAGAATTTTAGACTCAGATAAAGGCTGTCCTTTTGATCTTGAGACTCTGTGTGACTGACAGACAACCATAATGTTTATGTCTTGTTTTATAGCAGGACTTAACTTCTACATTCCAGCAAGAATGTCACGTCATTAAATAATGCTTGAATTTGCTAGTATTTAAATACATAAATACTCACCAGATTCACACAAAGACTCTTTGATTTTTTTATTATGCCATTTATAGGTTGATTATTCTAAGTACTCTCTTTTATTTCTTCTTTAAAAATATTTTTGCCAACATTTTCTATTATGACATTTTCAAAAACTTTAAGCTTACTTTACCAAAATTGAAAAAATGACTATTATAATTTAGAAAGATTTCTCCCCCAAAAATAACACAGAACTTTTTGTTTGTCTTGTGATCTTGGACAAGATACTCAAAGCTTTCACTAAGGATGTCCTTTCTGTAAAAATTTTGAAATGCATGCAAAAAGAGATTTTATACCACAGTTTCAAAAAAGAAAGGGAGAGATTTCCACCATTTTCCAGACAGTAAAAGACCATACAAAGCACACATCCTCGTTAATCATGTACATATTGATTATGCACAGTCATACTTCTGACTTATACGCCTACCTGTATTTGGATAAAATTGAAGAGATCAGTAAGTGGTGGCTCTCTTAAGATGAACAGTTGCAATTTCCAGATTTTTCAGAACAATGCAATTCTACATCCTTAAAGAGTCACATTTATGGTTGTGGTAGATATTTTCTTGTTGTTGCTGTTAAATGCTACCGAGTCGGTTCTGACCCATAGGAATCCTGTAGAAGATTTTCGAGGAGAGACTGGTGGGTTTGAACCATTGATGTTGTGGATAGCAGTCCAGTGCTAATCTAACAGCACCACACCCAGGAGGCTAGAGATAGGTTGTTGTTGTGTGCCGGCTGTTGAGTCAGTTCTGACTCATAGTGACCCTGTATAGGGTTTCTGAGGAGCAGCTGGTGAGTTTAAACCACCAACCTTGCAGTTCAAACCAATCTTGAAGTTGAGTGCTTAGACACTAAAAATTCTCTGACATTCTAAATTATGTTTTAGGGTCCACTTCGCACTTTCAGGGCCCAGAGGTTCTGCAAAGGGCATTTCTGAACTAGGCAGCACAGTTCTACTATGACACACATGAGGTCTCCATGAGTCTGAATTAACTTCACAGAAACTGCTTTAGTTTGGGTTTTCAGCATTTTCATGAAAAGCTATCCTGTACTTTATTCCTGTTGTCTGTTGCTTACATGTTCCTAGAAGAAAACATTGCTTCAAATAAGTGAATTTTGTAAGACAGTCTTAAAAATAGATAAAAATAAGTTTCACTAGTATCACTTATCAGACGTTTTCTTATTAATGTATGCAAATTCTTTACATTATCCTTTAATTCTTTTACATTTCCTTTTCAAAATGAACAAGTAATTTTATAATTGCCATTAAGTTCCTTAGGTTCTGACTCATAGCAACCCTATATAGGGTTTCTGAGTTGCAGCTGGTGGGTTTGAACTGACGACCTTGCTGTTAGCAGTCCAGTGCTTATCCTACAGTGCTACACCAGGATTCAGCAACTATGAATTTGTTAAGCTGATACATTTGTATTTATCAACTTGTCTCCTAAACCAACATTAACATATGGCAACAAAATTAGTAGTTGATTTTTTTTTTTTTTTGCTGTTATTGTTCCTGAAGGTAAATAAAGTCACTACATGAATAGATGATTTCTGAATAATCAATTGTACTTCCAAATCCTAAGTAATGGATGAAAGAGGTGATAATGCTTGCAGGACCTTCAAGAAGGAAATATTCTTCCTTTTCTTTTATAAAATTTATCCATTTTACATTTACAACCCCATTACTGCACTGCTCCCTCCCTGGTCTTAGATAAAAATGTGTTTCTTTGAGATCCTTCTTATTTCATCTTTACATGAAGAAAAGAAGCTTGTTTTCTAGGGGCTTCTGGAATCTACTGCATCTCATGTATTTTGGACATGTTATTAAGAGGTATTAGTCTCTTGAAACAGACATCATACTTGGTAAAGTACAACATCAGTGAAAAAGAGGAAGACCCTCAATGAAATGGATTGACACAAAACAGTGGTTCCAACAGTGGGCTCAACCTTAGTAACAGTTGTGAGGATGAAACAGGACCAGGCAATGTTTTATCGTATATAGATTGCTATGAGTCAAAACTGACTCAGTGGCACCTAACAACTACAATAACTGGAATCTACATGTTTAACCTATATGGCAAAACACAACTTGAAAATAAGAGTTTTAATTCTCCCTGGTGTAACACTGTGGGTTAATGATCTGGACAGCAAAGTCGGTTTGAACTGAAAGGTAGGCAGTTCAAGCTCACAGCCATTCCTCAGAAACCCTATACAAAGTCGCTATGGGTTGGAGTCATGGTTTGGCACTGCAGGTTAATGTACCAGACTACAAAGCCATTTGAACTACTAGGTCAGCAGTTCAAGCTCACCAACTGCGCCTTGGAAACCCTATACAGAGTCGCTATGGGTTGGCATCGACTCGATGGCACTTAACAACAACAACAATGGGCTGGAACCAACTGGATGACATTTAACAACAACAACAATCAAAATAAGAGAAGAGGCTGTCCTCTCTGTTCTTTCAGAATTACTTTTGATAACTTGTTATTGTAAATTCTTTCTTTGTCTCTTTGAAAAATATGAGAATCTAAGGTATCTTTTTCAAGAATCTGTCAGCTATCTCTTTGAAATGTAATTTCAACTGAGCCACTCCTACCTTCCTATGTCCTGGAGGGAGATTAACATTACTTCAGGTGGCCCAGTTTTACCACTTGCCATAAAGTAATTAGAAAAGTAACAATATTCTTTCTTTTTATGATTTGACCACACTAGATTAGTTTTAACATTTTATTGTGAATTGCGTGAAAGTTTACATACAAGATCATCAGTTTTAGATTCAATAAATCATACACTTTGTTTCATCTGAAGGATTGCAGTCCCTTCCATGCAACAATAATTGTCCAGCTTCCTCCCTGTGGTTCTTATTTCTGTTCTACTCATCTTTCCACGGAGTCCTGGTACAGCTCTGTGGGTTAATGCAACAGACTACAAAGTCATTTGAACTGCAAGGTCGGTGGTTCAAGCTCACCAGCTGTTCCTTGGAATCCCTATACAGGGTCACTGTGGGTCAGAATCAACTCAACAACCCTTAACATCAACAACATCTTTCCATTCCTTCTCAACTTTGTCCTTAGGTAGATATTGCCTTTTTTATTTTGAATGACTGACCATTCCATGGTGAGCATACCTTACCAGTTTGTTGTTCCCTTATTTATCTATATACCTCTTGGCTGAGTTCCTTTCCAGACCTGAAGAGTGGTCGAAGGCCGTAGTTCTCAGGTTCCTCCAGTCTGTCTGACCAGTAAGCCTGATCTTTTTTCTTGTAAATAATTTTGAGTTTTGCTCCACAATTTCTTCCACTGTAACTGCAACCTACTTCTAATGTGAACCCTATCAGAGCAATTGGTAGTGGTATCCGGACATCATCTTGTTCTTCTGGTCTCAGAGTCATGGAAACTGACGTTCACATGTTCTATTAGTCCAGATCATTGGAATGACTGATTCCAGGCATCTTTAATTATTATCACTCTTTTTCTTCTACACATGGAAAGACCAACAGCTGCACCTTAGATGGCTGTTCATGAGCTTTTAAGATTTCAGATGCTGCTCCCCAAAGTTCAATGTACAGCACTGTCTTATCTTGAAATCTTGAACATAATATGTTGTATTTTCTTAGCTATGTAACTTTTAAGTTTCTTTTCTGTCTGTTCTGTCTCGTTAGTTGAATACCTATGATGTATCCCATTCTGGCTTAATTAGTGCTTACTCAATAATAAAAATTTCATTGTCTTGTATTTACTTGGAGAGATTTTTCTGAGGTGGGGGAGACATTGCTTTTAATAAGTACAGTATAACTGATTACTTTATATTATCCTTTTAGCCATGGCCTTGTGACTCCCATAAAACTATTGGTTGGGACTATGCAAATAAAGTACTTGTGGCATATGATAAAAACAAGAGAACATAAAACAAACAGAAATGCATTGTTGTCTAGTCCATTTTGATTCGTAGTAATGCAGAGCTGTTCCATAGGATTTTCAAGGCTGTAATCTTTACAGAACAAATTGTACATCTTTCTCTCATAAAGTGGCTGGTGAGTTCAAACAACTAACCTTTCAGTTAATGACTGAGCACGGAACCACTGTTCTACCCATCCATAGTTGATAACAGAAAGTAGGAAGCTTGCAAAACATGGTTACGTATGGCCAGACAAAGGAAATAAATGGTCAAGAGAAACTGTCCTTAGAAAAGCCCAGATGTTTGATTTACTAGAAAAAAAAAAATTAAATCAGGAATTTTAAATATATTCAAAACAATGAAAGGAAATCAGATTTTTAAAAAGCAAAGTCTGAGAAAAAATGTCTCACAAATTGAAAAATACAAATTTTAAAAGAAAACCAAATCGAAATTTTGGAGTTGAAAAGTACAATAACAACAACAACAAAATTCAAAACATTCACTTTCAAATTCTCATAAGGGGGATTTGAAAGCAAATAAACCAGTACAAGAAATAATTTGTAAATGAAAAGGCTTAATCTCATTTCAGATTATCCACTATGAGGAACAGAAAGAAAAAGAATGAAGAAAATATGACAGTGCTTAAGAGACTTATGAGACATTATGAAGCAAAACAATTCATGAATAATGAAAGCCCAGAAGAGGAAAAAGAGAAGAATCATAAAGAATATTTGAAGAAATAATGGCCAGAACCTTCCAAATTTTGAAAAAAAAACACACACCTCAATTCCAAGTTCAACAAACTCCAGGTAGGATAAGCAGAAAGAAATTTACACCTAGTCATGATAGTCAAACAACAAAAAGGAAAACAGAATAAAGAGACTTTTGATAGATGCAAGATAGATTGGCAAAGTGGCAGCATCAGTGGGCTCAAGTGCGGCAACAATTGTGCGGTTGGCCCAGGACCAGGCACTGTTGCATTCTGTTGTGCATAGGGTCGCTATGAGTCGATAGCAACTTGATGGCACCTAACAAAAACAACAACTGAACGATGCAAGAGAGAAGCTACTCATTATATACAAGATATTTTCAGTAGAATTATCTATCAACTTATTTCTCATCAGAAATCATGGAAGCCAGAGGACAGTGGGACATATTCAAAATGTTGCAAGACAAGATAGTCAATAAAACATCGTATGTTTATCAAAACTATTTTTCAATCCTGAAGGAGAAATCAAGAAATTCCAAAATAAACAAAAATGGAGAGAAACTTATGTTAGCAGACTTACTTTACAAAAATAAACAAACAAAAACACTAAAAGGAATTCCCAGGCCGAAATAGCGAAAGTGACTCAGACCAACATGAAAGAGCACCATACCAGGTAAGATAATATAAAAGATTATAGATCTATCTTGTTTATAGTTCTTTTCTTCACCAGTCAGATAAAAAGACAAGTCAATACTGAACAAAGTAATACCTAGAATTGTGGAGTCCTGGTGTGGAACTGTAGGAAAAGCACTGAATTGCTAACTACAGGGTTGGTGGTTCAAGCCACCAGTTGCACCTTGGAAACTTTATACAAGGTCATTATAAATTGGAACTGACTCAAGTGCACTTGACAACAACAACCCAGGACTGAGTTCCTGTCTGGAGCTGTAGGATAAGCACTGGACTGCTAACCACAAGGTTGGTGGTTCAAACCCACCCGCTGCTCCTTAGAAACCCTATACAGGGTCATGATGAGTCAGAACCAACTTGAAGACACATAATAACAACAGCATAAACCTGTGGAACTCTGGTGTGGAACTGTAGAACAAGCACTAGACTGCTAACTGCAAGGTTTTTCTTTCAAACCACCAGTTACTGCATTCAAGGTCGTTATGAGTCAGAACTGACTCAAAAGCATTTGACAACAGTATAAGACTGTATTGTTAGGTAATTAATATCTAAAGATGTACTTTGTATAATAACAATGGTACAAATTAGGAAAGAGGGAATAAGTACCAGAGATGAAAGTTTTATATGCTATTGATATTAACTTGGTTTAATCTGAACTGTGTGGCTTAAAATTAAGATTTTACTTATAATTAAAGGCTATAGCCTTCATCAATAAATATTTTATCTTCATCAGTAAACATTTTAAGTCTTCTTCACTTCCAGCAAACAAAGTTGTATCATCTGAATATCACAGATTGTTAATGAGTCATCCTCCAATCCTAGTAGCATGTTCTTCTTTATATAATCCAGTTTCTTAGATTATTTGTTCAGTATACAGATTGAGTAAGTATGGAGAAAGGATGTAACCCAAGTGCCCACCTTTCCTGATTTCAAAACATTTAGTATGCTCTTGTTCTGTTCTAACAATTTCTTCTTGGTCTATATATAGGTTCCTCATGAGCACAATTAAGTGTTCTGTAATACCCATTCTTTGCAAAGTTATGTATAACTTTTCATGGTCCACACAAAAGCTTTGCATAGTCACTAAAGCACAAATAAATTACTTTCTGGTATTTTGCTTTCAGCCAAGATCCATCTGATTTCAGCAATAATATCCCTAGTTCCATGTCATCATCTGAATCTGGTTTTAATTTCTGGTAATTCTCTGTCATTGTACTGTTGCAACCAGTTTTGAATTATGTTCAGCAAAAATTTACTTGCATGTGATATTAATGGTATTATTCACCTCTCTTTAGAATGGGCATAAATATGAGTCTCTTTCAATCAGTTGGCCAAGTAGCTATCTTCCAAATGTCTTAGGCTAGATTAGTGAGCACTTCTAGTGCCACATAAATTTGTTGAAAGATTTTGGTTTATATTCCATCAATTCCTAGAGCCTCGTTTTTGCCAGTGCCCTCAGTACAGCTTGAGCTTCTTTCAGTACCATAGGTTCTTGGTCATAGTCTACTTCTTGAAATGGTTGAATATCAACCTTTCTGTTGGTACAGTGATTCTGTGTATTCCTTCCATCTTTTTTTTGATGCTTTCTACATCGTTAAATATTTGGTCCATTTTTGTTGTTGTTGTTGTTGTTGTTGTTAAAAGCCCTTGAGTCAGTTCTGACTCATAACTATCTTTTATAGGGTTCCCAAGGAGTAGCTGATGGGTTTGAACTGCTGCCTTTGTAGTGAACAGTCCAGCACTTACTCTACAACACCACACTAGGATTTCATTTGCCCATAGAATCATTCAATATTTTAAAGGGGAGGCTTGAATTTCTTCTTCTTCGGTTCTTTCAACTTGAGAAATGCTGAGCATATTCTTTCTCTTTGATTTTCTAAGTCTATTACAATGCAGATTTCATTACTATATTTGACTTTGCCTTCTTGAGTTTTCCTTTGAAATTTTCTTCTCAGCTCTTTTACTTCCTCATTTCTTCCATTCACTTTAGCTTCTCCATACTCAAGAGCAAGTTTCAGAGTCTTTTTTTTACATACAGTTTGATCTTCTCTTTATTTCCTATTTTTTAATGACCTTTTGCTTTTTTCATGTATGAAGTTCTTAACGACCTTGTTCATTCATGTCTATTGCATCAAACCTGTTTTTGAGATGGACTCGAAATACATGGGGTGCATATATTCAAGGTCACATTTTGACTCTAGTGGACTGATTTCATTTATTTACTCCAGCTTCAGCCTAGACTTGCACATGAAAAAATTGATAGTTTGCTCCACAATTGGCCTCAGGTGTTGTTCTGGCTGATGATATGAAGCTTTTCCACCATCTCTTCCCACACTTGTAGTCAGTTGGATTTCTCTGTATTCCATTTGGTGAGTTCAATGTGTGTAGTCACCTTTTATGTTTTCAAAAAAAACTATTTGCAATGAAGCAGTCATTAATATTAAAAATTCTATCAGGCAATCTCCAGCATCATTTCTAATACCAATGCCATAATTTCCAACTACTAATCCTTCCTATTTGTTTCCAACGTTTGCATTCCAACCACTAGTAATTATCAGTGCATCTTTATTGAATATTTGATCAGTGTCAGACTGAGGAAGTTGGTAGAATTCTTCAGTTTCACTAACAGTGGCTAAAGTGGTTGGTATATAAATTTGAATAATAGTTGTCTTTCTTGTAGTCATATAGATATTATTCTATCACAGACAGATTTATACTTCAAGATAGATATTAAAATGATTGTTTTGTCAATGAACACAATGCTATTCCTCTTCAATTTGTCATTCCCAGCATATTAAACCATGTGATTGTTAGATACAAAATGGCTAATACCAGACCATTTCAGATCACTAATGCCTAGGATATTGACCTTTATACATTCCATTTTGTGTGTAATTATTTAATGTCTCTTATAGCCATTCACCACTCATCAGTCGGTTTGTGGTACTACGGAGGCTTGCATGCTATACCACTGGTATTTCAAATGCCAGAAAGGTCACTCATGGTGGACAGGTTTCAACTGAGCTTCCAAACTAAGACAGACAAGGAAGAAGAAGAGACGGACTACTTCCAAGTATTAATCACTGAAAACTTTATGAATGGCAGTGGAACACGGTCAGAAAGCACCAGAATATTGAATATTGAAACATGATGAAGAGCACCAAAATACGGTTAGCTATACTATCAGAAGATGGGCATCTCAGTTTGGTATGCACTCAAAATATAACTGGGGAACAGATACCTCCTCAACGTAGAGTTGACTGTGATTACGTGAATGGACTAAAGCTTTTGGGACCTTCATTTCCTGATGGAGCACAACTCAAAATGAGGAGAAAGAACTGTCAATATCCACTAATAATCAGAACATGGAATGTACAAAGTATGAATCTAGGAAAATTGGAAGCTGTCAAAAAAGAACTGGAATACATAAACATCAGTATCCTAGACATTAATAAGCTGAATTGGACTGATATTGACCGTTTTGAATCTGAAAATCACATGGTTTACTATGCCAGAAGTGACAAATTGAATGAAATGTTGTCATGCTCATCATTAACAAGAATACTTCAAGATCTATCTTGAAGTGCAATACTGATAAGATAATAACCATGTGCCTACAAGGGAGACCAGTTAATGCCACTTTATTATTCAAATTTATGCATCAACCATTAAAGCCAGAGATGATGAAATTGAAGAATTCTACCAACTTCTTCAGTCTGAAATTGATCAAACATGCATTGATAATTACTGGCGATTGGAATGAAAAGGTTGGAAACAAAGAGGAAGGATCAGTAGTTGGGAAATATGGCCTTGGTGATAGAAATGATGCTAGAGATCACATGAAAGAATTTTGCAAGACCAATGACATCACTGCAAATACCTTTTTTTAATTACATAAAATATGACTATACACGTTGTTGTTGTTGTTAAGTGCCGTGGAGTCGGTTCCGACTCGTAGTGACCCTGCACAGGGTTTCCGAGGCTGTAAATCTTTACGGGAGCAGAATGCCCCATCTTTCTCCTGCGGAACTGCTGGTAGTTTTGAACTGCTGACCTTGCGGTTCACAGCCCATTCGTAACCGCTATAGGAGCTCATCAAATGGAATACACAGGCATCAAATTGACTACATCTGTGGAAAGACACAGTGAAACAGCTCCATATCATCAACCAAAGCAAGGCCAGGGGCAGACTATGGAACAGATCATCAATTACTCATATGCAAATTCATACTGAAGCAGAAGAAAATTTAAATGAGCCCAAGAGAGCCAAAATATGACCTTGAACATTTCTCACCTGAATTTAGAGATCATCTGAAGAACAGATTTGATGCCTTAGACACTAATGACTGAAGACCAGAAGAGTTGTGTGATGACATCAAGAACATCATACAGAAAGAAAGCAAAAGGTCCTTAAGAAGACAAGAAACAAGGCAAAGACCAAAATGGATGTCAGAAGTGATTCTGAAACTTGTTCCCCAGCCTAGAGATTGTAAAGGAAGTACAAGAAATGAGGTGACTGAACTGAATAGAAAATTCCAAAGGACGGCTCCAGAACAAAGTCAAATAGTATAATGAAATGTGTGAGGACCTGGAGTTAGGAAACCAAAAGGGAGGAACATGCTCAGCATTCTCAAGCTGAGGGAACTGAAGAAAAAATTCAAGCCTAAATTTACAATATTGAAGGCTTCTAAAACAAACTATTGAGTGAGGTGACACCCAACAGAGGGTGGAAATCATAGGAAAACATCACTAATATCGAATGCAAATAAAATTTTGCTAAAGATAATTCTAAAACTGCTGCAAATGTCCACTTACAGAAAACTATCAGAAGTTCAAGTCAGATTAAGTCAAGGGTGTGGAATGAGGAATGTCATTACTGACATCAGATGGATCTTGGCTGAAAGCAGAGAGTACCAAAGATGTTTACCTGTGCTTTCTAGATTATACAAAGTTTTTCTATGGTGTGGTTCATGACAAGCTATAGAAACAATGCAGAGAATGAGTATTGCAGAATACATAATTATGTTCATGAGGATCCTGTATATAGACCAAGAGAAAGATGTTTGAATAGAACATGGGAACACTGAGTGATTTAAAATTAGGAAAGAGGTGCATCACGGCTATGTTCTTTCACTACACTTATCAATTTTTATGCTGAACAAATGATTTCAGAAGGTGGATTGTATGAAGAACAATGTGGCATCAGGATTAGAGAAAGACTCATTAAAAACTGTGATAACAGATGATACATCTTTGTTTTCTAGAAGTGAAGCAGACTTAAAATACTTACTGATGAAGATCAAAGATCACAGCTTTCGATAGGCATTGCACCTCAATGTGAGGAAAACAAAAACCCTCACCACTGGACCAATCAAGGTAAATGATTGAAAAGATTTCAAGGTAAATGGAGAAAAGATTTAAGTTGTTAAAGACTTCATTTTGCCCAGATCAACTATCAACATTCATGGAAGCAGCAGTCAAGAAATCAAACAATATATTGCTCTAGGCATATCTGCTGCACAAGACCTCTTTAAAATGTTCAAGAGTAAAGATATCAGTTTGAGGACTAAGGTGCACCTGATCCAAGCCATGGTATTTTCAATAACCTCATATGCATAAGAAAGTTGGACAATGAAAAAGAAGACAGTAGAAGAATTGTATTTTACTTATGTTGTTGGAGGAGAATATTAAAAATACAATGGGCTGTCAGAAAAATAAAACAAATCTGTGTAAGAAGAAGTACAGCCAGAATGCTCCTTAGGAGTCAGGATGGCGAGACTTCGTCTCACATACTTCAGATATATTATCAGGAAGGACCAGTCACTGACAAAGGACATCATGTTTGGTAATGTGGAGGGTCAGAGAAAAAGAGGAAGACCGCCAATGAGATGAAATGGCACAGTGGCAGCAGCAGTGGGCTCAAGAGTAGGTTAATGCAGTACGTGGCAGTGTTTCATTCCGTTGTGCATAAGATCACTATGAGTCAGTACTGTTTCGATAGAACCTAACAACAACTAGCTATAGTTTGCTACTCCTACCAAACAACATCTTTTTCCCAGCTGAGTCTGGGTAAGATAAGGTGGGAGAAGATACTGACTGATAAGATGAAATGATTCACCTGTAGATGCTAACAGAGCTCATTATAATTGTAAAAACTTAAAACTCTAGTATGGGTCTAAAAGGAGCCATCACAGAAGTCAGAGGGGGAAGTGTACTAACATCAAAGAAAAGCCAGGATGGAAGCATGCCGTTAGACCGATGACCCCTGCTCATTAACATCCTGGACCAAGGGACAGAAAGCTGTGACACCAGAGGAGTGACAGTGGCATAGCAGCAGCAGAACCAAGAACCAGAGCAAGAGTGATGGACTTCTCAGTCCATGGAGCAAGTAAAATGGAGTGAAATTTGGGAGGAAGCTCATCTTCTCCCACAGAAGGCTGGTAGTTTTGAACTGCTGACCTTAAGGTTCACAGCCCGATTCATAACCACTACGCTACCAGAGCTCCTTGTTCCTACCTATAGCAACCCCTCTATAGGGTTTCCAAAGAACAGCTGTTGAGCTTGAACTGCTGACCTTGTGATTCAAGCTGACTTTGCAGTCCAGCACACTAACCCACAGCAATATGGCAGGACCCAATCAGTATACTGAACAAATAAACCAAGAAACTGGATTATATGAAGTACAACAAGCATCAGGATTAGAGGAAGACTCATTAACAACCTGTGATATGCAGATGATACAAACTTGCTTGCTGGTAATGAAGAGGACTTAAAATACTTACTGATGAAGATCAAAGACCACAGTCTTCAATATGGATTCCATCCTAATGTAAAGAAAACAAATTGTCAGAACTGGATCCATAAATAACATCATGGTAAATGGAAAAAATATTGAAGTTACTAAAATCTCATTTTGCTTGAAACCACAATCACACTCATGAAGCAGTAGTCAAGAAATCAAACAACATATTGTATTAGAATAATCTGCTGCACAGGACCTGTTGAAAAGTGTTCAAGAGGAAAGAATATCAGTTTAAGAACTCCTGACCCAAGCCATGACATTTTCAGTAGTTTCATGTGAAAGTTGAACAACAAACAAGCAAGACTATAGAATTAATGCATTTGAATTATGGTGTTGGAGGAAAATATGGACAGTACCATGGACTGCCAAATGAACAAACAAATCTGTGTTGTGAGAAGTACAGCCAGAATGCTCCTTAGAAGATAGGAACATACTTGGGACATGCTATCAGGAGGGACCAGTCCCTGAAGAAGAACAGTGGAGAGTTAATGAGAAATAGGAACACCTCTGGCAAAATGGATTGGCACAGTGGCAGCAGAAATGGGCTCAAGCACAACAATTGTCAGGATGCTGCAGGACCAAACAGTATTTTGTTCTGATGTGCATAGGTACACTATGAATCGGAAGCAACTTGATGGCAACTAGCAACAAAAGCAAAGTGATCACTTTTAAGCATATTCCCAACAAAAAGACACACATATATGCTACAAAAACATGCATAAGAATGTTCCCAGCAGTGTAAAAAAAAAAGGAGCAACCTAAATATTAATAAGTTGTTGTTGTTGTTAAGTGCAGTCTAGTCAGTTTCTACTTAAAGCAACCCTGTAATGAGTTTCCAAGGAGTGGCTGTTGGGTTTGAAATGCCAATACTGCATTTAGCAGTCCAGTGCTTATCTTACGGCATTACATCAGAACATATAATGCTACATATAATGAAGGAGCTCTGGTAGCGTAGTGGTTATGAATCAGGCTGTGAACCGCAAGGTCAGCAGTTCGAAACTACCAGCTGCTTTGCAGGAGAAAGAGGAGGCTTTTTGCTCCCGTAAAGATTTACAGCCTCGGAAACCCTGTTCAGGGCCGCTATGGGTCAGAACTGACTCGACGGCACTTAACAACAACAACAACATCTAGTAATGAAAATAAACTATGGCTCATATGACATTAGTGAATCTCACAAGTATAATATTGCATAAAAGAAGCTAATTATAAAAGAAAGCAAACTGTATGACTCATTACTAACTCCTTCAAAACAGGTAATGTTAATCTATAAAGTCAGAATTCAAAATAATAGTTATTATTGTAAAGGAACATATGAAGTGCTACTGAGGTTCTGATAATATCCTTTTTCTTGATCTGAGTAATGGCTACACTTGTCTGTTAACTTTGTCAAAATTATTTGATCTCTACACTTATGATTTGTGTGAATATATAAATACACACATGTATATTTTCAAAACTTATACATAGTAGAGATAATTCTGGCAAGATGGCAGACTAGGCAGACACACTACATGAACCCTGTAAAACAAAGATATGAGAGACCAAATTAAAGAGACAAAGATAAAAAGTCTGATAACCCTGAACTTCATGATTAAAACACTCAACAAAGTAGGAATAAAAGAGAAATTTCTCAACATAATTATGGGCATATATACAAAAGCAACAGCCAACACCACTCTCAATAGTGAGAAACTGAAGCCAATCCCCTTGCAAACAGAAGTCAGACAAGGATACATTTTATCAACACTCCTAATCAATATTGTGCTGGAAGTCCTAATCAGAGCTGTAAGGAAAGAAAGAGAAATTAAAGGAATCCAAATTGGCAAAGAAGAAGTGAAACTCTGTCTATTTGCTGATGATATGATTCTATACATAGGAAATCCCAAAGACTCTACAAGAAAATTATTGAAACTCTTTCATAGATTCAGCAAAGTGGTAGGGTACAAGATCAACATATAAGAATCAGTTGGATTCCTCTATACTAATAAAGAGAGCTTGAAACCAAAATCAAGAAAACAAAATCATTCACAATAGCCACCCAAAAGATTTAATACTTAGGAATAAATCTAACCAGAGAAACAAAAGACCTATACAAAGAAAATTACAAAGCACTACTATAAGAAACTTAAAGAGACAGGCAGAAATGAAGGAATATATCATGCTTGTGGATCAGAAGACTTAACAATGTGAAAATGTGAAAATTACCCAAAGCAATCTATAGATATAATACAGTTTCAATCCAGATTCCAACAGCATTCTTTAAATAGATGGAAAAAGCAATCACTAACTTTATATAGACAGGAAAGAGACTCCAGATAATCAAAGCATTATTTAAAAAGAATAAAGGCCTCTCACTTCCCAATTTCAAAATTTACTACACAACCACAATAGTCAAAACAGCCTGGTACAACAAAATACACGTATTTCAACAGAACAGAACTGAGAACCCAGAAGTAAGTGCAGCTTGAACAAAAGGTCAAAATGCATGAAATGGAGAATAGATTGTTTCTTCAGCAAATGGTGTTGGCAAAATTGGAAATCCATTCACAGAAAAATGAAACAAGACCTATATCTCACACCATATTTTAAAAAAATTAATTCAATATGAATTAAAGACCTAAATGTAAAGCCTAGAACTATAAAGATCATCACTGAAAAACTAGGGGAAAACTTAGGAGCTCTGATGCATAGCATACATACACTATTAAATATAACTGAAAATACAAACAGAAGACAAAATATATGACTGAAAAATTCTAAAACTTGGATACTTACATGCATCAAAGGATTTCACCAAAAGAGTAAAAAGAGTACCCACAGACTGGGAAAAAATATCAGAAAAGGGACTGCTTTCCAATTTTTTTAGAACATTTCAACGCCTCAATGAGAAGAAGAAAACTAATCCAATTTAAAAATTGGCCAAGGATGTGAACAGACATGTCTTCACCAAAGAAGACATATAGGCATCCAACAAACATGAAGATATGCTCATGATCATTAGCCATTGTTGTTGTTGTTGTTAAGTGCCATTGAGTCAGTTCCCACCCATAGTGACCTTGTATATGGTTTCCAAGGAGCTACTGGTGAACTTGAACTGCTGACCATATGGTTCAAATTGAGAGAGAGATGCAAACTAAAATAACAATTAGATACCATCTTACTCCATTAATCACAAAGTTAAAATACTGATGAGGTATGGAGAAACTGGGACCCTCCTACATCACTGGTGGAACTGTAAAATGTTGCAATCACTGTGGAAAATGGTATGGTGTTTTCTCCAAAAGTTGGAAATATAAATACTGTATGATCCAGCAATCCTTTTACTTGGCATATATCCTTAAGAAATAATCTGCTCTTACAGAGATTATAAATGATAGAAACTTCCCCAGAGGAGAAGCAGAACTTTTCACATTTGAGAGATACCCCCTAAAGAAGAAAATTATTCTATTCAGGGAGTCCTGGTGTGGCTTTATAGGGTAAACACTGGACTGCTAACGACAAGGTTGATGGTTCAAACCACCAGCTACTCCTAGGAAACCCAATACAGGGTCACTATGAGTCAGAACGGACTGGACAACAGTAAACAACAACAACAATAGTTTAGAGGAATAGGCGCCTGGTGGAACAGTGGGTTAAGCATTAGAAAGTTAACCACAAAGTTGCCACAGCTCCTTGGAAGAAAGATGATGCTGTCTGCTCCCGTAAAGATTTATAGTCTCAGAAATCTAAAGGAGTAGTTCTCTGTCCTATAAAGTCACGGTGAGTTGCAATAGACTAAATGGCAATGAGTTTATTTAGAGGATCTATTCAGAATGTTCTTTTTGAATTTATGGAGCTCAAATTTCAGTAGTAAATGGTTCCTGGGAATTCTTAAAGCATGCAAATTTATCTATTGCATTCAATTATTATATGTCTTTTATTTACATAAAATGTATCTCTCAACGTTTTAAAAAATCATTACTTGGACTAATATCTACTTTCTCTTATAATTTTTTTTAAATACCTATAATAATTTATACAACTGATTTCAACACAAATTATTTTTTCCTCTTGTTTAAATGCTTTAGATTGGAAGAATCAACTCAACATTTTGAGAAACAAGTCATATAAATTTGTCCCCAAACTAAATATTACTGTTATTGAAATTAAAATAAAGTGCATATCGTAACTTCTAAGACTCTCAAGCCTACCATAAAAAAATGATAATTTAATTTTTGATAAGACATTCATGGCACTGTTGTCTCCTTTACAGAGAGTGAAGAATCAACGACCTGTAATATCATCACCATCTAGAACACTGGCTAATGCTTGAATGAGGAAGCATTTAAAATTAATAAGACAATAACTTGATGGAACCGTCTTTCCCTAGTAAGTTAACGAACTGGCATGTCATAGAAATGTTTTTCCATATTCTGTAGAAAACAGCAGACATCTTCCATGGTTCACTAAAGATGATGTACCTTCCTGCTCAGATCCTAGCAAGCCTATTTGTTTTAGAAGATGGAGCTGGAGTCATGTTACAACTGAAACTCAGCCTCAAATTTTATATAATGTTTCTTCTTTCCAAACTGAAATCTCCAAACCAAGAACTGAAAGCTCTTTACATACAATTGTGTTTAACTGCTCTAATAGCCATTTAAATGTTTGCTTAGAAAGGTCAAGGGGACCCTGAGCATTTGTACCTAGTAAGATGAAAAATAAATAAATAAAAAGACCTATAAGGTGGTTAGTGAAAAATCGAATGAAGTAGAGAAATCTTAATGTCTGATAGGCAGAAGTTCTGGCTCACTGTTCTGTGTGAGTTCATTCCTTTATAGGGAATGGCTTTACGGCCATTTTCCTTCCATGCATACCAATTGGACAGAACAGCTCTACCAGAATAAAAGGCATTAGAGTTCAGCCAACACAGAGCCATTTATTTATTGAAAAGTTTATTTCTGTATTAAATTCTCACTGAAGAGGGTTTCATTAGGCCCACAAGACCAGTATAAACAAGGAGCTGCAGCGTTATTTGGAAAATGAATCCGGAGCTAACTTCTCAGTCTGTTTTTTGTTCCCATTGCTCATACACTAGAGCTGCCAATGGCATCAAGAGAGACGCTTGTATTCAAATTGGATTTTTTTTTCCTCCTGCATTTGAGCAGGCCACAATTTATATCACTCAGGTCTCCTTAAATTAGTCCAAGAGGATTTCATTTTACAGGCCTGCTTGACTGGGATGCTTTTGGCACGATGGGTTCAGCTTTGTATACAACTGAGATTCATATTTTATGTGTGTGTAAAAATCCAAGCCGTGAATCTCGCAGCTCAAAGCTTCACCTTCATTCTTTACAACTCAGTTCAGAGCTCGGCACATTTCCATAGTCATGTGTCTCAGGGTAGTTTCTGACTGAGCTGAAAGGACAAAAACTAAAAATAGATTAAGAAACTCAGGAGCATAAAAAGAACAATGTAGACTCTTTCAGTTATTCTTTACTTTGTACAACCCAATTAATATGATGCGGACATGATGCCTCCTGTTCACACATCTGAATTGAAATAGCATTTACAGTCAAATGGTGTCTTCTAATTTTAAGAAAAAATAGAACTTCTACAGTTCTATCTTGATCCTGTTCAGCTTTGCTACAAAACTTCAATCCACTGTCTCAATTCCTTTGTGCCATCTAGTTCCTGATTTTATCTCCTTTCATGTACTTGAGTTCCTCCTAACTCCATTGAGCTACAAAGCTAAATAGCTTTCACAAATTTTGCCCCAAAATGGAAATCACCTAAAGTCTCAACCATATTTGACTCATAAGATGAGATTGTGAACTTGGAATTGATAAGAATTTTGGAATGTTATAATGAAGTGACTGTGTTTTGCATATGGCAAGTACATGAATTTGGATGTGGTAGGGGGCAAAGAGTGACATGTTAGAGAGTGAATTATGTTCATCAAAAACATGTACTTTAAATTCTAGTCTCTATGCTTATAAGTGGAGAAAGATGAGGCTTTCTGCTCCCATAAAGATTTACAGCCTCGGAAACCCTGTACAGGGTCACTATGAGTCAGAACTGAGTCCATGGCACATAACAACAAAAACAACAAAAATATGCTTATAAGTGGAGTCCTGGAGTGGTGCTGTGGGACAAATCACTGGACCAGAGTTTGGTTTGAACCACATGGTTGGTGGTTCAAACTCACCAGCTGCTCCTTGGAAACCCTATACAGGGTCACAATGAGTTGGAATCCACTCAGCAGTACTTAACAACAAAGGCCTGTGGAGATGATCTCATTTGGAAATGTATTGTCTTTATGTTAATGAAAGGATTAGTATAGAATGTGTTTTGAGTCATTGTCTTTTGAGATGTAAAAGAGATTAAACAAGCAAGCTAGCAAGAAGAGATGGGAAAGAAGGATGCCAGGACACATAAAGATCACCCAGGAGCTAAAGCTCAAAGAGACAAGGATCTTCTTCCAGAGCCAACAAAGAGTGAAAACCTTCCTGTAAAATCAGTACTCTGAATTTGGACTTCTAGTCTCCTAAATATGAAATAAGCAAGTTCTGTTTGTTAAATAAATAAATAGCTTTCAGAGCAGGACTGGCAAAACCAAGTGCAAAACACAACCAGGAACTTCAGCTTTGCTACTAATTGTGGTCATTTTGGAGAGGGGTTTCAGAATACCATTTTCTATGTGTATCCACAATGATACCTCTTTGAGTATAATATTTCTCAGTGTTCAACAGAAGCAGTGGCACCACATGACTGCATGTATGTTGCAGGTAATAGAACAGAGAACAATGTGCAGAGGAGCGAATATATCTGTGAGTTATTTTTAATTTCTACTGTCATCTCCAATCATCTGTTTATTTGAACAAAAGCTGACTACCTTCATTGCCACTATTAATATCTCTAATGAGCTGTAAAACCTACAGATCTATATAGAATTGTTCATATTTTAACAGAAGAAAAATTGTGGACCCAATATCACACCTTTTTTTAGAATAATTGAAATTTTGAATCTAGGACTTTGATTTATAAATTTTCTAATGAATTCTCTCTCTATTATAGAACATTGCTTACTATTTAGGTTTTTATCAATATGTGAATTTATTAAAGTATTATATAATCATGATAACTAGGAACCTTTATTGAGATAATAATGGAAACCCCATTATGTTAGAGAATCCTGCTAATAAAGGAAAACAAGATGCTCACTTAACCCTTAAGGAGCTTTTAATATAGTTACACTGTTTTGTTGTTGTTGTTGTTATGTGCCGTGGAGTCGGTTCCGACTCATAGCGACCCTGCACAGGGTTTCCAAGGCTGTTAATCTTTACGGGAGCAGAACGCCTCATCTTTCTCCCGCGGAGCAGCTGGTAGTTTTGAACTGCTGACCTTGCGGTTCGCAGCCCGATTCGTAGCCACTACGCTACCAGAGCACCTTGGTGCCATCAAGTCAGTTCCAACTCATAGCAGCACTATGAGCAACAGAACAAAACACTGCCTGGTCCTGCGGCATCTACATAACTGTTGTTATGTTTGAACCCCTTGATGTTGCTATTGTGTCAATCCATCTCATTGGGATGTCTTCCTCTTTTTTGCTGACCCTCCACTTTACCAAGTGGATTACAATCTGGAGTGCTAACCACAAGGTCAATAGTTTGTGTCTACCAATTGCTCCACGGGAGAAAGATGAGGCTTTGTGCTCCCATAAAGATTTATAGCCTCGGAAACCCTAGACAGGGTCACTATGAGACAGGACCAATTCAGTGGCTCACAACACCAATCCATCCCCACGTTACCAAGTGTGATGTCTTTCTCCAGTGACTTGTCCCTCCTGACAAAATGTCCAAGACACATCCTCATTTTCAAGGAGGTTTCTATCTATACTGCTTCCAAGAAAGATTTGCTTATTCTTATGGTAGTCCATGATACTTTCAATATTTTTCTTCAATGCTTTAATTGAAATGCATCAGTCTTCTTTGTTCTTCCTTATTCATTGTCCAACTTTCACAGACAGATGAGGCTTTTGATAATACATGACTTGGGTCAGGTGTACCAAAGTGCTATCTTTGCTCTTCAACACTTTGAAGACTTCTTGTGCAGATTTGCATAATACAATATGTCATTTGATTTCTTGACTACTGCTTTCATAAGTGTTGATTGTGGATCCAAGCAAAAGGAAGTCTTTGATAACTTCAGTCTATTCTCCGTTTATTATGATGTTAATTTTTGGTCCAGTGATGAGGATTTTCATTTTCATTACATTGAGGTGCAAGCCATAGTAGTTATAGTATTAGTTATATGTTACTGTTATTGGGTTCCATCAAGTTGATTCTGACTCATAGTGACCCTATAGAACAGAGTAGAACTGCCGTATAGTTTTCTTGGCTATAATCTTTATTTTGCTTGTTTGTTTGTTTTTGTAATGTTTTATTGTGAATTATGTGATAGTTTACATGGGAGAACATTAGTTTTATATTCATCCTATCTTTTCATTGCCATGGTTACAATCCCCTCCATGCATCATCAACCAACCAAAGGGTATACCCTACAAGCCTGCCCCCGGTCGTCAGCACACTTGGCTATAATCTTTATAGGAGCAGATTGCCAGCTCTTTCTACCATGGAGCCCTGGGTGGGTTCAAACTGCCAACTTTTTGGTTAACAGCCAAGCACTTAGTTGTTTGCATCACTAGGGCTCCTTAGTAGCAAAAATTAAAATTGTATACCAGTAGCAAGAATATTAAGCAATATAATATGTAACTAATTGTTAAAGTGATCAAGGGCAGAAAAAAAATGTGTTGTGGAAAGATTGATATTCATTGAAATGATTTTGAAAGACTTCATGAAATGGATGGATCTGAGATGGACATTATTCTCCTTAGAGTAATAAGTAAGGGAGTGTTAGCCCTAGGAAGAATAAAAACTTAAAACTAGAGGAACATATTCTAGGAAAAGCGATCATAATGCTGGTCTTCTGTTACTCATATTAGTGTTCTTCTTCCACCTAGTAAATTTCTCTACCTGTGAGCTGGAAGTTGGAACGTGTACAAGATCTAGAATACATAACCATAATTGGACATGGCATATATCAGTAAGTTGTTTTGTTTTTTCTTACCAAAGGAACACATTTTAACACTAATCCTCCTCCTTCACTTCCTTTTTTCTATCCTTTGCTCCCTCCTTTCCATCTTCAATCTTCCCCCATCCCCTCTTTCCCTCTCTTATCTCCATAAGCTTTCTATCTTCCCGTATTCTTACCAAGGCTTCTGTGAAAATGTGCAGAAATGAAATGGAGACTCAGTAAAATATGTTAGTACAGATGAGTAACGTCAACTATCATAAAAACAAACAAAAGAACCCTGATCTCAATAGTGTAATATAGTAAAGATTCACTATTTTCTATGATTTTAGTACAATGCAGACTGGTGGAGGTAAAGGGGGTTCATTTCAAGACCCAGCATCTTAGAATACAGTGACTCTTCATCACAAAATCCCTCGGAGTCTTCCCCTGGGCCTCACTGTATCTTACCAGAAAATGAAAGAAGAGAACACATGGAAACAGCATTAGAGATCTCATATGTGGAGTCCAAAAGTGGCATATGAAACTTCTGTCTTGATTGCATTGAATGGAACTCAACACAACTGCAAGGGAAGATGACAGAGCTAATACAGTCATGGTTGCATTAGAAAATTCTATTTGGTGCATTAGAAAATTCTTTTAGAAGGAAAACTTACATTGGGAGAAAGCTTGAGTTAGCACCATTACTTTACACTTGTCCAAGTATCTGGAGAACAAGGTACCATGAGGAAGATTCAGATTGGTAATCTTGTCTTCTACCAAACAGATTATGAATCAATGTGCTGGAGTCAATGATAATGGTTATGACTGGTAGCTGCTGAATTAGCTATTCTATGCAAAGTGCTTCCTGAAACCAAAATCAATTCGCTGCCATCAAGTCAATTCTGATTCATAGAAAGCCTATCGAATAGAGTCAAACTGCTCATTAGAGTTTCTGAGGCTGTGAATCTTTATGGGATCAGACAGCCTCATTTTTCTCCTGCAGAGGGGCTGAAGGTTTCAAATTTCTGACTTTGTGATTAGCTACCCAACATGTAACCCACTACAACACCAGGCCTCAGAAAATGTATAATATGTGTAAAGAAGTGGGTAGGAAAACCTGTAACACTGAGGACCACCCATGTGAAGTAGGGGTGTCAGGGTATTGGTAGCTCTATCAGAGTCCACCAGAAGTGTCTTAATGAGCGCAGCACTTTGTTCCTCAGCAGCCCCCAATCAACATTCTGTCAAAAATCCTAGTGAGATTTATGAGATTGATTCTCCATGAAAACTGTTAAGGTGAAAAAATGCACCAGCACAAATTGGTCATTTGGGGAAAAACAGACCCTCATTTAAGAAAAAGGATTGACTTGTTTTTCAGCTAGGGTTAAGAAAACTTACATCTAAACAGTTGCCATCCAGTCTAGTCCTACTCATGGTGACCTCATCTGTCAAAGTAGAACTGTGCTCCATAGTATTTCCTTCTTTCTAAATTTTATTTATTTTATTGTTGTTGAGAATATACACAACCAGACACATACCAACTCTGTAGTTTCTACATGTACAATTTAGTGACAGTGATTATTACGTTTTTCAATTTATGTAACCATCCTCAACCTCCTTTTCTCACCTCCTTCATTAACATAGCCTCAATGCCCACTAAAGTTCCTGTCTAAACGTTGAATTCTGTGATCACTTTGAGTAAGTTCCAACTCATAGTAACCCTGCATAGGGTTTTGGAGGAGTGACTGGTGAGCTTGAACTGCTGACCTTGAGGTTCAAACCCACTTTGCAGTCCAGCACATTAACCCACAGTACCACACTGGGACTCCACAGAGACACTTCTGAAAAAACATAATAACTCAAGGCAGGCCTTTTTTACTGGTTAATAAACTATTATTTGTTTTTCAGATGCCTTCAGGTTTTACTTAAAGGTTAAAGCTGATACCAGTACAGCTGGTATCAGGGTTTCTTCAACCCCCCATGGGTCCAGAAAATCTGTATTCCATAAGAATTTGAAATTCTGTTTTGCATTTTTCCCCATTTTGAACAGAATTTTTCTAAGGAACCTTTTATCAAAATATTCAATAATTATAGCCAAGCATCACCCAGTTCTTCTGTTCTCATGGCAAAGGAGACAGTTGTTCATAGAGATAATTAGTTACACCTTCCATATCCTCTCTTATTACTATCTTTCTTCCACTATTTTTTTTTTTTTAAGTTTTTATTGTGAATTAACTGATAGTTTACATGGAGGAACATTAGCTTTACATTCATCCTATTGTATTTTATTTCATTGCAATGATTACAATCCCCCCCATGCATCATCAAACAACCAGGAGTACACACTGCAAGCCTGCCCCCTGGCCTTCAGCACACAGACACCCCCTCCCTGGGTCCTCCATCTCTCCATGTCATCATCTCTGCCTCCATCTCTGGCATCATTGCTTCTCTGGATAAAATCCCTCACTCCGCTCTTCTCCCTTGATGGTTCCGGGATCCTCCTCTCGTGGACTGCAAAATCAATTACTTCCCTCCTTTTGTTACAAAACCTCCACCTTTACATTTCCAACACTCACAGTCAGTCCTGACAGCAATTATTCACTATGGAACCACAAAAGTCTTATCCCCAGCTCCTTTCTTCAGCCCCATCCAGACAGGTTGGAGACCACTCAGTGGAGATTCTACCTTCCCCCACACCTTCTGGAACTTCTGGCTCCCTCTTGAACGCTTGTAAGCCAGTCACTTCTTGCCTTTGTAGGCCCCCATTTTGAGTAGCTAATGTCTAAGTTCCCCATCCCTGTCAACCCTGTGTACCAAGGGGGTGGGAGTGACCCTCACTGTAAAGATTTGTTCCCTCTTTTGAGCTATTAAATCCATAAGTATAGGTCAAGTTCATATAATTGTAGCAGATTACTCTTTTTTTTCCTCTTCTTGCTTCTTCTAGTCAAGTTCTGATCATCTAGTCATTGAAGCCAGGTCAAGTGGGTACTATCTGCAAGTATGGGTGTTCTTGTGCATCTCCCTTAACTTCATATTAGCTGGGCACTTCACTCTACACTCTAGTCCTTTGTGCCCATGTCCCTGCCTCTGGGCCCAGGAGTCATCAAGGTCTTGCCATACTGCCGGCCAACCAGGTCTCAACCTGGGTTGACAGTAGTCTATTGAACATGGTCAGACTTAACTCAAACTTCATTACTGTTTTCCCCCACTTCCCCTTATCGGTGACCAATGTGGTCACCAGCAAGACCACATACTTGCTCATGTATTCCTCTTGAGTCTTAGTCTTGGAAGAGGGTTTGCCCTGAGGGAACCTGACCACTTGCCTTGATGGCAACTGGGCAAACAACTTGCTTATTCTTCTAGTAGTTGATCTGACTGCCGTTACTGTTTTTTGATTTTTCCTGCTGGTCTTTCAAGAAGCATCTTCTGCTCTTCTAGCCGCTCTAGTCTGGTCTGCTTGCCCTTTCAACTGGAAATTTCTCACCTCAGAAGATTCTGGATGGGGATCAGGACTCCACCTGTGGTCTTATGCAATGCAAAGGCTATGCAGGAAGCCTTCTCCACTGGGCAAATTCTAGCCCCATTTTAGGTATTCCAATTAATTATAGGCTGAAGATGGACTTACTAGCTTTCTATGGTGATGTTTCTCGCTATTCCTTTCTCTCCCCCTCACGTGTCTATTTTACAATTGTAGGCAAAGGAAACCAAGTTTCAAAAGACAGCCAATCATCTTAACATTAATTCCCCTCTTTTACCCATTCAAACTATGCCTCAATCCCTGTATCCCAGAGCCCTGTTGTTCCAAGGTTGTACATGTATCTTTATTTACCTCTGTCCCACTTAGCCCATGCAAACCTGCCTAACTATTCTCCCATCAGCCTTGTTCCTCCATTCCCCTCCCCCTTCTTGTGTATTGCCCCCCACAACACCCAACCTATCATGTGTCTATTCCCTTCCCTGTGCTCCACCTTCCCCTCCCTCCCCTCATCCCACCCCATACACCCCAGTAACCAGCAAATGATTTTTCCCCCTCTCTTAGTGTGGGTACTCTTTCTTAATCTTTTACAATAATGATCCTATGCAGTATTTGCCCTTTTGTGACTGACTAATTTCACTCAGCATAATGTCCTTAAGGTTCATCCATGTTATGCAGTGGCTTGAAGCGTCCTTCAAGGTAGCATAATATTCCATTGTGTATGTACCTATGTATGTTTATCTGTTCTTCCATAGATAGGCATTTAGGCTGTCTCCATCTTTTTGCTATTGTAAATAGTGCTGCAATAAACATTAGTGTTTATCTACTTGTGTTATGGTTCATATTTCTTGTGGATAAATACTAAGTAGAGGAATTGCTGGATCATAAGGTATTTCTATTTCCAACTTTCTGAACAAGCATCATATTGTTTTCCATAATGTTTGGACCCTTCTTCTACTATTGATCCAGACAAATAAAGATCAATTGTTGTGTCTTAGATGACCACTTGCAAGGCACTGCACAATGAACTAGGAATACAACAGCAGCTTGAAACACATTGTTAGGCTCATTAACTGAGATGGCCTATGAACTATGACCATAAACCTCCAAACCTAGGAACTAAATCCCATAAAGTATATGGTTGTACATAAGCAGCCTCAGCAGCTACTCTCTCACTTTTTTTTTAAATTGTCATTATCATTATACATATATCACATAACATTTTCCAATTTCTCTTTGTCTAGGTGTAGAGCTTAATGACAGTATTACAATAATTAGCTTTGCTACCCCAGGCTATGTCTGATGTGGCACTGTGGGTTAATGAGCTGGACTACAAGGTTGGTTTGAACTCCAAGGTCGAAAATTCAAGCTCACCAGCTGCTCTGCAAAAACCCTATACAGGGTCACTATGAGTTGGAACCGACTAGATGGCACTTAACAATAACAACAAACCCCAGGCTTAGTGAATGCAATTTTTCTGTAACCATTAACCTCCCCTTTCTCCTTCCCTGTTGCCCCATGTAATCATTAATAATAATCATTTTGGCCTTTCTACATTTGTCTTTCCTTGCCTTTTTATGTAAGTGAGGTCATACAATATTACTTCTTTTTTATTTGTTTATTATCACTATGAATAATGTCTTCAAGCTACAACTATACTGTAGCATATATCAAGACTCCATTTCTTCTACTGGCTGAGTAGTATTCCATTGCATGAATGTACCACATTTTGTTTATCCATTCATCTATTCATTGACATTCAGATTATTTTCACCTTTTGACTATTGTGAATAGTACTTTCATAAACATTGGTGTACAAGTCTCTGAGTCTCTGTTTACAAGTTATTTGCTTGCATACCTAGGAACGAAATCACTAGGTTCTACTGTAGTCATATTTTTAGTGTTTTGAGGAGCCATCCCACTGTTTTCCACAAGAGTGGTACCATTTTGCACATCTATTAGCAATGGATAGGATTCCATGTTCCCCACATCCTCACCAACATTTATTTTTTTGTTTACTTATCTAGCGATTCTGGTGGAAGTGAAAGGCATATCATTTTGATTTGCTTTTATGTATGGTGTGAAGCATGGAAACAGTTTTAGTTTTCTACATGTGGAAATTCAATTTTCCCAACACAACATATTGAAGAGATTCTTCTTTCGCCATCAAAAGGACTATCAAAAATCAGCTGTTCATAGATGTATGGCTTTATTTTTAAATTCACAATTCTATTCCATTGTGTTTATTGTGTTTATTGTTATACCAGACAGAACCAGGTTATTTTGATTATTGGAGCTACATGCCATCAAGTCAGTGCCAACTCATGGTGACTCTGTGGTGATGGTGGTTATGTGCTGTGGAGTCGCTTCCAACTCATTGTGACCCTGTAGAGGCTATAAATTTTTGCAGAAGCAGAAAACCTCATCATCAGCTGGTGGGTTTGAACTGCCAACCTTGTGACTCATAGTCCAGTGCTTATCCGACAGAGCCACCTTGCTATAGGTTGGTTGGTTTGTTGCATGCTGTTGAGTGGGTTCTGACTTGTAGTGACCCTTGATAGGATTTCTGAGGCTGTTAATCTTTACAGGATCAGAAATCTTCAATTTTAACTTGTGGAACAACTGGTAGATTCAAACTGCTGACCTTGCAGTTAGCAGCCCAGCTTGTAATCAAGACATGTAAGTCCTTCTACTTTGTTCTTTGTTCCACATTGCTCTAGTTATGTGGGCCTCTTGCCATTCCATATAAAGTTGAAGATTAGTTTTCTGTTTTTGTCAAGAAGACTGTTGGAACTTTGAGTGGGATTGTGCTGAATTTATAGTTCACTTTGGGTAATATTAACATCTTAACACTATTAAGTTTTCCAATCCATGAACATGGAATTTATTTCCAGAGTATTTTTCAGTGGTTGATTTTTTCAGAAGTAAAGCACCAGGCTTTTCTTCTGAAGTGCTTATGAGTAGACTTGGACCATCAACCATTAGTTAGTAACTGAGAGCATTAACCATTTGCAAAGCTCAGGGACTCCAAACACACACACACACACAAACACACACACACACACACACTCATCTTTTAAGTTTGCTGAGGACTTTCGGCTGAGATGAGGATAAAGGAAGATGTACTCTAAGGCATGAAGCTTAATCTCCCACCTTTGCAGACTCTTAAAATATAGCCAGAGCAGGAAGAATCAAGAGGGCAATTCCACTCAGGGAATATATTAGAAACACAGCTCTGAGCTGTTTGGAAAGTACAAGAGAATCTTCAGAAATTAATTTGGAGGGAAGAGAGGATAGTAGTATATATGAGTATATTATGTTTTTCTTCTCAGTTCACTCATTTTTTAACCTCAAATTCAGATCCCATGGTTCATTATTTATATTTACCAATACCATTTTTCTCCAACCACAGGACAATGGATTCGCTGCCATTTTTTCTCTCCAAACACTCTGAATACCATCTTTCTTTGCTATATGCATCAAGAATTTCTGTAGCATAAATCAGGGTCAATCTATTTGATCTACTCTAGTCAAGCCTAGGGACCATCTTTACAAAACAGTCCTTTTTCTAACAAGAAAAAGAACCAAGCAAAGTGAGATAACTTTTTAGTTCTGTTTATATATACATAAATAAAACATGCCTTTCCTCAAGATAAAGTAATCCCTGCTTAACTAGCCTTTTTCATTCTGTGTTTGAGGTGTTTTCAAAGCTTCCTTTAATGTTTCACTCTCTTTGAGCCAATCACTCAAGCCTTCACAGCCCCTCTGCTCCAGTTCTCAACACTCGGCTTCCCTTGGCCTTTCTGCCATTTGCTTTTATCTGTTCCTTCTGAACAGCTGCTCCCTGATTACTGTTTTAACTTTTAGTGAGATTTTATTTATTTCCTTCTCTTTCATCCTAAGAAGTAGGCAGATTTTAGTTTTATGAGCCATGTATTCCATTATTTTCAATCCTCCCACTTTTTCTTTCTTATTGTAATGTCCAAGGAAGCTAGAAAGAAATGGAGAAATACTGTTGCCCTGAGAGTTAATGGAATTCATAGTGGCAAACGAAGAATTGTTGCAACCGAAATATTTGTTCATATTCTACAGAGAAGTCTTCACTGACCACAGAACATTGTCTTTTAGATTGTCCATTAAATCAAAATAAATGGAATGTGTAGGTATTTTGGGGGGAAATAGTAGAAAAATAATCATTTGAATGTTATCTATCAAACTGAAAATCTCAAAGTGCTTTCAGAAAATTATGTTAAGGCATTGTTGTCTTGTTGTTAAGTGCCGTCTAGTTTATTCCGACTCATATCAACTCTGGATAGGGTTCCTGAAGAACAGTTGGTGAGTTTGAACCACCAACCTTGTGGTTAGTAACACAGTACTTATCCTATAATACCACACCCAAGACTCCTTTTATTAAAGCATAGTTACCAGCAACTATTTCAAGGAGCTCTGGTAACATAGTGGTCATATGTCAGGCTGCTAACCTCAAGGTCAGCAGTTCAAAACTACCATTTGCTCTGTGGGAGAAAGATGAGGCTTTCTGCTCCCGTAAAGGTTTACAGCCTCGGAAACCCTGTACAGGGTCACTATGAGTTGGAACTGACTCCACAGCACATAATAACAACCAGCAACTGTTACAGCTTGTGGACAATTTTAATGTAGCCATAGACACATTTAAGAGTAGTAAGTTACACTCAAGCAAAATGACAATTGTACACACTATTTAAAAATGGTGTCACGAAATGAGAACCGTAAACAACTGGTTACACTTTAGTTGAAAGATAATTTTATAAGGGAACAGACTAAAAGGAGTTGTGGTGTGACGCTGTAGGATAAACACTGGACCACAAGGTCGGTTTGAACTACAAGATTGGTAGATCAATCCCAATAGCCACTTTCTCTGAAGCCCTATACAGGGTCGCTATGAGTTGGAACTGACTCAATGACACTCAACAAATGCTACCATGTCTAGGTAAAGGCATAAAATAATTTCTAAATAAATCTTACTGTTCATTTGGCTATGACTGCTATGCAGAAGTGTGTAAAGGAACTATTTGTGTCATGAAAAACACAGCCTCTGGGTATACAGACACAATCTCTGGGAACGAGGAGGTTACTTTTTTACAGAATGCATGGAACCAAGTGATAGGAAAAAGTGAGTGATCCTGGCCACTTCTATTTTGAAGTCCAATATTATGAAACCCTTTCTGATAAACTGAGGTAGTTGTGACCCAGATGCATTAGAATTTAAGGACATTGATGTCCAAATGGAATCCATTATGAGGGGATGAGAATCTGGCAAGTGACCTAGGTTCAACACTATGACCTAGGGAATTTGAAGAGAGGCCTGCTTCTGGCACAACAGATTCAAGTCCCCTCTAATTCAGGCACTCTAACACCAGGATTAAGCTTTGAGAACAATACCTGAAGTATGCAAAGATATACTCAAAATCTCCCTTAGTCAAGAAGATGGACTCATATCTCCCATCCTTGAAGAAACCATGTTGTCTGAAACAACATACGTGTTCAACATAGCAATAGACACTTGGATAAAGCTCACACTCAATTATCATTGTTATTAAGTGCCATCAAGTAGGTCCTGGCACATAGTGACCCTACATAGGGTTTCCAACGAGCAGTTGGTTGGTTTGAACTGTCGACCTTGTGGTTTGCAGTCCAGTGCTGAGCCTACAGAACCACTATTATTCAGCAGGACCCTTAGTGACATAATGGTTCACTGTTCAATTGATAACCAGAATGTCTGTGTTCAAAACCACTAGCAACTCCATGGGAGAAAGATGTAACAGTCTTCTGCTATAAAGATTACAGCCTTGAAACCCTATAAGGCAGCTCTACTCTGTCTTCTAGGCTCCCTATGATTTAGAATCAACTAGATGACAATGAGTCTGTTTTTTTTGGTTTTAGTATTCAACAAGTAGTCCTTGGGTACAAAGTGGCTAATGTGTATAGCTGCTAATCAAAATCTTGAAGGTTTATGTCTACCCAGAGATGTCCCTGAAGAAAGGCCTGGCAATTCATTCCCAAAAATCAATTGAAATTTCTATGAAGCACAGTTCTACTAACACACATGGAGTTCTCATTAATCAGCGTTAACTCAATAGTAACTGGTACTTATAGGATTCATTATCGATGCTAGCTATAAAAGCAAAGATAATGGTCATTAAAATGGGGGGGGGAATCATATAAGATTTGCCAATTCTTATCACTAAAATAGGGGAAGTTGCACACTGATGATTGGGACTTCAAAAATGACTCACTCTTGTAAATAAAAGCAGCAATATAGAAGAGCAGAGATGGGGTAAGTGAGAAGACAAGGCGCATGGAGATTTCCAAGGAACTAGGAGTCCTGGTGTGGTGCTGTGGGTTAATGTGCCAGATTGCAAAGCTGTTTGAACTGTAAGGTCAGCAGTTCTAGTTCACCAGCTGCTCCTCAGAAACACTATTCAGGGTCGCAATGGGTCAGAATTGACTCGACAGCACTTATTAAACAACAGGAAGCAGAAGCTGAAGAAATAAGGAACTTCCTCTGGAGTCAACAAAGAAAACCCTCTTCTAGGCTCCTAGACTGTGAGAAAATAAATTTCTGTTTGTTAAAGCTATCCACTTCTAGTATTTCTGTTCCAGTAGCATTGGATAACTAAGACAGAATTTGGTACCAGAAGACTGGGGTGCTGCCTAACAGATACCTAAAATGTGAAAGCAGTTTTAGTATTGAATACATGCTGGAAGAATTTTAAGGTGCATAATAGTAAAAGCCTATACATCTGTCATTTTGTGTACTGTGTTGGCTTCTGTGTTGCTATGATGCTGGAAGTTTTGACACTGGTCTTTCAAATACCAACAGGGTCACTCATTGTGACCATCTTATATCACAAGAGAGGCTTAGGCTTTCAGAATACAACATTTAGGGAACAAAGGCAGACTGTGTTCTGGGAAAGCAAAGGGCAAAAAAAGAGTCAAGAATCATAAATAATCAAGAGTAAACTGATTGAGATTATGGCAACTCCAGTCTAGTTCCAAGAAGGCATTCATGTTCAATTTATTAGATATCTAGGGCTGCCAAAACAAATTGCCACAACATTGGTTGCTTAAAACAATTGAAATTTATTCTATCACTCTTATAGAGGCCAAAATCTCAAATTCAAGGTGCTGACAGTGAGCACTGAGCACTGTCACTGGAAGTTCTAGAGAGAATCCTTCCTTCCTTCTTCCAGTTTCTGGTGGTTGCTTCTTCCTTGATTTGTGGCTGCTTCACTCCAATCTCAACCTTCTTCTCATTTCCTCCATGTCTCTCTTTGGTGTGTTGCTAATAAGGACACACATTACTAGCTTTAACACTAACCATATAATCTAGGATAATCTAGTCGCAAGAACCTTAATTTAATTATATCTAAAAGACTTTTACTTTTTGTTTTTTTATTTCTAAATAAGTTCACATTCATAGGTGCCAGGAAAGAAGACGTGGGCACATCTTTTTGAACATTTGACCTACTACTTTGAAAGTGTCATCTCACTTGATAGAACAGAGGAGTGTCTGTTCTTCTTTGCCCCTTTATACCTGTGGCCTCCCACACAACACTCAAACCAGATAGTCACAAAAGTAAAAGGCCATCTCAGGGTAGCTTGCAACAATCCCTCAGGCACTTTTAATTTGTAATCTGTTTGTTCTTCCTTTGAGCCTCTTTCCAGCCCTACATCTTAGCCCAGTAGTGTCACTTGGGTTGCTGGCACCCAATGCAGTAATTCATGGTATGATGTCCCCTCCCATCAGCCTCCTCCCACACCAAACCATACAGAACACTTAGTGATGTCTATTATCAGTTTCAATCATAGGACAATACAGGATAAATATAGTTGTAAGTTGCTTAAGTGTAATATTCCTTAGACAATATGAATACTATTACTATCAACAAAACTGTTTTGTAAAATCTTTCTACATTGAATGACAATATTATTAATCAGAATACTATTAACTAAATGGAAGTCTGTTAAATTTATTTTCTCCTTTTCCTTTAATTAGTACTTCATTATCAAAAAAGTTACTGATTTAGGTTAAGAAATACCAATTACTGTAATATTGTAGCTAAAACATGAGAACATTTGACAGAATCAGTGACTATAAAAAGAACAGTAGGAACAAAAACAATAGCATGGGCACTATCAGATAAGAAGATCTCCTCTGTGAAAAGTACAGAAAAAACAGAGAAGGAGGATCCACAGAAAAGTGGTGGAGTTTTTGATCTGTATAAGGCTCCAGGCGCCAGCTTCCCATGCCCACCTGTGGAGAAATCTGCCTGTGAAAGCAAAATACAGCAATTTCTGAATCGATCCAGGCAGCCTGGATGGAGGTCAGATAGTGGGGCCACAGTCAAGCAGAGGCAGTGACCCAGGGCTAGAAGTCACAAAGCTGTGCGTCTGGAGGGAGAGGTGTGACCAATTCTTCATCTTTCACTTTTCATTTTTCATGTATCTTTCCTCTTCACTCCAATAACACCCTCACTGCCCAGCCCATATGCCTTCAGGCAGGCAGGAGCACACCCCCAAAAGGGCCCAGCATTGGACCCACAGTTTTCCCACAGCACAGAGAGGATTCCTGCTGTTTCATATGATTTCTGACTCTGGAACCCAGCCCCAAAGGTGACCTGGGCAGAAACCTTTATCCCTGCCTGCACAGCAAAGGCCAGTGGATAGTCAACTACAATTGTATCTTTGTTTTGGATTGGTGGTTCCCTTCTCTGCTTTTATATTGTTTCTGTCTTTGGTCCTTCTGACCTCCCTCTTTTCCTGGGGGTGCGAGCTTTCTCCTACTACCTTACCCAAGAAGAGATAGCAACTGTGCTCATAGAGCCAAGCTACAAGCATACTCCGCAATATACCACAATCTGGACAAGAGCCAATACCAGCTGCTAGGCATTACACATGAAAAGGGAAGCCTATCTCCACATTATATCCACCAGGAGACACTCACTAAGCCTAACAACACAGCAACATACATTCATTTAAGCATTAAAAACCCACTACTGAAAATGTCTAAGAAAACAGAATTAAAGATCTCAATACATGTCCAAAAACAGAAAAAATTATCTGAGACAAATGAGCTAGAAGCAGACACAAACTTTCCGGTAGAAGAGTAGGCTTTGGATCTGCCTGAGAAGGAATTCAGAAGAATGATATGGAAACAAATTCAAAAGCTCTGAAAAGGGGTGGAGGAAAATAAGGAAGAAGTCAGGAAAGTGCTACAGGAGCAATCAAACAACATAGATACGGCATTAGAAACAATTCAATACTTGCAAAAAGAAGTCCAGATGATTAATAATAAAATATCACCAAAAGGGCAAAGGAGTAGAATTGAAGAGATAGAAGGCAGAACCAGTGAGCTGAAAGACAAGTCTCTCAATTCTGCTAAGATAGAAGTTCAAGTAGAAAAAAGGATTAAAAAATCTGATGAGAGTCTAAGATTCATGCTGGATAACATAAAGAGGAATAAGTTAAGAATTATTGGCATTCCAAAACAGGAGGAATCACAGAAGTCAACAGAGGAGATAGTTGAAGAGCTGCTGAAAGAAAATTTCCCTAACATCTTGAAGGATGAGAAGATAAACATTCAAGAAGCTGAATGAACCCCAGGAAGGATAGACCCCAAAAGAAAATTATGGAGACATATCATAATCAAGCTCTCCAAAATAAAACACAAGGAGAGAATCCTAAAAGCAGCCAGGGTAAAGAGAAGTATTACCTACAAAAGCAAACAAATCAGATTAAGCTCTGACTTTTAAGCAGAAACAATACAGGCAAGAAGGCAATGGGGAGACATATATAAAACCCTAAAAGAAAAAAAACTGCCAACCAAGAATCGTCTATCCAACAAAACTGTCAAATACAGTGGTGTAATCAAAACATTCCAGTATAAACAGAAGCGAAGAGATTTTGTCAAAGCCAATCCAGTGCTTCAAAACATTGTAAAGGGAGTTCTTTGGAATGAAAACCAGCAAGAACAGACAACAGCCAGAGATTGACAGATGTGGCAACACCACCTGGAACACAGTCGACAGATAGCAGAATTCAGAATAGAACAAAATTACAGCAATGAATTCAGAGGACATGTGAATCCAAACAAAGATCAAAATAATAACAATGTCAAAGAAGGGAAAAATATAGGAACAGAGATCCAAGTGGTGAGGAGGTCGACTAATTGCAGCATACAATAGACTGTCTTAAATGCAGGGAAAACTTAATAGACAATAGGGTAACCCCAAAGAAAATTAATACTTCACAACTTACCATGAAAATGAAGGTCCAAGTAGAACGAGGAAACATTAAAACTAAGAAGAAACTGATAAGATTTAGTATAAAAAACATGAGCTCAGAACAAGAAAGCATACAGAACAAAGCAATGAACAGCACCACAAAAAATTAATGTAATAACAGCAATTAAACTATACCTATCGATAATTATACTATATGTCAATGGACTAAATGCACTTCACTTCTGTGAAGACACAGAAAGTGGCTGAATGAATAAGAAACCAACACCCTTCAAAATGTTGCCTGCAAGAGACACACCTTAAACATAAAGACAAAAACAGACTAAAAGTTAAAAAAACAAGCAGAGTGGCAATAATAATCTCTGATACAATAAACTTTAAGGCAAAAACCAGCATAAGAGATGAAGAAGGAAACTATCTCATGATTAAAATGTTAATTGAGCAAGATGACACAACCACAATTAACATCTATGTTCCCAATGAAAGAGCACCTAGCTATAGAAAGTAAACCCTACTAGAATTGAATTAAAAAATAGATAAACCTACAATTATAGTGGAGATTTTAATACACCACTTTCAAAAAGAGATTGAACAACTAGAAACAAACTTGACAAAGTTACAGAGGAACTAAACAGCACAATCAATCAACTTGACCTCATATACAGGTACAGAGCATTCAACTCAACAATAGCACAATACACATTCTTTTCTACTGCACATGGAACATTCTCCAGAACTGATCATGTGTTAGGTCACAAAGCAAGCCTCCGTAAATTTGCAAGCATCAAAATACTACAAAGCATCTTTTCAGACCACATTGCCATAAAATTAGGTATCAACAATAAGAAGACTAAGGAAATAAAGTTTAAGACATGGAAACTGAATAACACCTTGCTGAAAAGCAACTGAATAATAAAAGAAATTAAGCATGAACTCACAAAGTTCCTTAAAAAAGGGGGGAATGAAAACACAACATACCAAAATCTTTGGGGCATGGCAAAAGTGGTGTTGAGAAGACAAATTATTGCAATAAATGTACACTTCCAAAAAGAAGAAAGAATCAAAATTAACACATTTACACAGCATCTCCAACAATTAGAAACAGACCAACAGAGGGAACCTACAGTCACCAAAAGAAAAGAAATAATAAAGATCAGAGCAGAAATAAATGAAATAGAAGACAGAAAAACTATAGAAAGAATCAACAGGACAAGAGGCTGGTTCTTTGAAAGGATTAATAAAATTGGCAAACCATTGGCAAAATTAACAAAAGAAAAGAGGGAAAAGACACAAATAACACGAATTAGAAACCACATGGGCAATGTCACAATGGAATCAAATGAAATAAAAAAGATAATAGTAGAATACTATGTAGAATTGTACTTCAACAAATTTGAAAATTTAGAAGAGACGGATACATTTTCAGAAAAACACGACCTACCTAAACTCACACAGAGTGAAGTAGAAGACTTGAACAGACACATAACAAATGAAGAAATTGATCAGGTCATCAGACCCCCAAAAAAAAGAGTACCAGACACAGATGGCTTCACTGGGGAGTTCTAGCAAACATTCAGGGAAGAGCTGTCACCAATTCTACTCAAATTATTCCAGAATATAGAAGAGTATGGAAAACTTCCTAATACATTTTATGTAGCAAGCATAACCCTCATACCAAAACCAGGGAAGGACATCACTAAGAAAGAAAATTATAGACGAATATCCCTCATGAACACAGATGCAAAAATTCTCTACAAAATCCTAGCCAACAGAATCCAACATCAAAAAAATAATACATCATGACCAAGTGGGATTCATATCAGGGATGCAAGGATGGTTCAACATTAGAAAAATGATCAATGTAATCTACCATATAAACAATAACAAAAAAAGAAAACAAACAAACAAACAAAACAAACACATGATCATATCGACTCATGCAGAAAAGGAATTTGACAAAATCCAACATCCATTCCTTATAAAAAACACTCAACCAAGTAGGAATTGAAGGAAAATTCCTCAATATAATCAAGAGAATATACACAAAAACAACAGCCTACATTACTCTCAATGGAGAGAAACTGTAAGCCATCCTTCTGTGAACAGGAACCAGAAAAGGATGCCCTTTGTCTCCACTCCTATTCAACATTGTGCTGAAAGTCTTAGCAAGAGCTATACGACAAGATAGAGAAATTAAAGGCATCCAAATTGGCAAAGGGAAGTAAAACTTCCTCTATTTGCAAGCGATATGATCCTATACATAGAAAACCCCAAAGACTCAGTAAAAAAGCTACTAGACCTCATTGGAGGATTCAGCAAAGTGGCAGGGTATAAGATCAACATACAAAAATCAGTTGGATTCTTCTATAGTAAAAAGGACAGTGCTGAAAAGGATATTAAGAAAGAAATACATTTACAATAGCCCCCCAAAGGATGAAATATTTAGGAATAAATGTAACCAGAGAAACAAAGCACCTATACAAAGAAAATTACAAAACACAACTACAAGAAACCAAAAGAGACAAAAATGGAAGAATATACCATGCTCCTGGACAGGAAGACTTAACATTGTGAAAATGTCAATACTGCCCAAAGCAATTTACACATATAATGCAATTCCAATCCAGAGTCCAACAACATTCTTCAAAGAGATGGGGGAAAAAATTACAAACTTTATATGGAAAGGAAAGAGACCCAGGATAAGCAAAGCAGTGCTTAAGAAGAACACAGTTGGAAGCCTCTCACTCCCTGATTTCAAAATTTATTACATGGCTACAGTGGTCAAAACAGCCTGGTACCGATACAGTGAAATACATTGATCAATGGAACACAATTGAGAATCCAGAAATTAACCCATCCACATACAGCCAATTGATTTTCAACAAAGTACCTAAGTATATCGCATGGGAAGGAGATAGTCTCTTCAACAGATGGTGCTAGCAGAACTGGAAAGCGATATGCAAAAGACTGAAACAAGACCTTTACCTCATGCCTTATACAAAAACCAGCTCAGCATGGATTAAAGACCTAAGTGTGAATGCCAGAATTATGAAGGCCATCAATCAAAAAATAGGGACAAATGTAAGGAAGGGCTCTAATACAGGTCATACACAGACTACCAAACATTTTGAAAATTACACAAACAAAAGTAGACAAAATAGATGATTTGGACATACTAAAAATTAAAAACTTATGTGCATCAAAAGACATGATCAAAAGAGTAAAAAGAGAGCCCACAGAATGGGAAAAAATATTTTGCAATAACAAGGGACTAATTTCCAAAATACATAGGAACTTACAACATCTCTACAAGAAAAGGACAAATAGCCCAATTACAGAATGGGCACAGGACATGAATAGATGCTTCACCAAGGAGGAGATCTGGGCAGCCAACAAACATATGAGGAAATGTTCACAATCACTAGCTATTAGAGAGATGCAAATCAAAACAACAATGAGATATCATCTCACACTTGCAATAATAGCAAAGGTAAAAAAAAGTAGAGGACAATAAATGTTGGCGAGGATGTGGAGAGACTGGGACCCTCTTACATTGCTGGTGGGATTGCAAAATGGTCCAACCACTCTGGAAAGCAATATGGTGTTTCCTCAGAAAGTTGGAAATAGAGATACCTTATGATCCAGCAATTCCTCTACTTGGTATTTATCCACAAGAAATACAAACCATAACACAAGTAGATATATGCATATCAATGTTCATAGCAGCACTATTTACAATAGCAAAAAGATGGAGACAGCGTAAGTGCCTATCAATGGAAGAATTGATAAACAAACTTTGGTACATACACACAATGGAATATTATGCTACCTTGAAGAATAACAAGGACACTGCAAGCCACCACATAACTTGGATGAACCTTGAGGGCATTATGCTAAGTGAAATCAGTCAGTCACAAAAGGAGAAATACTGCATAGGACCATTATTGTTAAAGATTAAGAGAAAGTACCCACACAAAAGGAGGAAAAATAATTTTTTTGTTGGTTATTGGGATGTATGGGGTGGGGTGAGGGGAGGGAGAAAAGGTGGTGCACAGGTTAGGGAATAGACACAGTATAGTTTGGGTGCTAGAGGGGCATACAATAGAAAGGGAATGGGAAAGGAAAACCAAGGTGGATGGGAGAACAGCTAGGCAGGTTTACATAGGCTAAATATGACCGAGGTAAATAACAAAGTAAGCACAACCGTGGAACAACAGGGATCAGGAATACAAAGATTGAGGTGTGGTTTGAATGGGGAAATGTGGGGAAATGATGCTAAGAAGCTTGGCTGTCTTTTGAATATTGGTTTCCTTTACCTCCTATTATAAAATAGACACTTGAAGGGAAGAGAAAGGGATAGCCAGAAACATCACAATAGAAAGCTTGTAAGTCTGTCTTCAGCCTATACCTGATTGGAGTACCTGAAATAGGGCTAGAACTTGCCCAGTAAAGGAGGCTTCCTGCAGAGCCTTTGCATTGCACAAGAACATAGGTGGAATCCTGATCCCCATCCAGAATCTTCTGAGGTGAAAATTTCCACTTGAAAGGACAAGTAGACCAGCCTGGAGCAGCTAGAAGAACAGAAGATACTTCTTGAAAGAAAGACTAGCAGGAAAAAAAAACCAAAACAAACAATAACAGCAGTCCAATTTACTACTACAAGAACAAGCAAGTTGTTCCCCAGAAAGCCATAAAGGCAAGCGGTCAGGTCCCCTCAAGGCAAACCCCCTTCCAAGACTGAAACTCAAGGGGGAATACACGAGCAGGTATGTGGTCTTGCTGCTGACCAATGACGTTGGTTACCCATAAGGGAAGTGGGGGAAAAACAGCAATAAAGTTGTCAGCTAAGTCCAAACACATTCAGTAGACTCCTGTTAACCTGGATTGAGACCTGGTTAACCAGCAGTATGACAAGACTTGGGGACTCCTGGGCCCAGGGGTAGGGACATGACCCCAGAGGACTAGAGCAGAGTGTAAAGCATCCAGCTGATATGAAGTGAGGGAAGATTCACAAGAACACCCAAACTTGCAGATAGTACCCATCTGATCTGGCATCAATTGCTCGATGATCAGAACACGACTAGAAGAAAGAAGAGGAAAAAACCAGTAACCCACTACAATTGAATGAACTTGACCTATGCTTGTGGATGCAGTATGACTAAGGAGAGAACAAATATTTGCAGTGAGGATCATTCCCACCCCCTTGGTACCTGGGGTCGACAGGGATGGGGAAACTAGATATAGGCAACCAAAATGGGGGAGGGAGGAACCTACAAAGGCAAGAAGTGACTGGCTTACAAGTTTTCAATAGGGAACCTAGTTCCAGAGGGTACAGAGAAGGCAGAATCGCCACTAAGTTGTTTCCAACCTGTCTGGATGGGGTTGATAAACGGTGGGAGATAAGACTCCTGTGGTTCAACAGGGAATGATTGCTATCAGGTCTCACAGTGAGTGTTGGAAAGGTAAATGTAAGTGTTTTGTAACAAAAAAGAAGGGAGTGGTTGATATTGCAGTTCAAGAGCAGAGGACCCTGGAACCATCAAGGAAGAAACATGAAGTGCTGTCAGGGGAAGCAGTGACACTAGGAATGGAGGCAGAGACTATGACATGGAGAGAAGGAATGGCTGGGGACTCTGGACTCAGGGAAGGAGAGGGGCTGTGTGCCTGTGCCCAGGAGGCAGGCATGCAGGGTGTACCCTTTGGTTGTTTGATGATGCATACAGGGGATTGTAATCATTGCAATGAAATGAAATATGATAGGATGAATGTAAAGATAATGTTTTATCATGTAAATTAATACATAATTCACAATCAAAACTTCTAAAAAACAAAAACCAATAGCATGTTTTTGTAGCATAAGCAGATAAAATCATGTGAGTCACAGGATCACTGTAATTGGGTGATAATAACAGTTCTGCGCAGGAGTTTAAAAAGTAAATTTAGCATAGATTTTTAGCCTTATAGGTATATTAAGCCCAGATACATGTTGTTGTTGTTAAGTGCCATCAAGTCGGTTCCGACTCATAGCGACCCTGTACAGGGTTTCCGAGGGTGTAAATCTTTACGGGAGTAGAAAGCCATCTTTCTCCCGTGGAGCGGCTGGTAGTTTTGAACCGCTGACCTTAAGGTTCGCAGCCCGATTCGTAACCACTACGCTACCAGAGCTCTGTGTTCTCCTGGACTCTGCTTTTGACACTTGAAATCAGTATCCTGTGTGCTTGATTTCCACTTTCTTAAAGTCCTGGTGTGGCAGTGGGATAAAGCACTGGACCACAAGGTCGGTTTGAACCACAGGGTCAGTGGTTGAAAGTCACCAGCCGCTCCTTTGAAACCCTATACAGCGTTGCTATGAGTTGGAACCAACTCAACAGCACTTAACAATAACAAAGGGCCTCACTGTCGTGTCCTGTCTCAGAGGTGGAAACCTTGGTGTCTCTTGAGATATCATAGGCTCTGAGTTTAAAACTGATGAGGTAGGGATCGCCTGTGACAAGTTGGACAATATCTATCCCTGCGGAAAATCCTCTCACCTATTCTCTGTTGCAATATCCCGTTGAATCTTCTGAAGCAGAATGATGAGAATTCCAATTTGATGAACCTCATCAAAATCTCCACCTGGCTCATATCATTAATTAAATTCAGATTTGAGTTTTTTCTGGCCTTGAAGCTGAGATTTTTTTTTTTTCTCTATTTGGGGTCTATTTCTTTTTCAGGATCTATGATGGCTCCTGATCCCCTTTCCTGTTTAAGTTTTTCTGTGAATATATATTGGGTTATGTCTTTCATTGATGGAGCAAAATACAGTGTCCTTTATCTTAATTCCTTCATTTTCAAAGTGCTCAGAAGAAGAATTATACACATGAACTGTATGTGCAACATGTCCAAATATCTTTCCTGCTGCTTTTAGATCACTTCTAAAAATTGCAGTGTCCTCATTAGCTGGAGGTACACTCGTCATAGATTCAATTACTACTAATTGTTCAACAATACTTGAAACCAGCCCAGACGCTTTAATTCGTTATCTTTAGGAAGAATAATAGTGGGTCCTTCAGAAGAAGTAACTCATTTTTGTTCTAAGTAGTTTAAGAGTTTCAAGAAAAACTTATATTTTAAGAGGAAAATTCTTATTCTCCTTTTCAACTTGTAAATTATCTTCTTTTATCTGAAAGCACTAGAGGAAGCAATATACAAGAGGAAGAGGAACAGAAAGAAGATGAGATGGAGGAAGAAGAGGAACTTGAACTATCTGAATCTGTTTCACAGTGCGAGTCCAAGGTCTGTCCCAGACATTGCTATGATGCCACAATATCCTTTTCCTCCTCCAGTGTTTTAATGCATAATTCTTCACTCCCTCCGCCACCACCTCCTCTCCCATCTGTAAACATGGGTTGGCCTATACCTAATGTGGTACCTCATCCATTATTGGTTACCATACTCCCTACCTGCACCTCCTTCCCGTTCCCCTCTACCTCCACTACCTCAAACTGGAAATAATAATTCTTCTCAAGTCTGCATTTCTCTGGAAATAAAGACAATTAGGAAGTGTATTTACTTCCAGAGAAATTTAGACTTTTTAGACTTTATATCACAAGGGTTTTTTGATTTTGATTATTTATTTAAAAATGATTATCAGTCTCAATTAAAAAAAATACATACTGTAAATACTAAATAACAGTTCCTCAATTGTAAATTGATATATATTTGATAGGGGAGATGTCCAATTATAGGCAGGTCCCAGTTACAAATGAGATGTGTTCCTAACAATGCCTTTAAGCATCACTGAATAGATTTGAATTTTTAAAGCTACAGTGAACCAGAAGATAACTAGAATTGGAAAAAGTACAGATTGAAACCTTGCCAGAAACTTAATCTCTCTCTTACAGAAGAAAAGCAGTATATGTGTTGCATAGCAACCAAATCTCTTGCTCTTAAATTTTGAGCACAATCTGAAGCAGCGCTGTGCAGCTCAAAGATGCTGCTGCCCTACTCAAACATGGTGGCCAACCCCACTACTTGGCTTTTGTCCCTCTCCCACAGCCCTACCAGTAATTCAGTCAGATGCATCAGGCAATTAAAAGGGCTTACGCCTCTTCCAAATCTCCCATTTCAGGACTATGATCCACAATTTTTCTCACTCCAGACACCATCCCAGATTGGCCAAACTAACTTTTTGAGTCCATTGTTATTCTTTGTTAGCAATGATAGTTGTTGTTATGTGCCGTGGAGTCGGTTCCGACTCATAGTGACCCTGTACAGGGTTTTCAAGGCTGTAAATCTTTACAGGAGCCGAAAGCCTCATCTTTCTACCGTGGAACAGCTGGTAGTTTCGAACTGCTGACCTTAAGGTTCGCAGCCCGATTCGTAACCACTACGCTACCAGAGCTCCTTGTTGGCAATGATAGAACTGACTTAAAGGGCAAATGTGAGTTGTCTGTATATTAGACAGTCATAACCCAGTCCTTACTCCCCACATCACTTCTCTGCCCAGTTAAATAATATATGTAGGTTGAATAATGGATCTAGAGCCCTGGTATGGTGCTGTGGGGTAAGCATTAGACTGCTAACCACAATGTCAGTAGTTCAAATCCACCAAGGGCTATCGGAAACCCTATACAGGGTTTCTATGAGTGGGAATCAATTCGACAGCACACAACAACAAAGAGCCTCAATGGAATCCTGGTGGTACTCTGGGATAAGCATTGGGCTGCTAACCACAAAAGCAGCAATTCAAACCCACCAGCCAACCTATGGGAGAAAGGAGGTGAAGTCTGTCTGTTCTTGTAAAGATTTACAGTTTTGGAAACTCTAGTTTCTGCCCCGTTCTATCAGTTGCTATGAGTTGGAACCAGTTAAAAGGCCTCAGCTTTGACTGGCCCCACAGGCCCCTGTCCCTCACAAGCTAATTGTCATGTACCATCCCTCTATCTGTCCACTCACCCCACACCTATCAACCATTCAAAGCGACATGGGCATACCTGTTTGAGCTCTCAAAACTCAAAAGTAGAGGCAGAGCACAGAACTCCAACTAACATTTAGCACTGCCACTGAAGTAACAGAATAGGTTTGTGATTCTCCAAAGACTTTGACCCACAGATACAGTACTGTAGAAGCTAATAATCATAAAAAACAAAACAAAACCAGTTGCTATGGAGTTGATTCTAACTCAAGGCGATGCCATATGTGGACAAGTAGAACTGTGTTCCACAGAAGCACCTCTGGGTAGACTTGAATTACCTACCTTATAGTCAGCCAATAAGCATTAACCTATTTGCACCACCCAGGGACTCTTGATAATGATAATAGCTAACACCTAATAAACACTGAACTGCAAACCACAAGGTTGGCAGTTCAAACCCACCTGCCACTCCTCAGAAACCACTCTATACAGGTTGCAATGAATTGGAACCAACTCCACAGCACTTACCAACAACAATATTTATTGAACATTTGCTATATGATAAGAATTTTTTAAACTTTCAGATAAAGAAAAGAAGAAGCAAAGAGACTGTGATTTGTCTAGAGTGCCAAAACCCTTTTGAACGAGAGAGAGACTTACATATAATTGCCATGGCATAATAGACAACAGCTAGACTATCCTGGAGTCCTGGTGTTACATTGTAGGTTAATGCACTGAACCGCAAGATTGGTTTGAACCACTAGGCTGGCATTTCAAATTCACCAGCTGCTCCTTGGAAGCCCTATACAGGGTCACTTTGAGTCAGAACCGATTCAACGACACATAACAGCAATAACCAAACTATCCTGGGCCCACTAAGACATCTGGTCACCCTGAATATAAAATGAGTATTGGAACTGGAATCCAACCCCTCTGCTTACTGATACAAAAATGATAAAATTATGCCGAGTACCAACTTTGCTTCAGAAATCATACAAAGGGTTACTATGAGTCAGAACTGACTTGATGGCATTTAATAACAACAACTGAACAACTGGTTGATTGTTCAAAACCACCAGTCACTTTTCAGAAATCCTATATAGGGTTGCTATGAGTTAGAACCAACTTGACGATGCCTACCAACAGTCCCATTGGTTCTGGGACAGTGTACCTAGGAGTCTGTAAGAGACAGAATGTCCCTCTTGTAATGAAACCTGAACCAGACAGAGATTGACAAGCGTGCAAATAGCAAATGTTAATAATGTGATTTCTTTAAATTGAAATATCCCAATAACATATTGCCAAGATGCCTAATCTTGTATATTACTTATAATTAAAGGAATCGAAACAAAAACAGAGATTGCAGACAAAATCAGGCAGTTCAATTAGAGTTCAATTAGAGAGGTTCCATATGCACTGTGAATGTGAAGAATTGTCCTACCACCCGCCTCCTCCATCAGATTAGATTTCTGTACAACTTTTTACCTTAAAACACAAAATTAAATATACCTAAAGTCTTTATTATTATATTGTTTTAAGAACCAATCAATACAAACAATGAAAATAAAGATAAGGCCTTCAATCTATATGACATCTTTTTTTTTTCTTCTTAAAAGCTTAAATTGTACATAATCATGGGATCATCTGTAGAGAATAAGGTAATAAATAACTCTCCCCAATTCTTTCCTTGCCCCTCCACTTTATAGATAGGGGAAGTTGATTATAGCTAGCAGAAACGGCTTCACTATGATTCAGGAGGTAAGAGGAAGAAGAATCTCATTATGTGCGTCTGCTGATGATCCAGCCTCCTGGCTTTAGTCAGTAATGGAGTAATTTAGTCTCACAAATTTGGTGGAAGCCAGGACACAGGAGGCAGCTTAGTTTATTGAGAAGACCATGACTGAGAAACAGACAACTTTAGTCTCAGGTCCCATCTCCACGGTGTTCAAAAGCCCTCTACTATCCATTTCTGCTTCTATAAACTTGGGGAAAATGTTATCTGCCTTATCTTCCAAGAGTTTGGCATCTTTAAATGAAAAAATGGGATGATGTATTTTGTAAAAACCCTAAGTGCTGTAAAAATATAACCAAGCACAGTGAATTACCACTTCACACCCATTAAGATTGCTATTATCAGAAAAAGAAAAAAAGGAAATAACAAATGTCAGTGAGAATGTGGAGAAATTTGAGCCCTTGTGCATTATTGGTGGGAATGTAAAATGCAGTTGCTGTGGAAAACAGTTTGGTGGTTACTCAAAAAGGTAAATACAGAATGACCTTATGACCTAGCAATTTCACTCTTAAGTAGATACCCGAAGAATTGAGAACAGGGACACAAACAAAGACTTATACATCTTGTTCATTGCAACATAGCCACAAGGTGGAAAGTACATGATCAGTGTTATTGTTGTTAAGTGATGTTAAATCAGTTCCCACACATAGCAACCCTATACAGGGTTTCCAAGGTAGAGCTTGGTGGGTTTGAATCATGTGGTAAGAAATCCAGTGCTTATCCTACAGCACCATACCAGGAGAACTCCATATCTATCTGTAGACAAGCAAAACATGGTGTGTATATATATATATATACACACACACATACAATGGATTATTGTTCAGCCAAAAACAGAAATAAAGTTCTGATGGTATGGATGAACCTTAAAAATATATGCTGCATCGTGGATAACCATTGCAATGAAATGATGTTGTAAATCCGATGTTCTCCCACTCACTCAGTTCATAATCAAAACAAACAAAAAACAAAACAAAAAATACATATATAAATATATATATATATGTATGTATATGCTGCATGTTTTGTCAAGGACACGTATTGTATGATCCCATTTATATTAAATATCTAGAATAGGCAAATACATATAGACAAAAAAATGATTTATTATGGAAACACCAGAGGCCAGTGGAAAAGAAGAATAAAGAAAGCTATCACTTTTGTGCAACATAATGTCACTGAATTGTACACTTAAAATAGTTACTATGGTAAAAGTTGTGTTATATATATTTTGCCATAATATTTTTTTTTTAATGTAACCAGGTATCTTCAGAGTGTCTGTGTCACAGAAAGTTAATTGGAAAACCGCGCCTGGTCTAGGGGTTGAAGTGTCCTAGACAGAGAGAGGAATTAAGCTTTAGAGAGCTCCTTCCTCCAGACCCCTCTCCCCATCTTTGCTATTTCTGCCATTCTTCAGAAAGACAGATTCCAAGCCAGATTTCAGACCCTGCTGCCCTCGGCTGCATTGTTTGCATGACTCCTGTTTGTATTTATCCTAATACTGATCCTGGAAGACTCTCAGCTTGATGAGAGCCATGTTTTCCCTCTCTTTGGAAACAAAGGATACATTCTGCGGACAAGAGTGTTAATAGCACAAAACAAACAAAAATGTATAGAATCCTGGTACACTTCAAGTCTTGAACCTAATATCTTTAGATGCCTCCAGGATTTTTCTTTTTCTTTATAAAGTAGTAGGGATTTATAAAATGGTTTTAGAATTGCAGTACAGAAAATGTTGTGATTTTTTTCCGTTCCCATAAAGAGCCTGAGGTCTCTTACAGGCAGCAGTGGGTGCAGTAAATAGATATTCTCATGACCTCATGAAGCTCCTGATTATGGTTCCTTGTATTACTGTCCTTGTTGGTGTGTGAAAGTCAACAGGGAGAGAGTTTTATAGGCTTGGGTGCAGAAACTGGGACTCTTAGGTCAAGTCTCTACAATGATGGCAATAGCTGGCACTTGTGCCTGTTTTACCATCATATTATTTGTATGCATTCCAAACCCCTGCATATTTCTGGTGTAAGGAGATATGAAAATCACAATCACTATTAAGTATGCTCCTGTTAACATTCTGCTGAAGTTTTGACTCTCAGGTCACTTTATGGGGCATTTCTTTGAAGTTAAAATTAAGAAGGGTTGTCTTCCTTAATGGACTGTGACAGAATGGGTGGAAAATGGAGAAACTCAATTTACTTTTTTTAAAAAAAATGATCTACCATATTGGTTGAGACTGGAGGGCTCCCAGAAATTTTTATCCTAAGTGTCTCTTCAAACCTTGAATCACAACTACCTTTGACTCAAAAAATTCTGAATAATACTCATAAATACTATGGTCCTTTAAAAAAAAATCATCTATATGAGGCCAAATGATCAACAATTTCTTTAAAACAAAGGCAGAGAAACTAGATAAATGGAAACAGAAAAATTGGATGGAAATAATGAAAATATTCAGGGATTGTGAGAAATTTAACTAGTCACTGAAAAACTTCAGTAGAAATTGTTGAGGGGTAACCTAAATGCTTTATAAACCTTTGCTGAAAACTCAATAAAATATTTCAAAAGAAAAGAATGGCTGTCTTCAGTCATCAAAAATCCCAATGTACTCCTATTTAGTATTCCCAAAACCTGAGGAAATGGTCAAGAGAGAGAGATTTTGCCAAAACTGGGCAACCCTTCTCAGATGTTGAGAATCTTTAAGTTATCTTCATACGCTATTGTTATTAAGTGTGGCTGAATCAATTCCAACCCATAGCAACTCTGTATAGGGTTTCTGAGGAGTGACTGGTAAGCTTGAGCTGCTGACTTTGTGGTTCAAACTAACCTTGCAGTCCAACACATTAACCCACAGCACCACATACACATTATCAAAATATCTATTTAATAGGAATTTAATCTAAAATATCCTAGATAACAAAATATCTAAGATAATCTTGATTCCCTAACAGTTTAGAATTTTTATTTAAAAGTTTGCCATTTTAATCGTTTAAATGTAGAATTCAATGACATTAATTGTACTCACCGGTGTACAGCATTATTTAATTTCAAAAGTTTCAGACACCAAACAGAAGCTCAGAACGTGTGATGTCTTAGATTTACTTGATAGGGCTTTTCTATCTTAATTCTCAACAAGTGATTCGGTGGTAGTGGTTAAGTGCCGTGGAGTCGGTTCCGACTCATAGCGACCCTGTATAGGGTTTCCGAGGCTGTAAATCTTTATGGGAACAGAAAACTCAATCTTTCTCCTGCGGAACAGCTGGTATTTCAAATTCCTGACCTTACGATTCCCAGCCCGATTCGTAACCACTACAATACCAGATTGGGTTGCTGTTGTTGTAATGTGCCGTGGAATCGGTTCCGACTCATAGCAACACTGCACAGGGTTTCCAAGGCTGTAAATCTTTAAGGGAACAGAAAGCCTCATCTTTTTCCCACGGAACAGCTGGTACTTTCAAACTGCTGATCTTGCGGTTCGCAGACCGATTCGTAACCACTACGCTACCAGAGTTCCTCACCAGATTGGGTTGTTGTTGTTGTTGTTAAGTGCCATCGAGTCGGTTCCGACCCATAGTGACCCTGTATAGGGTTTTCCAGAAGTAGTTGGTGAGCTTGAACAATCTAACTTGGGATTTCAAACGGCTTTGCAGTCCGGCGCATTAGCTCACAGCGCCACACCAGGTGGGACAATGCAAATAAGGTATACGGGGCCTAAGGCTGGGATTGGTTAGTTTTGCTTTCCGGCTAGCTTTAAAAAGGAGCTATCTGAGAAGATGGAAGATCCCAGGACCAACAAGAAAGAAGACTATGAGTGACACATAAGATCCTTATCTAGAAAACAGTGTTGGCACGGGCAGTGGCAGATGCGATTCCAGAAGCAGTAGAATTGAGAAGACAAAGCAGCTTCTGGCTCTAGACCTATGGACTGAGTAAAGCTGAGTACCTACAGACAGTAGTCTGGCTTGCAGAATGTGTCCTTTGAGCAGTCACAGACTGGCTAAAAGAAATTTGTACCACTTGCCGGAGCATGGCAAAGGCCTAGGGGCCACATGGCTGAGAGGCTGAAGTCAGAGTAAGATGCGCCTGCAGTATAACAGACAAGAGGCATTTCTGACTGAAGAACTGCTGAATCGTGAGTTATTGTTTTTGTTGTTGTTGATGTTCCCCTTTAACTGTGGCTGTAATCCTATTTGAGAATGGGTTTTCTTTGTAAGGCTAATGAGGCTGTATTAGTGTCTGTTGTTGTTTTTGTGAAGTGCTGTCCAGTCGATTACTACCCAAAGGTTACGTTCTGCAAGTCTGCCTCCTGGCCACCATCTCTTAGTCCCTTTTTTTCCTATGAATCCAGAGTCCTCAGCCACTCCCCGTCTCCATGACCCACCTCTGCCTCCATCTCTGAATTCCTTCTCAGGCATTTCCAAAGCCTGCCCATCTTCCAGTATGGAGTGTAGGTCTACTTCCAGCTCATTTGCCTCAGTCACTTTATCTTATTTCTGGACATGTGCTGATATGGTCATCTGTTTCATTTTTGGGGCATATTCAGGAGTTGTCTGTGGCCTTAATACTTAGATGGGTGTGTATTTTGGTATTTTTTATGCTTTCTGATTGCCTCCAAGTAGATGTGATCAGGAGATGGGCTTCCCTTTTCACTCTTCTTCCTGAGAAATTTCAAGATGCTACTGTTGGTCGTTGTGTCATAACTCAGGATTTAGTTTTTGGCCTATTTCCTTTGTAGTCTGCCTATCCTGCTCCACAGTCCCCATTCAGGCCTTTTTTTTTTTAGTGATGAAGTGTTCAGGGCCAGCTGTGGCCATTTTGCACTGCCATTTGGTTTCAAGTGGAAACTGTAACTTTATATTACGAGGAGATCTGTGTGCATGTGTAGTAGAACCCTCTGGGGGTGGAGTTGGGTTCCACTTGCTCAGGCACCCCCTCTAGTCACTAGAATGGAGGTGCACAGACAGCAAGAGACCAATGAACAGACACCAAAAAAAAAAAAAAAAAAAAAAGAATGTCCAGACCTTTATATCTGTGGTTCTGTCAGGCGTCAGTGGCTGCTCTGATCCTTCCCCCACTTGGTATCACCCAAGATGGGGGCTCCGGGAGCATCTGAGCATCTTAAATTAGAAAGCACTTGATTTCTTGCTTCTGCTAAAAATTCCCCTAGCTGTAAGCCTTCCAATCTTCTAAATATTTCTTTATATGTGGTTTACAGTTCTGGCACCATCCCCTGAGCCTGCTTGGTCTGGTATTCTGTGTTATTACTGGTGGAGCTCCTCACTGCACTTCTACCCAATCCGCCATCTTGTTTTTCTCTCCTGAGTTGGTTTTAATCTTGAATTGTAGCCTGTTCATTTCCCTGTTGTTGTTAAGTGCCATCAAGTCAGTACCGACTCACAGTGATCCTGTATAATGTTTCTGAGGAATGGCTGGTGAGCTTCAACAGCCCACCTTGCAGTTCAAAGTGACCTTGCAGTCTAGCACATTAACCCACAGTGCCACACCAGGACTCCTTTTATAAACCCCATAATTGTGAGTACTGTTTCAAGTTCTGTGTGGTCATTGCAATGGATTATACAACCCAAATGTGAAGCAGAGAGTGTTTGGGGAGGAATGGTTGGTGTCAGAATGGGGTATAGAATATTGTAAAGTGGAAGTATGTCTGACCTCCGCTTCACATGAATCAGTCTTGGGCTGACTTAGAATTTGATACTCTTTCCCCTTTGTGAAGACAGGGGAATCAGACACGGCTCACACATCGTTTTACCAGAACCCCTCAAACAATAACTCTGCATTTCCCTTTCCTCCCAGCCCATGGTCACCACTAATAAACTTTGACCTCTGTGCATATACCCATTCTTGATATTTGCTATAAATTGGATCACACAATATATGCCTTTTTTATCTGACTTATTTTGCACAGCATAGTGGTTTCAAAGTTCATCCATGTCATAGTATCTATCAGAACTTTCGTTATGCTAAACATTCCATTGTATATGTATCACATTTTGATTACCATTCTTCTGTTGATGGACACATTGGTTATTTCTACCCTTTGACTATTGAGAATAATGTTGCAATGACCATTGGTGTGCATACATCTGTTTGAGTCTATGTTTTCAATTCTTTTATGCATATACCTATGAGTGAAATTGCTAGGTCATATAGTAATTCTTTGTTTAAACTTTTAATGAAGTACCAATCTGATTCACAGTGGTTACACCATTTTTTTTCCCCACCACCAATGAATGAGAGTTCCAGTTTTACCATATCTTTGCCAACACTTCTTATTATTGTTTCTCTGATAATAATCATCCTAGTGAATGTGAAGTATTATCGTAGTGTGATTTTGACTAGCATGTTTCTAATGACTGCCATTTCTTGCAAACCCTATAAAGGGTCGCTATTAGTTGGAACTGACTTGAAGGCACTCAACAACAACAATAAGAACTCCTGGATGGCAGAATTGTTTTACACTTGGGTATTAACTGAGAGATTGGCAATTCAAATCCACCCAGCAGTACCACAGAAGAAAGACCTTGTTATGTACTTCCAATAGATTATTTGTTGTTGTGAGGTGCAGTTAGTTGGTGCTGACTCATAGCAACCTTATGCACAACTGAATGAAACGTTGCCCTGTCCTCACAATCATTGCTACACTTGAACCCATTGATGCTACCACTGTGCTAATCCATCTCATTTGGTGTCTTCCTCTTTTTCACTGACCTTCCACTTTATCAACCATGTGTCCTTCCCCAGACACTGGTCCCTCCTGATAATACACCTGAAGTATGAGAAATGAAGTCTCCCATCCTGGCCTCTAAGGAGCACTCTGGTTGTACTTCTTCCAGGACAGATTTGTCTGTTCTTTTGGCAGTCCATGGTACTCCTCCAACACCATAACTCAAATGCATCAATTCTTCTACTGTCTTGTTTATTCATTGTCCAACTTTCACATGCATATGAGGTTATTGAAAATGCAATGGCTTAAGTCAGGTGCACCCATAGTCTGTCTCTCCTTTCTAGTTTTTCTTAGTCTGGAAGCTCATCTGAAACCTGTCCATCATGGGTGACCCTGCTGGTATTTAAAATACTGGTGTCATAGCTTCCAGAATCATAGTAGCACACAAGCCACCGCAGTATGGTTAACCCTAAGAAGCACAATTCTACTGTGACACATATGGAGTTGCCATGAGTAGGAATCAACTTAACTGTGTTGGTTTGTATTAATAGCTATTAACATTGAACATCTTTTCCTGTACTTATTTGCCATTGATATATCTTCGTTAGAACAAAATCTATTCAAGATTCAAGTCCTTTGCCAATATTTTTACTGGGTTGTTTGTCTTTTTGTTCAAGAGTTGCTGTTGCTGGGTTGTTAGGTGCTATCAACTTGGATCACAGCAACCTTATGTACAGCAGAATGTGTGCCAGGTCCTGCACCGTCTTCATAAGTATTGTTATATCTGAACCCATTGTTGCAGGCAGTGTGCAAATCCAGCTCAGTCAGGGTCTTCCTCTTTATGCCTGTCCCTCCACTTTACCAAGCATGATGTCCTACTCCAGGGACTGATCCCTCATGTTCAAAATATGTGAGACAAAGTCTCACCACCCTCACTTCTAAGGTTGTACTTCTTCCCAGACAGATTTGCTAGTTCTTCTGAGAGTACATGTTGTTGTTGCTTTTGTTAGGTACCATTAAGTCAGGACAAACTCATAGAGACATTTTGCAAAACAGAATGAAACACTACTCAGTCCTGGACCAACCCAACAATTATTGAAAAGCTTGAGCCCATTGATGTTGCCACTTTGCCAATCCATCTCGATGGTTGTCTTCCTCTTTTTCTCTGGCCACTCACTTTACAAAACATGATATCTTTCTCCAGCGACTGATCCATCTTGACAATATGTCAGAAGTATGAGAGACAAAGTCTGGCCATCCTGGCTTCCAAGGAACACTCTGGCTGTACTTCTTCCAAAACAGATTCATTTGCTCTTTTGGCAGTACATGGTACTTTCAATATTCTCCTCCAACACCATATCTCAAACGCACCAATTTTTCTATGATCTCCCTTATTCACTGTCCAACTTTAGCATACATATGAGGTTATTGAAAATACCACTCCTTAGGCCAGGAGCACCTTAGTTCTCAGACGGATTCTTTGCTCTTCAACACTTGAAAGAGATTTTATTTAGCAGCTTTGCCGAATATGTCATTTGATTTCTTGACTGCTGCTTCCAGGGGTGTTGATGGCTGATCCAAGCAAAATGAAGTCTTTGATACCTTCAGTCTTTTCTCCATTTATATAGATGTTTTTTGGTGACATTTATATGGTCCAGTAATGAGGGTTTTCTTTAAATTGAGGTGCAACCCATACCAAAGGCTGTGGTCTTAGATTTTCTTTAAATTGAGGTGCAACCCATATCAAAGGCTGTGGTCTTAGATTTTCATTAGTAAGTATTTTAAGTCCTCTTCACTTTCAGCAAGCAAGGTTGTATCATCTGCATATCACAGATTGTTCATGAGTCTTCCTCCAATCCTGATGCCACGTTTTTCTTCATATATTCCAGTTTCTCAAATTATTTGGTCAACATACAGATTGAATAAGTATGGCAAAAGAATACAACTCTGTCACACACCTTTCTTAATTTGAAACCTTTCAGTGTTCCCTTGTTCTGTTTGAACAGTTGTCTTAAACAACTGGTCTATGTACAGGTTCTTTATGAGTACAATTAAGTGTTCCAGAAAACTCATACTTAGCAATGTTGTCCATAGCTTGTCATGATCCATGCAATCAAAAACCTTTGTGTAGTCAATAAAGCACAGGTAAACATCTTTCTTGTGTTCTCTGTTTTCAGCCAAGATGCATGGGACATCAGCAACGGTATGTCTCATTCCACATTCTCTTCTGAAACTGGCTGGAACCTCTGGAAATTCTCTGTCAATGTATGTTTGCAGCCGTTTCTGTAGTACCTTTAATAAAACTTTACTCACATGGGATATCAATGATATTGCCTGATGATTTCCACATTCCATTGGGTCACCTCTCTTTGGAATGGGCATAAATATGAAGTCTTCCAATCAGTTGGGCATATAGTTGTCTTCCAAATTTCTTGGCATAGATGAGTGAGTGCCTCCAGTGCTGCCTCACTTTGTTGAAAGATTTCAATTTGTATTCCATCAATTCCAGGTGCCGTGTTCTTTGCCAACTCCTTCAATGCACTTAAGACTGCCTCGTCCTTGCCATCCTCACAATTTTTGTTATGTTTGAGCTCACTGTTATTGCCACTGTGTGAATCCATCTCGTTGAGGATCTTCCATTTGTTCCCTGACCCTCCACTTTGCCAGCATGATGTCCTTCTCCAGATACTGGTTCTCCCTGATAACACGTACAAAGTACAAGACACATAGTCCCACAATCCTCACTTCTAAGGAACATTCTGGCTGCTCTTCTTCCAAGACAGATTTGTTTGCTCTTCTGGTAGCCATGATATTCTTAATATTCTTCACCAGCACCATAATTGAAATACATCAGTTCTTCTATGGTCTTCCTTATTCAATGTCCAACTTTCATGCATACAAAGCTATTAAAAGCACATGGTTTGGGTTAGGCACACCCAAGTCTTCAAAATGACATCTGTACTCATTGACACTTTAAAGTGGTCCTTTGCAGTAGATTTGCCTAATGCAATACATCAAGGGTTGTATCCTTTCACTATACTTATTCAATCAGTATGTTGAAGAAATCATCCAAGAAGCTAGATTATATGAGGAGGAGTGTGGCATCAGGATTTAAGGAAGACTCCATAGTAGATGCTCCGTAAACAACAGTGGTGCTGTAGGATCAGCACTGGACTTAGAACCACAAGGTCAGTAGTTCAAACCTACCAGCTGCTCCTCAGAAACTCTATACAGGGTCACTATGAGTCAGAACCAACTTGATGGCACATAACAACAAACAACATATGGAATTTTTTCACTAACTTTTTGAATCACACTCTTACCATGTTCTGTTAAACCAATGAGATCTGGAACTGGAAGGGACTGCCTTGATTTCTGACCCATCTATTATATGCCAGAATGACTACCATTTCCTATTAACTTTACCACAGGAAGGGAATGAGGGGAATGACTGGGAACTTTGTTGAGCACCTGTCTTGTGTCAAGCACCACATTAGGTACTTTAAACACTAATTCATGTTAATCTTTGGAATAAGCCTAGGTGGTTGTTGTTGTTGTTGTTGTTAAGTGCCATCAAGTTGGTTCCAACCCATAGCAACCCTATACAGGGTTTCTGAGGCTGTAAATCTTTATGGTAGCAGAAAGCCTCATCTTTCTCCTGTGGAGCGGCTGGTAGTTTTGAACTGCTGACCTTAAGGTTTGTAGCCTGATTTGTAACCACTATGCTATCAGAGCTCCTTAGTCAATTTAATTTTCTTATTTTAAAGATAGGAAAATTGAATCTCAAACATATTAAGTAACTCTCTGAAGGTCACACTGTTACAGAACCAGACTTCCAGCCTAGGTCTAATCCAAACTGAATGTCTCCTTCTACCTTCTCTGGGAGGTCTTTCTTAATGCTCCAAATTCTGGAGTAAATATTCCTACTACACGCTACTCTTCCCTTATCAAGCCATTAGAATTTGCCCAGTTGTCTATAACTTCCTGCCAAACTTCTCAGTTAGATTTTGGGTATCTTGTTTGTCTCATTTGTGAACACAGCGATGGGCACATAATAAATCCCTAAAAACTAATATTGATGGAATATATCATATTTCCTCAAAATAAAAATTATATGAGTCATAATGTGCTCTTATATTTGTAATTTAATGGGAAACTCTACAGTGTCCTCTGCTTCCAGTGGGTCTAAATGACTCATGCTGGGTCAAGGTAGAGTAGGTCCCCTATGCAGCAGAGTCACTCTGGCACCTGGTCAGGCTCATTCTGGTTGACCACTACCTTGAGTCCTATATCACTGCTTTGAATTAGACCATTTTACATGTATAGTAGGCACTCTTTCCTATGTACTGGGAATACAAAGATTCAAAGACACTTTCTGCCTTCAAAATGTGCTCCATCTAGGAAGGAAATCACACATGCCATTCTTGATACTTCTTTTGTCTTCAGATAACCAGAGCCACTTTACTGAGCTGTCTCTGCTTAGATAATCCTGTTCTATCCCTAAAGCAATGCTTCTTCCTGACACTGCTGGCCCACGCTGCCATGAACCCTCATCGTGCACTGCTGACAACGTGATTCCACTGGACATGGATTTGTCCTCATCAATGAGCAACTCAACAACCATTCTCTGGACTTGTGTTTGTTTGATTTTTATTATCGACATTGTAGTGACTTTGATGCAAGGCAAAACTGAATCTAAATCTTAGCTCTAATTTTATAGTTATGTGGTCTTGGACAGCTCCTGCAACTTTATTTATTTTTTTTAAATAATCTGTACAAAAAATGTATTCACTTTACATGATTATTATGAGAATTAAATAAAATCATATATATGTAATACTAGCAAAATTAAGTATTAATACTTCTATTTTATAGCGTACTGGTTACGAATCGGGCTGCAAACCTTAAGGTCAGTGGTTCGAAACTACCAGCCGCTCCGCGGGAGAAAGATGAGGCTTTCTACTCCCGTAAAGATTTACACCCTCGGAAACCCTGTACAGGGTCGCTATGGGTCGGCTCCGACTCGACGGCACTTAACACAACACACATTATTATCATGGCAGTCACATTACCTTCTGAGCCACCAAGGCACCATCTTCTAATTATTGATATCTTAACTTCCCAGTGCTCTCATATAAGACCTACTTCTATTGCTTTCTTATTCTCACCAGGGACACTTCCTCCCAACTCTGATTGAGCCTGTTGTCTCTCCATCAGTAACTAGTTGCCATTAACTCAACTGCCATTCATGGTGACTTCAAGTGTAGCAAAACAGATTTGTGTTTCACAGAGTTTTCTATGGTTAATTGTTTTGGAAGTATGAGAAGATTTCCAAAAGTTCATGGAAAAATGGAATTAAAGGATAATGGAATTATCTTTTAAGAAAATATCACGAACTTTCTGAAACCCCCTTGTAGATCACCAGAACTTTCTTCTGAAGCACATCTAAGTGGTCTTCTCCAATGTTTTGGTTAGCAGCTAAAAGCTTAACCATTTGTACAATCCATGATCTCTACCTCTTCTCCAGTTCAATATATATATTTTTTTTGTCAAGGAGAGCTTTACTCTTACATGCTTATCTATAGCCAATCTAGATGAACTAATTCATGCTAGAGAGCAAAAGGAACAGGGCATTATTCCATGACTGAGTCAAAGGGTAAAAGTAAAATACATTAGCTACTAGGAGGAGCCATCCTAATCTAAATCCTCACTATTCCGGTTCTGTCTTCTGCCATTTTGTTTTTGCCTATACTCTCCCTCTAAAAGTATTGCTTTCTTCATACAAGTATGGAGTTCCTGCTTGAGGCACACACCTTCAGTCATTCCTGTAGTCAAACCAGTAAGCTTGAGAGCATTTTGCCCAAGAGGCTTCTAAGACACGTGATCATGCCACTTACCCTGGGAAATATGCAAATAAGCATCTGTAGTATAGTTGTAAGAATGTCCAGTGGTTGGAAATATTGAGTTTAGGGATTTTTTTAAAAATGACAAGTACAGCTTCTATAACATAAGTACAATCTCCAAACTTCATCTTAAAGTGTAAGCCTGGACTAGACAATTGTTGAACTCCATTAGTCTAATAACCTAAGCCTGGGCCAAAGTTGACCATTCACAGAAGGCATAATTCCAGAATACACTAGCAAGTTAAAACAACTGTTAAATTGTAAAATGAAAATAATGCCCACACAGAACCTCCAGTTTATAGCAGAGCTAAGATTTCTCATTTCCTGTGGCTACAGTTCATAGGTCCTAACCTAGGAAGTGTATCTGAATTACAGGATGAGATTGATTTTAATGAAAGAGCTGTAACTATTCCAAGCCTAGGTGGGATGGTCTGTGAAAACAGATTACATTTGGCTAAAATCCTAACAGACAGATATCCCTCTATAAGAAATCTCCTACATTAGGAGCGCTGTGAAGCAGCAAGCTATGACACATCAAAGAAACATGGTCTCAGCTAGAACAGAGAAAAGACTCATGGATTTTATAATGCTCAATTTCTCCCTTTCAGGAATCAGAACTGCTCTTGTAACATGGAAAGCACTTGTAAATTTAGTGGACTTTAAACAATGGTGGCAACATTAAATACCTCTTTAAGGTGGAAAAATTGAATTTTAGCTATTTCTAAATCATAGCAGGAAAATCATAGCAGATGTTTGCTTAAGAATGAGGAAGGGTCATATACACTTAGGATGACAAAGAGAACATCAGAAAATTAGTGACTCTGAATTCCTGTTTATATGACAGCAAAACTTGAATTATCATTAATATTTTTTAATTAGTTATAGTGAATAAATAATAAGCCAATTGATGACATTAACTTAGAAAGTCAGTTTCTGCTTAGGAACAAATCAGGTAAACATTCAGTTGAAGATGTCTAGTCATTTAAGATAAATAATCCAGGTCAACCAAATTTTCGGGTATCCAGATTTCCAATCACAGGAAGTGATTGTCTTGGAACTTCAACAGATTGATAAGCAGCCTTATCTCTTCGGTCTGCATTTCTGGTTGTCTTTGCAGAGCTGCATGTTGGGATTAAACGCTGAGATACTTATGTAAATGAATTAGCAAAGCAGCACTGAAAGTCTTTGGAATATGAAACTGACAGAGATAAGAATTCTTTCATGAAGTCTGTGAATGGAACCAACTCTCTTCAGCAACTTGGTTCACAAACTGAGAGATGCCCTTGGATTCTCAAGCCCTATGCAAGAGTCTTGCTTCAGTCATCAAGGAGAATTCAACCTTGAGAAAGAGTACTCAAATCTCATGAAATGTTTCATAAATTTAAACAGCACCCTGGGTAAATTGGGATTGCCCATTTCTCAAATTACCAAGGTTGGAAGGATAAGAAACACTCATCCAATACGGCAGTGCATTGCGGTGTAGTGGATTTAGAGGGCCACAAACAAATTTTAGAGCTAAATGAGGTTCTTAAATGCACAGTTATGTGGAGTCGATTCCAATGCACAGCTACTCCATGGTGTGTCTAAAGACAACTGTGCTCCATAAGAGTTCCAGTCCTGGTGTGGTGCTGCAGGTTAATGTGCTAGACCACAAGGTCAGACTGTGGGTTAATGCACTGGACTGCAAGTTCAGTTTGAACTGCAAAGTCATGGGTTCAAGCTCACTAGCCACTCCTTGCAAATCCTATACAGGATCACTTAACAACAATAATGAGTCAGAAAGACTTAAGTCAACCCACAGTTAACAATTGTTTGGAAGAAGATTGTCAGGTTTTTCTTCTCAGGTGCCTTGGGTGAACTTCCAAGCTTTTGATTAGTGTCATGTGCATCAACCATTTAGAAACTCAAGGACTTGAGTTCCAAGAAGCTCTTGGAGATCTTATATTCTTAATTTTAAAGATTCAAACATTAATGCCAAAATGGATCAAATAACTAGTTCAAGGTCACATACATTGGCAGAATCTAGACTAGAGAGCTCACATCTTTTAAATCCTGGATACCTACTATTTCACATTGCATTTTCTGCTAAACCTACACCCCTTCACCTCCCCACTTCCTCATGACAGTACACAGTTTTCCATCCAAACTCTCTTAAAAATGCAACATTTTCACCCTCTTGTCACTTCATTCCCATCATTTGCCTTCCCCTCCTTTCACCCACTAGCTATTTATGTTGTTGGTGTGTGTGTGTGTGTGGAAATGTCTGAAAGTTTCAAGGAAAACAGTATTCCTTGCGACATTCAAACCTTACCCTATTCTGATGGCCAGGAATTCCATAGTCAGCATTTTTATGCTTTTCCTATTGAAAACAAAAAGTAAGTGTAGGAGAAAGTTATATGAAAATTTTAAAGCTGCAGGAAAAATAAAAAATGTTCAATCTAAATCCCATTCCAGGAACCATGGACTATTCTATAACAGAAGAATTGGGGCTTTTAATACCATAGTAATAGCTAGCAACAGTCTAGACTCACTTGGCTAATTGTTGGACTGTGAAATATTAGGCTACATTATTCAGTGATAAGGCTATCACCTTACTGTGCCATGTGGGGGTCAGTCTTTTATCCACTTCATTGGTTAATTTTCCACTTGGGGAGAATATGACTGCTCTACTCCCTTCAGAGCTCTGTGAAGCAATACAAGTACTCTATGGAATCATAGTGTGGCACTGTGGGTTAATGCGCTGGACTGCAAAGTTGTTTGAACCGCAACCTTGGCGGTTCAAGCTCACCAGCTGCTCCTTGGAAACCCTATACAGGGTAGCTATGGGTTGGAACTGACTCAATGGCACTTAACAACAACAACAAAATGACCTGGAGAGTGCTCTTTGGGTAATACAAATAGTTTGCATTGAACTACTAAGGACTCCTGGTGTGGTGCTGTTGAATCAGCACTAGACTGTGAACCATAAGGTCATCAGTTCAAATCTACCAGCTGTTCCTCAGAACCTCTAAAACGGGTCGCTATGAGTCAGAAATAACTTGACAAAACTTAACAACAACAGCAACTACCTTAAAGATAAGGTTTAAATGTATCCAACTGCACTATGGTAGAAAATCCTCGCAGTTAGCTCCTGTAAGCTAAACCTATGGAGCAGTTGTAATCTATAACACATGGGGTCATCTTGAGTCAGAATTGACTCACAGGCAGTGGATTTGGTATTCTGTTTTATGGCCTGGAGAATAAGTATTTGTTGTTGTTAAGTGCCACTGAGTCAGTACTGACTCATACCAACCCTATGCACAACAGAACGAAACACTGCCTGGTCCTGCTCCAATCTCACAATCACTGGTACATTTGAGTCCATCGCTGCTGCCACTGTGCCAATCCATCTCGTTGGGGGTCTTCCTCCTTTTCTCCGACCCTCCACTTTACCAAACATGATATCTTTCTCCAGTTATTGGTCCCTCCTGACAATATAGCTAAAGTATGAGAGTCAAAATCTTGCCATCCTAGCTTCCAGGGAGCATTTTGGCTGTACGTCTTCCAACATAGATTGTTTTTTTTCCTTTTGGCAGTCCATGGTACTTTTAATATCTTCTTCCAACACCATAACTCAAATGCATTAATTCTTCTACAGAGAATAAGAGAGATATATAAACATCAGGTAGCATCTTGGCACTAATAACTTGGATTTACAATGCTTCCTCCTTCCAAAGATCAGAGCATCAATTATATCTCTTATCTTCACAACTTGCCTACAACAGACAGAGCTAACAGGTACCATTAACTCCAACTCCACTTTGCAGATGAAAAGAAAAGGTGAGATACAAGGTGAGCCTTGTTCAGGGTCACTCAACCATATCATGAGTCATAAAAATGTTGGCGATTTTTGTTTGCTTGCTGCTTGAAACATAGTTCTGTAGGCATTCTGTTCTATAAGCATAACAATATTTTTAATGGATTTGTTCACAGGAGTCATTTATTTTTATTTGTCATCACTGGCTCCTTGGGGTCTTTAATATTTTATTTTTCTGACACTGACAATACACTCGATATAAACATTGCTGACTCCATTTAGGTGTTGATGATTCTTCTCTATTGATTTCCAGGCAATGAAATACGCTAAGGATCTTGACTGAAAATGTCCAGGTTTCTTGCACTGGATCAGAAATTGTGTATGATAGATTGGAGAGCACATAGGATTTGTAGCCGGAGGATTTAGATTCAAGATCTGGCCACGGCCTTTATAGGTTATGAATTCCTAAACTTTTGTTTCTTTATCTTAAGATACAAAATTTTATTCTCATCTCATAATTTCTAATAATTATTTTATTTTAAATGCATGTGAAAGCATTTGATAAAGGATAAATCAAGTATTTATCAGATGTTGTTGGCAAAGTATATTGGAAAGTACCATGGAATGCCAGAAAAGCAAATAAATCTGTCTTGGAAGAAGTACAGCCAGAATGTTCCTCAGAAGGGAGGATAGCAAGACTTTGTGTCTTGTCCTTTGGTCATGCGGTTAGAAGAGACCAGTTTCTGGAGAAGGATGTCATGCTTGGTAAAGTGGATGGTCAGCCAAAAAGAGGAAGACCTCCAACAAGATGGGCAGACACAATGGCAGTCACAATGGGCTCAAACATATCAATAATTGTGAGGATGGCACAGGACCAGGGAGTGTTTCATTCTGTTGTGGTCACTAGGAATCGAAGCCAATTTGACATCAAATAAAAACAACAAAAATCATTTAGATTCCACCATTTAAAAATATGTATGATCTGTCTTTTGAAGAATGCAGCAGTAAATCTGAATCATACTGAAAAAGTTCCTGAGGACATCTTTTTTTTTTTTTTTTTA